>NW_003852399.1:19421040-19531347 GCF_000181295.1 Otolemur garnettii | reverse complement strand
GATAGATGTGGGATATAGAGAGCACATTTTAAAAGATATGGGCATGCTGGCAGATATAATGCAACATGAGTATAAATAACTGTGATGGAAGAATAGTGTCATGAGCAGCTGTAAAGGATATGGGAAGAGCGAGAGGTACCAATCAGACTGGTCCTAAACAAAGACTGGTTATCAGTAGAGACAGAGAAGACAGAGAAAGCTTACTGGACTGGGTGTCTTTTGTATTGAGACTGGTAACTTTTACAGATATAGGAGAGATACGGACATATGTGGCAGAGAACATTGCAGGTGGTTCAGGAACAACTTGAACACTGTAAAGACATATAAACAGGAAAATTAAGAAATATTTGTGAAGGACAACTTGGGAAGATTGGGGATTATAGGAGAGGATATGCTGGAAAAGAAAGACCAGGGCCAAGTACAGTAAGACCTCACTTAACGTCATGGATAAGGTCTTGGAAACTGCAACATTAAACACAATGAACTACAGCAGTCCTCAAATAACATCATTTCACTCAAGGGCATTTCCTTATAACAATGAAAAAAAGTTGGTGTCATTCATTTCACTTAAAGATGTAGTGTCCAAGAACCTATTAATGATGTTAAGTGAGGATTTACTATAATGGAAAACTAAAGTGAGGAATTTGAAACTTATCTTGTCATAGGAGCCGTAAAATGTTTTCGAGTATGAGAGAGAATAATCCTATCTGTGTTTCAGGAAGGTAATTCTGACATTGTGTGGACAGTGGATTAGATGGGCAAAATGAAGCCAGGCTGTGGAAAATCTTCAAAACCAGATGGGGAAAATTGAATTTGATCAGACATACAAAGGGAGCCACTCGTTAAATTCTTAAATAAAGAGAGACATGAAGATAGTGGTGTTTTGTCCTTTAAAATTAAACTGGAAGTGATTTACAAGACGGATTATAGTGGTGACAGATTGGAAACTCTGCTGATTTGCCTGGCTTTTCCCCTGGAATTTTCCTTGCTGGTTTGTGAAATATCTTATTTCTTTTTATAAGAGAGATTTAGCTCTAAATATGGAAAATCTGACTTCCTTGCTTTAGTCTCCTCCTTGTGTTTTAGTTCAAAAGAGACACTGGCAGGAAAGCACCAGGAGGGCCTCACCAGATAATGTCTAGGTGGTATCAAGCATAGACTTCTATTCCCATACATTTATCAAACATTTATTGAATGCTTTCCATTTGCTGAGCACCGTGTCAACTCTGGGGAGACAAGTCAAACCAATCCCACAAAGCATTTAGGATCTCCTTGGGGTGGCAGCACGTAAAAACACAAGCTAACCATAGCACGACATGGGAGTGTCCATGCACAGAGAGCTCCCAGGATTCAGGGGAGGGGGACAGTAACTTGCTGCCAGGGAAAGGGAGAGCTTTGAGAGGAAGGTAATTTGACTACCTTGACCTGAATAGACAGATGTTCAGCTGGAAAGGAGAAAGAACATTGCAGGTAGAGAAAAGAGCAGGCACACCAACATGACCTTGAGAAAAACCCTGGTGTGATTGGAGACTGAGGTTTTTGTACCTCTGGAGTAGTGAGTGATATATTGAGTGAATAACACAAGTCTGGACTGATGCTCGAGGGCTGAAGTGTCAGAAGACTTGTGGACTATTCTGAGGAGTTTGGATTTTATCCTGCAGGCCAGTATTTCTTTCCTTTCTTTCTTTTCTTTTTTTTTTTTTTTGTCACCCAGGCTGGAGTGTAATGATACCATCACAGTACACTGCAGTCTCAAATTCCTGGGGCTCAAGTGATCCTCCTGCCTCAGCCTCTCAAGTAGTTAGGACTACAGGTGCACAATACTGTTCCTGGCTCATGTTTTTGTTTATTTTTTGTACAGACAGGGTGTCACTATTTTGCCCTGGCTAGTTTCAAACTGGCCTCAAGAAATTCTCCCATCTCAGCGTCCCAAAGTGCTGAGATTATAGGTGTGAGCCATCAATGGCCAGGTATGATTCTTAACAACCTTCTCCCTTTGACTCTTTATCCTCTCCCTTTGCCACGCCCGCTCTGTCTCTCTCGTTCAAGCTCTGATCATCTCACACAGACTAAGAACTCCAATGGTCTTCCAGAGCATCTCTCTGCCCCTGGTCTTGTGCTTGTCCACACTGCTATCTGTGTGATCTAAATTGGATCTACCCTGTTATAGGCTGAATTATGTTCCCTCCAAGTTCAGATGTTGAAGTCCTAACTTCCAGTACCTCAGAATACAAGTGTATTTGAAAATAGAGTTTTTAAAGGGATAATTACGTTAAAATGAGCTTACTAGGGTGGGCCCTAATCCAATATAACTGATGTCCTAATAAAAAGAGGAGATTTGGCACAGATACCTGCAAAGAAAAGACTCTGAAGAGACAGGGAGAAGGTGGAGCAAAGGAGCGAGGCCTCTGAAGAAACAACCCTGTCAACGTGTTGATTTTCAACTGCCAACCTCCAAAATTGTGAAATAAACTTCTGTTGGTTAAGCCACCCATCTGTGATACTTGGTTATGACAGCCCCAACAACATAACATACTCTGTTACTTCCTGCTGTGTATAAGTCAGAACTCCTTAGCCCGTTATGTAAAGTTCTTTGGGACCTCACCTCTCCAGAACCTCATACCCTTTTCACAGTAAGCTCGGCTAAAATAGCCAAGGCTCTTGCTTTTGCAGTAAGATTCCATCAGTCTAAAATGCCCTTTGCCCCCTCTCAACTGTTGACCACCTCTTTACGGTTTAAGATTCCAATGACCCATCACCTTTCCTCTTCTGTATTTCCCGCTAGCAGAACATATCTGAAGTAATGACTCTTCTTCCCCTTTCTGCTGGCAGAAACCTGTCATCACAAAGCCTATATAACATTTTAGTCCACCTTTGTTTGTCATTTCCTCCTACATCTTGATAAAAAGAGCCATGAACATCTGTTGTTATAGTTCTGATTTCTGTCTTAGTACCTGGCACATAGCGAGTACTCAAGAAATGCTGTAGAAATGAACAAGTGTCCATAGAACCTAGATATCTAGAACTACATGTTCATAAAAGAAATTAATTCACATTTTAAAGTTGGAAATATTTATTGGAAAAAATATATATACAAAAGTCCCAAGGAAAAGAACACGTCAGGACAGCATAACTGAGCATCATTTTCCCTAATCAATGTAATTATTAGGTGATCTGTTGCTTTACTGTAGCTTCATACTAAGCAGAGGAATCCTCGTCTCTGATCATGAGCACAAGGAGATTCCCTTAGATGACCCTGGGCTCTCAGGTTATGCCCTTGCCCAGGAGGATCTGGAGGACAGGTGGAATCTGGATTCCTCATAGGACACTCAGGAAGCCTTGAATAACATTCACTACATCTACTCTGCCAGGAACTCCCACAGTGAATCTTCCTCAGGCCATCAGAAATGAGATGGTTGTCAGCTACATCCACATCCAAGGTCATATCCAGGTGGGTCTTCCTCATTCTGGGGTTAATCTGCAGTACATCTCTCAGCTGGTTTTCCTGGTTCTTCATGTTGGACTTCAACTCCCCCAGCTGGGCAGTGGGCCTGATATTACTCTTCTGAGAGACGGTAGGGCAGAGGGGATACAGCAAACCCTCCCTGTGGCGCTCTTCAGCAGTGAGTACACGTATAAGAGGAAGTGGTGGTATCCACATTATCCACATAGTCCAGGCAGACGGGACATCTACTTGCTTCTTTAAGGTGTTCATCCATGACCCTGTTTTTCCTCCACTAGGTTCCCTTCTGGCTTCCAGCTGTGTCCAAGGACAGCTCAGGTCTCCACGTTTTAGAATAGTCTAAAGAATACCTATCATTACTAGATGGACACATTTTTAATAATCAGAGTTCTCATGTCTGCTGTTTCAGTAGCTCTTTTCGATATTAACAATACCAGGCTAACATTTTTAATCCAGTTACATGCAGATGCCTGTTGTGTTTTAATATGTCTGCCTTGTGTTGTTGTTGTTGTTGTTGTATTCCCAGTTTATTTAGTAAACATACATTTTTTTCATCCTTAGTCTGTGCCAGACCCAGTACTAGATTCTGAAGGCAAAAAAGAGACTAAAATACTATTCCTCTGTAGAAGAACTCTCAGCTAGGCAGAAGGAGCAGATCTAAAAACCACAATCACCCTGCAGTGTGGTGAGAGCAATCACAGGGAGTTGTGCAGGAGGTACTAACAGGGCGGCTTGTTAGACTGTGAGCATAGACACGTCTTCCATGTCGGTTTTTGCTAAGTCTCTGTAATAAAATAATTGTTGTTAGAGTGTGTGTCTTCAGAAGATAACTTCTTCCTGACCTCATTCCCTTGCTCTGGAGGTACCTTAGAGGAACTCCCTTTGTGCTGATTATACCTATTGCCTGTGTGAGAATCTCCAGAAGCCTCAGTCCTGCTGTCATCCTCATTAAAGAATCACACAGAGAGAAGGCGCCTTCGGGGGACTTTAATCCCCTTCTTTCTTCACTTACCACCTCATATAAAGCTAAGATGGACAGCTAATTCTCCACAAGTTCCTACGCCTGTGATATGTGGAGTGAAGGGTACTGGGGACGGAGAACTGGCGCTGTTCTTTCTCATCTGTCCCTAGCATAGGACCTGGAATGTGGCTGTGCCATTCTTTGGGAGAAAGTAGCAATTCCAAGTAATCAGGAGTATCTCAGAGGAATCTAAAAGAATTGGGAGGAATCTAGAAGAGTTGACAAGCTAATATAAACCACCAGCCAATACAGAACACAATTAAAATACCTATGCATCAGTTTAAATACTTCTAATTCTGTGTCTCTTACAGAATATTCTGTGTCTCTCTTATCTGTCTTTAAAAATTCCTGCGTTCAAGTAAGCACTCTGCTTGATTACCAAACCAATGGGGTTGCTTAATGTGCTGGTAGAAATAACAGTGATACAGAAATGCAGTGTAGGTTTCTAATAATGTCACTTACCAAGTGGGCACATTCTCTTGAATGATAAAACCAGCTTCAAAGAGCTAGCCAAAAATCTTACTTAGCATTCATTTGACAAATTTGGTGTGAAAAAGTATGGGCTCTTTAAGAAAGTAGTTTTAAAATAAATTTTCCAGATTATTTTAAGTTATGTATCTCAAAAGCCAATGTTGGGATCAACTGGCTATAAGGGAATTAAGCTAGTATTGCATGCAAGTCAAGTTACTCCTGATCTAGCCAAAACATAAAAAGTTAATATTGAGATGCTGCAGGGAGCCAGGCAGAATATGCAGTCTGTAACCCAAACAGGAAAACAGGGCTTTCCAGGGACTCCACAGGCCAAGGCAGAGGAGTTAGCTTTAGATATTGTTCGTAATTGTGGGGCGCCCTTTGTTAGGTTGTCTTTACTTATCTCTTTACCTAAACCTTCTACTAAACCATGAGTTCTACAAGGTCAGGAATAAGGTATATTTACATCTATACCCTATGTATCTTTTGGAAGAAATAAAGAGAAGGGAAGAGGCCTGTAAATGGGTCCAAAGAGGAATAACAAGTGGGCCTCACAGGAAGGTGCCTGAACAGTTTAATGCTATATGGACGTGGCAGTGTGAGACTATGTATATGGTTAGAGCAGTCTGCCTTGACTTTCCTATTTAGAGTGACTAGCCCCAGTTTCACATCACCTTCCTTATGTCCTTCCTAGTGCATATCCCAGTCTAAAATGGCCTTGTTTATTTAGTTACTGGATTATATCTTCCTCCTGAAGGCAGGAATCTAATCTGGGATCTTATTCTTTACTGCCTGGTAACTATTTGTTGCTCAAATAACCATTTGCCAAATGACTTTTTGAATGAATTAATAGCTGTTTAGGTCAAATGAATATAAGTGTGTGTCCTAAAAATGTCTTATACAATAGCAAAAGCATATTTACATTTCAGAATAGAGTGGGCAGAGGGGATGCTGAACTATTCAAAAGGAAAGAACAAGGAAAGGCCTGGAATCCTGATGCTTGACCTCTGAAAGGGAGATCTCTCCATCTCACTCTCCTTCTTCCTTCTTCCTTCTTCTTCTACTTCTTCTTTTTTTTTTTTTTTTTTTTGACAGAGCCTAAGGCTCTGTCATCCCAGACTAGAGTGCCATGGCATCAGCCGAGCTCATGACAACCTCCAGCTCTTGAGCTCAAGTGATTCTCCTGCCTCAGCCTCTCAAGTAGCTGAGACCACAGGTGCCTGCCACAATACCCCAATAATTTTTCTGTTTTTAATAGAGACAGGGATCTTGCTCTTTCTCAGGCTAGTCTTGAACTCCTGAGCTCAAGCAGTCCTCCCCAAGTGCTGGGATTACAGGCATCAGCATCCTGGCCCCTTGGAAGTGACAATGGAAATTAACCCTATGCTGGGGTAGGAAGGGAGCTGGGTGAGTGGTATTCTTATCTGTGAAGGCTTCCCTGAGTCCTGGAGATGAGGAATGAAGGAGTTGTCACAAGGAGCTAAACACCATGTATTGAACAAAAGTAGTCTGTACTTGCGATGTGACAAGAACTAAATGAGGCCACGAAGACATCTAAGAGGGCGGTTGTAAGGCAGCCACGGGACAAAGCAGAGCTCTCTGGAAAAGGTGCGTCTACAGTCCAGCTTCACCAACAGTCTTCATGTCTTCGTTTCTTTCTGAGTTTTAAAGCAATTCCTTTTTTACATTTTTTTTCTTTTTCACATCACATTTCCTTTTGACATTATCTGCTGTGTATGTGTGTTCTGATATTCCTTATAGTTGCATCTTTGTTTCTGAAATATTTTTTTCCCAAGTATTTCTTTTCTTTTTTAATCGCTCCTTTGTTTCTGAGATTTCCTTCTCTTTCTAATTCTGTGCAGTGCTGTCACTTCAATGCTGAGGTTTTCTAATTGTGACTTAGGATGTTCTTCCGCATCTTGAGCCATTTTCTCAATGTCTTTAGGCTTGTTTTAAAACGTCAGGTTACACTTTTGAGGTATTTTAGGGGCACATCGTCCCAGCTGCTCTCATTGTTTATAGAGATGTTCCTTATTCTTTTTCTTATAATAATGTTATGTGTGGAATTTTCCCTCCGTACTCATCTGCTGCTCGTTTCTATGGGAAATTAGTTTTCCCTGAGTTTTTACAATGAGGCAGAGTGGAGGAATTTTTTCTGACTCTACCAAGCTCCTCCTTCTGTTGTTTCTGTGTGGTGGTCAAAACCTCTGTGGCTTGCTTTCCGGGATTCCTGGCCCTGTTCCCCTCTCCCCCAACCTTTACTTCTTTGTATCATGTTTTTTCCTGGTGCTGCTAACATGCTCAGTGTGGGGCCAGGTCCGGGATCTGGAGCAGAGGTGAGTCACAGATTTGAGAGTCAAGGGAGCAGGGAAGGCCCAGGCCAGAGCAGACAAACTGCTCCCTCCCACAAGGACTGTACAGTGCTGAGCCTGGCAGGTGCTGAGCTGCAGCTGTTCTTGTCTGCTGGCAGCAATCTCAGGGTCACCTTCTTCTGTTTCTTTTTTTAAGATAGAGTCTCACTTTGTCTCCCTCGGTAGAGTGCTCTGGCATCATAGCTCACAGAAACCTCAAACTCTTGGGCTCAAGTGATTCTCTTGCCTCAGCCTCCTGAGTAGCTGGGACCACAGACACCCATCACAATGCCTGGCTATTTTTAGAGACAGGGTTTCGGTCTTTCTCAGACAGGTCTGGAACCTGAGAGCTCAAGCAATCCACCTGCCTTGGCCTCCCATAGTGCTAGGATTATAGGCATGAGCCACTGTGCCCAGGCCCTAACCTCTATCTATTGTAAATGTTACCCAGGTATTTTGGCTTCCCTATCTAGTTGCTCTAGGAGTGTGTGTGAGAGAGAGAGAGAGTGTGTGTGTGTGTATGTGTGTGTGTGACTTTAGAGATCGGCAACCTGGGCTGCTGCCAGCTCTCTCAGATGATCTCAACTGAGGTCATTTTGTCAACACCTGCACATGTATGCCTCCAAGGAATTCAAAGTCAAGATCTGTCCCTCCACTTATGTTCCCTTTCTTGATCAATGGCACCCTGTTGAGGATGCCAGAAAACCAACTCATTCTGGTTTGTTTTAAAATTTTTTAGAGATGGCTTCTCATTCTTTTGTCCAGGCTCGAATGTGGCTTGATCATATATAGCTCACTGCAGCCTTGAAACTCTGGCCTCCAGCAATCCTCCCACCTCAGCCTCCTCCAGTTCTGGGATTACAGTCCTGAGCTCACCACACCCAACCTAAACCCCCAAACATCAGGTCTTGTTGAGTCCACTGCCAAGCATCTCTCAGAGCCATCCTTTCATTTTCCACTGTCACTGCACCAGCTAAAGCTATATTGTCTCTGACCTGGAGCCAGTGAAAATAAGATTCCTCACTCTATTCCTGTATCCACTCTTGGTTTCTCTAATCTATTTTACACATGACAGACAAAATTACCCTTCGAAAATGAAAACTTGATTATATTATCCTGCGCTTAAAACCAATCAATGGCTTTTGTTGTTCTTAGCATGAAGCCTGAAAATCCTTCAATTGGCCTGAGTTGCTGTTCTTCCTCCTGCTCGCTGCCTCATCTTCAACCAGCTCCTTCCCATCGCCTAGTTCTGCTGTTTCCTCTGCCTGGACGCTCCTTTGTATTCCCCTTCCCCCTCACTGGCCCAAACTCATACTCTAGCTTTAAAATGGTAACTCTCTTTGCTTTTCTTTATAGTTATATTATGTATGCATACTCCAAAGCAAAGTTATTTAGTTTTGCATGTTTTTGAACTTTACCTAAATGAAATCATACTGTATGCACCCTTCTGTGACTTAAACTTTATGTTCACTATTATATTTAAGGGATTCATCCATGTTGCTGAATGTATAGTTTGTTCACTTGCATTGCTCTATACTATGACACATTTCTATAAAAGCTGTTTTAGTATTTACAGTTTGGGGCCATAATGAACTATGAACCATGCTCCTATGAATCTTCTTGTATGTGTATTCTGGCTTACCTGTGCACCAGTCTCTTCAGGTATATACCAGTGAACTTTGGCAGTTAATGCCAAACTGTTTTCTACAGTGGGCATTCAAGATCACTCTCCTACTAGGAGTATAATGAGAGTTATTGTTGCTACATGACCTTAATGACACTTTGAACTCATGCCAATCCAATGGAAGTATATTTTGCATACTCTTTTTTATTATAAATTGATGTTTTATAAAATAAAAATATGGCAATATGTGGTCAGTTATTTCCAAAGATATGCACAATTCCTCCTATCCTAATGCCCTTCTGCAGTGTCTTCATAGCTTCTTCATTATAGAGTCTTGTTACTCTTCTCCCTAAATAGGAACTGGCCCCATGACTTGCTTTTCCTGCTAGCTCTAGGTCTTAAGAAACCTGAAAGCTTTCACTTTTATTCTTTTGGGTTCAGTCACCACATGAGTAAGTTCAGGCTAGACTACTGAATGAGGACTGACTGTGTCAAGAGAGACCAAGTCAGTCCCAGCTATTCTAGCCGTCCCAGCTAAGGAGCCAGATCCATGAGCAAAGCCATCTTAAACGTTCCAGCCTCTGTGGACATTCAGCTGAATGCAGCTGTATGAGTGACCCCAGTCAGTACAATGCAGAGAAATAATACATAGCTGTTATTTTTCCTAAAATGTTTGTGATAAATTACAACATATTCATAAGATATACACTATGCAGACAAAACTACCTTGAAGGATTTTTAATGACATTGGAATATGCTAAGCACAACATTACGTGGTAATGGACACACATATATGTACATAGATTCATTCTATTCCTGACTTGTTAAAAAAAAGTACATAGACAAATATTGGGAAAAATAAACATATTAATGATGGTATGATGGCTTGGGGGGGTTGATTTAATTTCCCCATTCTTTGAAAGTTTTCTATAGAAAGCATATATTACTTATATAACAAGAGAAAAGAGGCTAATTTTTAAAAATGTTCAGATTAATGTGAGGGTACAAATAATTAGGTTACCATGTTTGCATCTGTTAGGTAGGGTCCCTGATGTAGTTGCATCCCGCGCCTGGGAGGGGTGCCATCGTGCCCATTAAGTGGACTCACACCAATATCTTGATGCAGTCATGTACCACATAGTGATGGCTGGTCAATGACAGGACTGCATATACTCTGGAGGTCCCATAAGATTACAATATCTCATTGTGCCTTTTCTGTTTGGATAAACACCATTGTGCTACAGTTGCCCTCGTTATTCAGCGAGTAACATGCTGTACAGTTTTTTTGTCTGCAGTAATGGGCTGTGCCATGTACCTGAGCTGTGTGGTAGGCTGTACCAAGGCTGGACTACCTAGGGCTGTGCACTATGATGTCTGTACTGTGATAAGGTTGCCTCAGGACATGGTTCTCAGAGCACGTGCTCATTATCCTCATCATCAAGTGATGATGTTTACAGTAGAAAATCCGTAGTCACATTTGACCTGCCCTGGCGAGGAAATGCCCCCCTGTTGAAGTCCTCTCGGCTGTGGCGCTTTCCTTCTCTGGTGGCTGTCAGTTTGCCTTTCAGGAGCAGCCCTGAAGGCTTGGCATCCAGATTGTTAGAACCAGAACAGCAGAGTTTCTAACTCTTAATTTTTCAAAATTAGTAAGAACAAATCCACAATTTTACTGTTGGAATTTTTTCATAAAAGGGCATTTCAAAGTCCCGAATGTAGGAAGAACATAATATTGATACACAATATTTGATACATGTATCAAAATAAAGGACAATCTTTTAAATGAACCTTGAGAACGCCATGCTGAGTGAAAGATGCCAGTTACAAAAGATCACATGTTGCACGATCCTATTTGCACAATATGTCTAGAATAGGCAAAACCATAGACAGAGATAGCAGGTTAGTGGTTCCCAGGGGATGGGGAAGGAAGAATGGAGAAAGACTGAGAAGGGCACAGAGGTACTTTAAAAATATATATATATATATTTAACTTTATGAACAACTAACTCACTATGGCCGTCTTAATTTTCATTTTGCCATGGACTGGTGGAAACTTGATGTGAGAAACTGATTTAGCTCAAAGAAGGAAAAAAACAGCACTAAAACTTATAGTTACACAGGGACAACAAGTGTCGCATATATTCTTGCTCACTGAGAAAGCACTCAAGGTTCCTATTAAATTTGTCTGTGAAGTGGGTGGTGATGAACTTCTAGAGCCGAGAGTTAAGTTAGGCTTCTTTCTGTGGCAGAGTTTCTCCAAGGGGATTTGGAACCCTACACCAACTGACACCGAATCTCTGGCAGTGGCCTAGGAATCTATATTTTTAAAAACATCCTCAGGGGTGTCTTATACCTAAACTTGAAGGAAACATTGTTGTTAAAGGTTCTCTGTCTTATCCTGCTGATGGTTACACAGCTATAACTATGTAAAAATCTATCAGGATGCACACTTGTGTACTTCATAGAAGGCACACCTCATTAAAAAGTAAGAAAAAACCAAAATACTAGGAATTCTATAATGCTTTAGCAAAATAAGTAAATTTATTATCTAGTGAATTTTTCTTTTTATTAAATGATAGCTGTGCATATTAATGCAATCATGGGGTACAATGTGGTGTTTTCATATACAATTTGAAATATTTTCATCAAACTGGTTAATATAGCTTTTATGTCATTCTCTTAGTTATTGTGTTAAGACATTTATATTCTACTTTTAGAAAGATTCATTGGTACCCTTGTAAGATAAACCATAGAAGTGATCCCTCCAAATCACCCATCCACCCCCTCCCCTCCCCCTCCCCATATTCTTAGGCCATAATTAGATTATAGCTTTCATATGAAAGCTATAAATTAGTTTCATAATAGAGTTGTGTACATTGGATACTTTTTCTTCCATTCTTATGATACTTTGCTAAGAAGAACATTTTCCAGCTCCATCCATGTAAACATGAAGGAGGTAAAGTCTCCATAGAGGCTGTGATTTATATACAGTAGAACCTCTGTCAGTTGACCACCCCAGAGACTGTAACAAACTGATCAACATAGGGAGGTGGGCAGCGTAAGGAAGGAGGCCTCCTCTACTGGTAAATGCACGTGCTCCACGTCTATGAAAGTACAGTCAGCTTACGGAGGTGGCCAATGAAGGGAGGTGTCACTGGGGAGGTTCAACTGTATTTCTGGTACACTGAAGCAGATTGGTTTGCATTTTTATTAGGAGACTTGAGCTTCAGTCATTTTAGAAATTGCCTTGAACTTTTTATTTTTTATATATTTTTTATTTCAGATTGATACGTGGGTATCACCCACAGGGGATGTGCTGAACACCCTCACATGGTGCACATCCAGTGAGATCCTGCCAATCACCCCCCTTTTCTCCCCTCCCCTCTCTCCTTCACCTCCCCCTCACTAGAGTACACTTGTGTTTTTCTTTTGTGTGGGTGTGTAGTTGTTTATATATTGGTTTCATATTAGTATTGAGTACATTGGGTACTTTTTGTTCCATTCTTGTGATACTTCACTGGTTTTTTTCTCTTTTTTGGTGAAAAAAATTCCAGTTTATTGCCAAATTTGTTTGGCCTCTGTTTTATCTCCATTGATAGAGATAAAATTCATAATTTTAGGTTTTTAGACTTGTATATTTCCTTAGGAGGTTCATGTTTCAAGTAAATGGTACTTTTAATACACTGTAGTCTTTGTTTTGTGAATATGAAGAAATGAAAACTTCTGAGGGAGGGAGGGAGAAAAGAAGGAAGAGGAAAGAAAAGAAAAAAGAAAGAAAGAATATGGAAGAAACCATTGCTGTAAGGACCAACTATTTCTTCCTATCCTCTTGAAATAAATTTCCTCAAAGCTTAAGACAGTTCACTTTTGGACCCTTAGTTTTATTTCTAGCTATTTATTCTTTGATTCCCATCCAGAACAGCCTTCTTAACTGCAGTTTAACTATGCAAATGCAAACTTAATGTTTGAACATATTTTGTTATTGTTTCTGCTGGTGTTGTCTTTATGAACTTTATTATTATTTTTTAATATTTGACTAGTTCTGTATTTAAAAAAAATGGACTGGGGACTCACTATGAAAGGCAGAGTACCTTTAAGAATTTGTGGCCTCTCATTTTGATCCCTGATTTATCACACACCTCCACAATTTTACTAGTGTCAGAAGGAGGCCTGTTTTCTCTTGGAATGCTACATTCTTTGGGGATGAAGTGTTCAGAGTCTTTAGCACTGTACTGGAGTGTCTCTTGAGTATTTAGCATCTGGATACAGTCGTCATCACAGTAATGAGAGATAGAGCAGGCCAGAGCTGACCCTGTCCAGGGGAAAATCAGGATCAACACTGAATCTACCATGGCTCTTTCCAGTGTTGCAAAAATAATGGGTCAATAAGGCACCTGTATGAGATACTTGTGCGGCCCTGCATCTAATTCGTGTGGTTGTCACTCATTTTGTTTCAGACGTATAGTTAGGAAATGACTGTAATAGTTAATGTCATAGTAGGATTATGTGATGATTTTTATAACAACAGTTACAGGGTTTTTTTTTTTTTTTCCTTTTTAGAGTCACAGTCCCACTTTATTGCCCTTGGTAAAGTGCTGTTGCGTCACAACTCACAGCAACCTCCAACTCATGGGCTTAAACAATTCTCTTGCCTCAGCCTCCCATGTAGCTGGGACTACAGGTGCCTGCCACAACACCTGGCTAGTTTTTTGTTACAGTTTGGCCAGGGCAGTTTGAACCCACCACCCCTGGTATATGGGGCTGGCACCCTACCCACTGAGCCACAGGTGCGGCCCCAAGTTACAGGTTCATATCGTAAACTCTGTTTTTCTCATATGCAACTCATATGATGATATCTTTCTCTTTCTTCAACAATATTGATAACAGTATTAGAAAGACTTCTGAAATGAAGTAAATGGTCCTTTCCTCAAATGTGATTTCTTGAGTATCAATAAGAGAGACAAACTTTTAAGCTAGATGGAATGTCTGACTTACTTTATATGCATAAAAAAATTTTTGCTTTTATTTTAAAAATTGTATATACATGTAAATGAAAAGAGAAGAAAATAATTAAAATTTCTGTTAGAATAGCCACTTACACATAATCCCTGTTAACAAGCACAGGTGCTTCTCAACTTACAGTAGGACTATATCTTGATAAATCCATCATAAATTGAAAATAGTATAAATCAAAAATGCATGTAAGCCCCCCCCCAACTATTGTAAAGTCAAAAAGTCATTAGTTGAACCATTATAGGTTCCTGACCATTATAGGTCAGGAATAATCTGTATCTGTAGAGATACACTGAGTGAGATTAATAGGTCATTGCAGTTTTTGGCACTAACAAGGACGAGATCTTGATTAATGATTATTAACTCATCCAGGTAGTACTGTTAGAAACCCTACTCTATAGAGGAGAAAGCCAAAGAACAGAGTTAAATAACATGCCCCAGGTCACACCAATGCAGCTGGCAGAGCTGGGATTTGTGGCTGGGGAGTGTGACTTTGCAAATTTGTATTCTTAATCACTTGCTATAATTAACAAATACCAGTATATTTTGCAAACTACTTTATTGACGGATAATTGATATAATCAACTTCAGATACCTAAAATATACAATTTGGTAAGTTTTTAAAGCCAGTTTTAAGTGTATAGTTCAGTAGCAGTTCAGTATATTTACATTATTGTATAACTGATCTCCAGAACTTTTTACCTTGCGAGACTGAAGCTCCATACCCATTGAACAACCCATTTCTACATCCTCTCAGCCTCTAGAAACCACTGCTCTGTTCTATGAATTTGGCAACTTTAACTATTTTAGATAGTGGAGTCATAGTTATTTGTCTTTTTGTGATTGGTTGATTTCACTTAGTACAATGTCTTCAAGGTTCATCCACATTGTAGTTGCGTCAGAATTTTCCTCATTTTTAAGACTGAATAATACTGCATTATATGTATATATCTGGCTCAGTTCCCATAGCTCAGTGGGTGCTGGCCACCTACACTGACACTGGAGGATTCAAGCCCAGCCTGGGCCTGCTAAAACAATGACCACTGCAACCAAAAAATAGCCAGGCATTGTGGCAGGTACCAGTAGTCCCAGGTTACTTGGGAGGCTGAGGCAAAAGAATTACTTAAGCCCAAGAGTTTGAGGTTGCTGTGAGCTGTGATGCCACAGCACTCAACCAAGAGCAACAAAGTGAGACTCTGTCTCAAAAAAAAATATGTATATATATATATGTGTGTGTGTACATATATATATGTATGTATGTATGTATATATATATATATCTCTGTTTGCTAATGGGTTCTTCTACCTGTTGAATATGCTGCAGTGAACATGAGTGCAAACATCTCTTTGATATCTACCTTTTAATTATTTGGTATATCTATGCAGAGATGGAATTGCTAGATTATGTGGTAATTTTTTTTTTTTTGCAGGTTTTGGCTGGGGCTGGGTTTGAACCCGCCACCTCTGGCATATGGGGCCGGCGCCCTACTCCTTTGAGCCATTTTAAATTTTTTGAGGAACTGCCTTACTGGTTCCATACTGGTACTTTTCCATTACCACAAACAGTACACAAAGGTTCCAGTTTCTCCACATGCTTGCCAACACTTGTTATTTTCTGGGTTTTGGTAGACATCCAAATGAGGGTAGGGTGATATCCTATTGTAGTTCTGAGTTGCATTTCTCTAATGATTAGTGACATTAAGCATCTTTTCATATGCTTGTTGGGCATTTGTCTATCTTCTTTGGTATATGTGCTGCCAAAGCAAGTACTATATACCATCTTTGGAGAAATGCCTATTCAAGTCCTTTGTCCATTTTTAAAATAGTTTATTGGTTGTTACTGAGTTGGAGAAGTTCTCTATGTATCGTGGATATTAACCCTTCCAACTATGTTTTTTTAACATATATAGAATTATACTTAATACTTTGCAGTATGTTTTGCAAACTTCTTTTTTGTTTTTTATATTTTGAATATATTATTTAACATTATTTTGCTAAAAGATTTATATTTTCTCATATGGTTATAGTATAATTTTTAATGATCCCTCTAATATGGATATCTTATTTTCATTTTTGCTGTTATTAATAAAGCTATACTGAGTATATTTATTAATTTTATGATCATATCTGCATTAGTTTCCTGAAGGTGCTGTAACAAAGTACCATAAACTTGATAGGTATAAATAACAGAAATTTATTTCCCATAGTTCTGGAGGCTAAAAATTTGAAATCTGGGAGGTCCACACTAATCTGGAGACTCAAAGGAAGATGACATTCCTTGCATTTTCAAGTAGATGGCCATTGGAATTCCTTGGCTTGTGACCATATAATTCCAATATCTATTCCCTGTTCACATTGCCTCCTCCTAATCTGTCTATGTAATCTCCCACTACCTCAATCTTATAAGGACCCTTGCATGATTTGAGATTCACAGCATCCTTCATATGTGTGTGCATACACACATGTCTGTTAATCCACTGAAATTTTGGCTGGGTGAAATTTACAGATAGTTCATTCCTGTAATCCTAGTACTCTGGGAGGTCAAGGCGGGTGGATTGCTTGAGCTCAGGAGTTTGAGACTAACCTAAACAAGAGTGAGACCCTGCCTCTACTAAAATTTGAAAAACTATCTGGGCATTGTGGTGGGCTCCTGATATCCAGCTACTCAGGAAACTGAGCTATGAGGATTGCTTGAACCCAGGAGTTTGAAGTTGTTATGAGCTATGATAACTCCATGCACCCTACCCAGGGTGATAGAGTGAGATTCTGTATTGAAAAAGCAAAATCCACTGAAATTTTGGGTTGGTTTGTTGCAGTAGCTTGGCAAAACTTATCCTAACACATTGTATCATCAGATGAATTAAATAAATAAATTCTGTGAATCTAAGTTTGTTGTTGTTTAATCTTTATGGAGTTGCTGTCAATTTACCAGATTTGTTTGGACGACTGAATGAGAATTACATGTGAAAATCTTCAACATTCCATTTGCTGCCGAATACTCTATAGCAAATGAGAATGAAATTTAATACTATGTCCATTATGAGTATTATTTTGATTCTTATAATGATCTTATGAAATTGGTGTTATTATTTCCAGGTTACAACTAAGAGAAATGAGGCTTGGCGTGATCTTTCTCAGGCAAGAAGTATGTAATCACAGGTCAGTACAGTAAGTTATGTAATAGTAGGAAGCACAGGATTCTGAAGAGGAACACATGTCGAAGATGGGGATGGGGTTTGATGAGGCTTTAGGGAGTTGATGAAACCTGAGCTGAGTCCTAGAAGATGAATGTGAGTTGGTCTAACTGAGATTGCAAGAATGGGCTGGGTATTCTAGGCAAAGGAAACTTGCACTGAACATGCACAAGCCAGTTTGGTATTTTTGGGAATTGTAATTATTATAGTTTATGCCTGGGTTACAACTATGAGTGAATTTGAGACTAGTGGGATAAGATCTGTCCAGAGGGACAAAGGACTTGTAGCCATCACCAGAAATGCTGACATACCACCCAAATCAGGGAAAGGTATAGAAACACGGTTATTCACTTTCTCCTCCTGCTCCATGATCTCCCACCACTGCCTCCAATTGGAGAACCTAACTAGATGCCATTTTGCAAGGGTGCTGAGAAAATATAGTTTCAAGGGCCAGCTTTCTGCCATGTGCAACAGAATGGGAGAAAAGTAAGGAACAGAGCTGAGTACCAGCGGACACCCAAGTGCATCACCTGCTTCACACACGTTTTAACCAGCACCACATCCTCTTGACCCTCAGGGGCCATTTTCTTGTAAAAATGTTGACTTCTTATCTTTCTGGCAGGTTCTTGAACTCCAGAAGCCCAGTCAATGGCTGTAGTTCATAGTTCAGTTGGACTCTTATTGCATCCATGGTGGAAAAGTTCTTTCTTTGGGAAACAGAATCTCCAGAACCACAAAGCCTAGAGTTATATGCTGCAGTAATACAAAAATCTCACATTTCAGCCAGGGTCAATCTTTGGGGCACTTAATAATTTTAAGGACAGAAAGAGTGGAAAAGCTTAGAAAGGGAGGACCAGAAAGGAAGTTGGTCAGTTATGAGGAGAGAAAACAGAAGTATCTGATGTCTCTGATGCCCAAAGAAAAACATAGTTCAAGAAATAGAATTTGAGCAATTACTATCAAATGCTCCTCCAGGAAAGGGTTGAGGACAGAGGATAGACCACTGGATGCAGCAAGAATTGGTGACCATGAAGCATGTATTTTCAGTGAAGAGAAAGAGATGGAAGCCTGAACTGTGAGGGGAGAAAGTGAAGATTCTGAGTACAGATGCTTTTAAGATGCTCTTTTATGAATGGGAAAGAGAGTAAAAGAATATAGTTGGAGGGAATGACACAAAGGATTTTTTTTAAGGTGGAAGATATTACATTATGTTGATGGAAATGGCCCAGTGGACAGGAAATGACTAAGGAGGTGTAATTATTTTTTGTCACAGATGTCTCACAAGAAGTTTTCAGTAACTATCAGTTACTCTTATTATTTTATACTTTTTAAAAATCAGACTTTGATAATGATAACATCATCTGCTTGCTTACTTTGTTGAATTTTTTATTTCTGGCAAGTTTCCAGGTAATGTCATCAAAATGTCCCAATTTCAATATCCATGAATGTTGCTATGAAAAATAGGGAACAAAAAAGTTTGTTTTGACCAAGTGAAAATAAAGTTACCTACATTGTTTTGAAGGGAGAGGGTTATGCAAACTAACTGTAATTCTGAATATAAACTTGTTATTCCCTCCAAATCACTTAGAAGTATAATAAAGTTTATTATTTGAGCAGACTTTTGTTGATAGTCAGTGCTGGATGTGTAGGAGCACAAAACCAAAGGGTAAAAATACAAACAGCAGCAGCATAGAACCGAGAATATCGTCAGGGGAATCGTTGTAGCACATGAAGCACAATTTGTGCTTCAGATAAAAACTCTTCCTGCTCAAATGTAACCATAGTGAGTGGTTTGTCTGGGATCAGACTTAGACCTATAGTGAATCTAGGACAGAGACAAAGGGAGGGTTTGGTGTTACTTTGAGCAAAATTGAAAAAAAAGAAAAGACTCTCTTGTGAAATTATCCAATTTGTGTGTGAGGCCATGGCTATCACCAATCAGAACATTCGTCCAAGTGAAAGATTACCGAGAATTATTGTCAGATGCTGGATTTTTCCTTCCAGAGAAATGACAACCCTATATATTGAAAATTTCAAAAGCAGTCTTCCAAAACCTCTATAAAATATTAAACTAATATCCTTGCCATTTTAGTGCAAATCAGGAAATACAGAAATTACAGTACTCATATTAACTGAGTTCACAGGGCACAGTGCAGGACTTTTATTCCAAGGCAGCCCAGTTTGAGGAGTTAATATTTCCTTGGGGACTGAATACTTGTAGTTTCCATCTTCTCTGAATTAAAATTAGAAAATGAAAATGAAGGTTTGCATACTGCATTTAAAATATAATTTTTTAGCATTGCCAAGGTATTTGGCTGACCTCTGATTTCCTATCAATATTTAAGGGAAAGTATTAAATAGGAAATCATCCTGAGGCAAATTCAAAGACCCTGTCATGTACGAGGGCTTGTATATATTTTATATTTATAATGCAGTAATTTCATTTTGTGACTAGTTTCCAAACCAGGTTTCTACACTTGAAAAGGCAAAAATATTTAATTTACAAGGGCAAATCTCCCACTTTTTCCACTTTTTTTATGTTAAAACATGGAATAAAAGAGAATCATGCAGGCTATTTAACATTTAATTACCATACTTTTCTCAGTAAATTTTTTCTTGTGCTGTGTTTATTTTTAAAATTATATGTGGGCAAATACACACATTGTCTTGAGACCTAATAAAACGCTTTTGAAAGTCATAATGGCATGTCTACCCGCCAGTGTAAAAATGGATGTAAAAATATCCTTAAATCCTACATTTTTAAAATGAGAAAAACATACATTTGTTATAAGAAATGCAGCATATTGGTGGGGTGCAGTGGTTCATGCCTATACTCCTGACACTGAGGGAGGCTGAGGCAGGATGATCATTTGGTCAGATGTTCAAGACCAGCCTGAGAAACATAGTGAGACCCCCCATTTCTACAAAAAATAGAAAAGTTAGCCAGGTGTGGTGGCATGTACCTGTAGTTCTGGCTACTCAGGAGGCTGAGGTAGGAGGAATACTTAAGCCCAGGAGTGCTATGGTCACGCTACTATCCTATTGCTCTCATACTCAGGCAAGAGAGCAAGCCCTGTCTCCAATAAATAAATAAATAAAATGAAGGAAGGAAGAAAGGAAGAAAGGAAAAAAGGAAGAAGGGAGGGAGGGAAGGAGGGAAGAAATATGGCATAATGTAGGGACAGGGAAATTTTGTAGGGAATCAAAATAGCTAAGCAGATTCCCACATTATAACAGAAACTTCCTAATGTAGAAAGCAAGAAAGGTTCATTACAGTGGAGACAGGGTGCTGTCACATTACACTTCTGCACAACTTGTTATAGCAACAAGTAGGCTGCAAGTGCATTAACGAGACATGAGGTAGGATATAAGTGGTGTCTAACTACTCTTTTATGATCAACTTTGAAAAAACAATATAACCATCAATAAACGTGGCTGCCTGCAAATGGATAGTTGAAGTGTTACAGAAGCACCCAATATTTATCAAGGGTGCATAACTATTGCTCCAAATAAAAATGCCTAAATCTAATCAACCATACTGTGTTTGCATAAAGAAAAGATAGGCTAAAGATACTCATATAGCCCATCTTTTGTTTTCTTTTCTGAGACAGAGTCTCACTCTGTTGCCCAGGCTAGAGTGCCCTGTTGTCATCATAGCTCACAGCAAACTCAAACTCCTGGACTCAAGCAAATCCTCCTGCCTCAAGCCTTCCTACCAGCTGGGATTACAGTGGCCAGCTAACTTTTTTATTTTTAATAGAGATGGGATCTCACTCTTGCTCAGGCTGATCTTGAACTCCTGACCTTAAGGAATCCTCCTACCTCAGCCTTCTAGAGTTCTAGGATTATAGGCATGATCCACCACACCTGGCCACATCCCATGTTTTCAAGTGTGCACAGAGTCTATTAAGAGGAAGGCAAAAAAGTCTATCAAAGTTGTGTGTATCTTCAGTGCAGCTATAAAGTGTTGTCTCCTGATCAACTGGTCAAATAAACTAGTCTGTTTAGCAGAATGGCCTTTAGGGAAGAGGGCATCGGGCAACATTGCTCAAACACACAAACTAGGAGTGTGGTCTAACTGATTTCACCTGTGCTGCTCCCGTGTCCACCAAACAGCTTTTGGATTTGATTGTACTGAGGTGTTCTAATAAATTGATGTATAAGAATTGAATACACTCACTTTCAAATGAGTAATTGTGTTCTCTTCCTGGTCGTATTTACCATTGTGAATTTTAAAAATAGAACCATGGCTTATACATTGGTCATTTGTGAATACGAGTACTGGGAGGTGAAGAACATCTCGCACAGTTGAGAATGTTGCTTAAAAATACATCAAGCATGGATGTGACAGGAAGCCGAGATGGTGTCAGAGGAAGGGGACTGCAGTAAGTTCTAGTAGGAGAAGCATCTGAGCACAGGTTTCTAGTGGAATGATAAATAGCTTGGGAGAACCAGAAGGAGCAGTGGAAGCTTCTCTACAGGCAAAGAGAAGGCAGTTCAAGTTTAGGAGATAGAACAGTTTTCAACTTATGGGAGCTGAGAAGACTGTGAAAAGTTTCAAAACTATGCTTGGCAGTTTGACATTGGAAGGGGGCTGTGCAGGAGATTGCAGCCCAAATTATCCTAAAGTTTCCATTGTAATGTAGTGTAATGCCTCTCCCTTCAGAAAAATCACTTCTTCAGGTTGGTGACTTAGTTTGATCTGTTATCAGAAGTCTTTGGAGATGGGAGAGAAAGGTGATTGTAAAGCATTTGGTAAACATAAATTAATATAAAACTCAACATTAGCAACTTTCCAGCACATGTCTCTGAAGTAAGTGGTGTGTTTTGTGTAAAATTTCATAAAGTGGTTTCTTAATACATTAAAATGTTTTTCTCTTATTACCAATGCTTTCATAGTTGGCTTGATTCACTTGATATCGATGATCTACACTGTAATAAAATTTAAGCAGAGAAACTTAATACAGTCTGAATTAGGAACCACAGCTTCACTGGGACTGAATGTATCATGTTGCAGCATAACATTCTAATATACATAATTTCCTAAATCGTGCATTGACTTTGGGGAGTACTTAACTGTTCAGCTCAATTCTCTTTTAAGTGTGCAGAATACAGTTAACAATATGATGTCCTGCATATAGAGGGTAGAAAAGCTTCCCTCCACACCCATATTCCCCAGCAGAGCCAGAAAATGAAGCAAACGCTATGTGGAAAAGCTCCCTCACAGATTTATTTCCAGTGTATTTTGATAAGACACGAAGGAAAGAAGAATCAACATTTTTTGAAGGCCTAGCATGTGCTAGGCCTTTGACTAGTATTCGAATACACTTTAATCATCTAAATATATCTGTAAGTGTAGATATTTATTATTCTCATTCTACTTTCAAGGAAACTAAGCTCAGAGATGCGCCTTAAGTTAACACAACTGTGATGGAACTGAAACCAGAGTACAGTACTGTCTTTCATCTGTTCTTACACTTGTTCAAATCTAGGAATGTGGGAGAGGCCTGCCTGAGAATCCTATAATAGGTATTTTAGCCCATTCCTTTATCAGACAATTCTATCACTGCTGTCAAAGTAGACAAGCATTTAAGAAAGGGCAAAATCTCTACCACCTCCTTAAAGGAGGGTGTCAAAGCAGTCTTTGCTTTTTTACTGACAATAGTTATCATTTCAGCAAACAACCAAGCTCTAACAAGTTCACGGACTGTAAACTCCCGAGTGCAGAGGCTATGACCTTGACTTCCAAAATCTAATTCATATCTGGCTTACAAAAATCTTGCCCAGATTTAAGCCATGATAATATGTAGTAAGGTATATTTCAGTGGGTGAATTTTTGCTTTCTCTAAACACTGAAGACTCAAAGTGTTTCAATTGTTTATGAAATAAACCAATGTTTACATTAATACAGTTCTTTGTTTGATAAAAGCAAATGAAGAAAACATTTGGCAATTGCTCACTTCTACAGTGAATTGGGTTTGGCTTGCTGACTGAGTAAGGGATTTGGACCTGAATATTTCCAGTTGGCAGTAAGCAGGAGAAAGAACTTATTTTCCTTTTGACATTGTGAATATAAGGAATGCTTTCTGCTGTTATCCTAACAGCCTTACAAATTGAAATAAAAAAGACATGGCAACTTATAGCTTTCAGTGGAAGACAGCAACTGAAGAGAAAGAAAGACAAGTCTATTTTCATTTTTAAAAGGTAAAATCTGTCAGTAGGGGGAAGGGGAACTCTCATTTTCAGGCTAACATGTAAAATATTAACTTCATGTAACTTTATAGCTGACCAATTAGAATTCACTCTAACTTCCTGAGGTAGTTAATATTATAATGTACATGTGAAAATGAAGGCAACTACTTCAAATACATAACCAAGTCACTTTATAAAAAGATGTCCTCCAGCACAGTACCCAGCCGGTCCCTGACTCTTGGTATCCTCATCTTTGTGTAATCCCCTCGCATTGAATGCAGGCTAGACTTAGTGACTTTCTTTTAATGACTAGAAGAAGGTGGAACTAATGTTGTCTATCCCTCCCTCCCCTTCTTCCCCACACCTCTTCCCCAATCACTCTCCCCGGCCCTCTCCTCTCTTTCTTTCTCTAAGATCAGTCACTCTGGGGGAAGCCAACTGCTCTGTCATAAGCAAGCCTGTGGCGTAAGACACCCAGCTCTTGCCTAACAGCTGTGTGAGTGAACTTGGAAGCATATCCTCCAGCCCCATTCAAGCCTTTGGATGACTGTAGCCTCAGCTCACAGTTTGCAGCCTCACATGAGACTCTGAACCAGAATCACCCAGCTAAGCTGCTCCCCAATCTCTGATCATGAGAAACTCAATAATACAATAAAGGTTTGTTGTGTTAAGCCAGTTAATTTATGGTAATTTGTTGTGCAGCAATAGATACCTAATAGAGGGTGTCCCAAAGGTTGCCATACATACATACATAGGAAAAATGGGGAATGGTAGCTAAATGTAGCTTAGTTTACAAAATATTCTTTGCAAAATTTTATAAGACATTTCTCTGTTTACATGTAAATATAAAAATATATACAGAATATGAGTTTGTTAATTTTCTGTGTATGGTGACCTTTGGGACACCCTGTATGTATGTAAGGGGTCAGAAGTCACAACATAGTAACCTAGCCTGGAAAGGATTGCCAGGAATTCATTTCAACAAGAAGGCTAGACAGAAACATATTATGTTTAAGTTGGTCAATTAAAGTGGATCTCAATAGTCAGTATGTCAAGCCTGCAAGATTAGAAAGCCAGAAAAATGGGCATACTTTAGAAAAGTTGGTACTTAAATATTTAATCCCAAAGGCTGATAGAAAGGACAGGTGAATTTGACCTTCATGGACACAGCTAGAGAGAAGCTAGGATTACCTTACAAAATGAGAGACTCTGTAAGACATTTGACGTGGAAATTGTCATGCTTATCAGAGTTCAATCAATAAAATAGGCATCATTGCTACCCTATAAGAAATAACATTTTAAAATGGATAAACAAATATGGGCCAGCACACAGAAGGATGTAACTCCAGATTCCAGAAGCACATTCCTCCTCCTCTTTACCATTCTCTCTGCCACCACCACAGCTCGGCCTCTCAGACTTCATGTCTGTCGCTGAATGGCTCCCAGGTTGTTTCTTCTTCTTCAGCCTTGTCTCCTTTGCTAGACTGTAGGCTGCTCAAGGAAAGGATCATGTCTCCGTCAATAATCCCCTTCCAACCACAAGTTCTTCTGTCAGGGCCCGGGACTGGCCAGGTCTCGGGCCTGGTTTAGGTAGGTTCTTGATGCGGACCACTAAGCTACCTTGCTCAGGAACAGTTTCTCTTAGGTGCTTGAGGGCTAGCTACCTTAGCTGGAGAGAGAGTGTCTTAGAGAGAGTAAAGCCGTCTTCTTAGAACAGACAGATCTTAGGCTTTAGCAGAACTTGGTAATCCTCAGCAGAGAGATGCTGTGCTGGCATCCTGCAGGTGAGCTCACTCCTCCTAGCCATAAGCTATACGGGCTGCTACATTCTTCTTACTTGAAATGTGAATCTATGTGGACTTATTTCTGTATATCTTCTCTGAAACCACAAGGAGTTTGGATCACTGTACATGAGTTATTTCAAGTTGCCACTATCTTTGCTATAGTGACATTTGGAGTCCTCTGGGTT
The DNA here is from genome assembly GCF_000181295.1 of Otolemur garnettii. Taxonomy (NCBI): domain Eukaryota; kingdom Metazoa; phylum Chordata; class Mammalia; order Primates; family Galagidae; genus Otolemur; species Otolemur garnettii. The sequence continues at coordinate 19,506,053 of NW_003852399.1, read as the reverse complement.
ATTTGTTTCTCCCCTCTTGTGCCTCTCAATACTACTGGTTTTGTTCTCTCCAATTCCTACAAAGACGTATTATTTCCTTTATCCTGTGGATATTAACAGGTGGTGCAAAGAATGAGGCTAGGTGTTGGGAGGACACTGCCATGGAACAGGTAGACATGGACGCTGCTTTCCTTTCATTACTACCTATGTAAGTCTCTGTGGTATTTGAACAAAAGTAATTATTAAACAATAATACACTTAAGCTGTGGCCTTCCTGAGAATGTGCAAAGCCCATACCAGTCATGTGTCCTGATGCTGCCCAGTGCAGGATCCATTCTTTGGTCTGACATTATGCAGTACATAATATTTCTTACCAAAGAGGACTTCATGGGAACTTGTATACAGAATGCTTTCCAGGATAGGAAAATACACTCACATAAAAGGACCCAAAACATAAGAACGTTAGAAAGACAGAAAAAGTAGTATCTCAAAAGCAGATGGCTAGCAACTAACTGTCATGATGTATTAAAGTGAGATAAAACCTTAGAAACTAATTCCTAAAACCTTGATCTCTAAAACTTCTCAATTGAACAAGTGGATATATCAAGCATACTTCTAAAAGACCTTAACTCATGTCTTAAGTGGTTCAGTGAAATTTTGTAAAACGGCTTACTTTTTCTAATTCACTAGGTATCTGTTTAAAATTGTTTCTTCCAGGAATCCCTCCCATGTAGTTGAAACGTTCCTTGTTTTAAAGTAATTTCATATTTAATTTAAAGTAATTTCATATTTAATTCTCTATTTCTCCATAAATCCTGGGCTTTTACTGATATCAGTGACCTTTCTTGATTAATTTTGAATTGGCAGTTCCTAGCATAGTGCCTCACATATGAAAAGTGACCTAAAATTATTTGTGGAATAAATAAATGGGGGTAAGAAGGGGCTATTAAAAAAAAACAAACCAGGGCTCGGTCCCCATAGCACAGTGATTACAGCACCAGCTACATACACCAAGGGTGGCAGGTTCGAACCCGGCTGGGGCCGGCTAAACAACTGCAAAAACAACAACCAAAAAATATCTGAGTGTTGTGGTACCTATAGTCCCAGCTACTTAGGAGACTGAGGCAAGAGAATTGCTTAAGTCCAAGAGTTGGAGGTTGCTGTGAGCTGTGATGCCACAGCATTCTACCAAGGGTGACATGGAGAGACACTGCCTCAAAAACCAAACCAACAAATCAACAAACAAAAAACCTAGTCATTATATGCATACTTTCTTTAAAAAGATAAAAGACCTAAAAGAAATGAAATCAACATGTAGGGCTATTCAAGCATCACTGATGATAAATAATCCTGCAGGGGGCAAAATCATTCATTGGTTATTTTTCATTCATTTCTTCATTTATTGCCTTCCTCCTTCAAACTCATCAAAACTGGATTTTTTTCTCTCCTGTTTGGCCCCTGAAGCCTTCTTGGGGGACTGTCCCTGGGTTTGGCCCTAGCAGAGAGACTTAGTACTCCCAAAATTCATTCTCTTATCTTTTGCACTGAAGAGTCTGATATTAAACAGCCCATATTGTTCCTTCATAACAGGCTGAAATGTTTAAACTTTATCCTACCAGTAATAGCAACCATAAAAAACAAATGTATGAGCAAAGAAGCAACTTTGGGAAGCAAGGTTCAGGAAGATTCTTCTTTTGATAGTGATTAGAGCCGCTTTTTCTCTGGAGGGTCTGAGGTTGAACAGCCATCGCTTCGAAAGAGAAACACCATGCCACGAATGTTACAGAACAACTTGATTGTAGCCGTGGTTCTTAACCTCAATTTCTGATTTGCTTGAGCTCTCTAAAATGAAAATTCACGTGATTTGTCAAATGCCTTTCCGCCTAAGTCCTGTAGGAGCACACTGTAGTCAGGGTTGAGTTTACAGAGTCATTGCTAATGGGGAAACTGTACCATGGAGAACCAGGGAGTATCTCAGTAAGGGGTGTTAGGAAGGGTTTGGGCTTGTGCTACATGGTCTTGCGGGGGTGGGGTTTTCAAGGAAGCAGGGCTTTGTTCTTGGTTTGATACTTTCAGGAATGAGGGATCATTCTACGATTGAGGACCTAAATAAATTCTACCTAGAAGGTGGGAAGAACCAAGGAATGCTAAAATTGTAATTGGAAAAGAAGAAACAATCACACTAGCTAGGCTGGGAAATATTTAGCAGTTCTTGTGGTTTGGGCGATGTTCCCATTTTTGTCTGTGCTTGTACGTGATAGCAAATTGTTCATTAGGATCACCAAGGGGCCTTGTCTAACACTGGCATTTTTGTGAAACTGCTTATATATATATAATCAACAGAAGAACACCGGGGCCTAGCTGTGAGTGCCAGGCCAGCTCTTGGATGTCTGGGATGGCTTTCCAGTTTCTCAGGTGTAGGACCGGATACTGATTCATGGGCAGATAAGAAATCTGTATCTCTAATAGGATGCCTATGTGATTCTGATTCAGGGAACCTGAAGACCAGGCTTTGAGAGACCTTTTTATAGTAGGAAATAAGTCTGAAAAAGGAGGAATGGATTGTAGAGATCCTTAAAAAACAGGCTAATAGGTTTCAACAAATTCTGCCAGCAATAAAAACCACTGAAGGCTTACGACAAGAGAAGAACATTGCAAAGCAGGGTTCAGGAAGACTCTTCTCTTGCTAGTAAACAGAAAAGTTAGATAGAGCATAAGGAATACAGGCAGGTCTGGGGATGAACAGGAAGGACAGAGGCAAACAGACCACCATCAAGGAAACTTCTGCAAGGGGTCAGGCCTGACAAGACTATGAATTGGGTTACAATATGGCCAGTGCGAATAGAAAGAACAGAATGTGCAAGGGGTTCAATAAGAATCTGAAATCCATTCAAGGGCAGGGACTAATCTGGATAAACTCTTAGCTCTCAGCCCTGTGCTTAGCACACAGTGAGCATCCAGTAAATATTTAAGGACCAAATCGATTAACCAAGTAATAGTGATTATGTAACTGACTGGATGTGGGAGAAGAGGAAGAAGGAAAGAACAAAGGTGATTTAGAGAGTTTGGAAGGGGAAATTGTAAGTCCAATTTAGTCATGTTTAATGTCTGTGTTGGTGAAACACCCAAGAGGAGACATCCAGCCAGAAGTTAGCAATGTTGGTTTGGAATTTGAATTCAAGAGGGAGGTTAAGGTAGGGCTTGCAGGATGAATAAATGGGAGGACTGATGACACCGTAGCACACAGAATTTCCAAGGGTGGGTAAGTGAAAAAAGAATGGAAGTCAGAGACGATGTTCTGCCCACTTGCCATGGCAATCCTTGTTCTCTCACTCTAGAAGATGAGTTGGAAGTAGGGGGAGCTTATGTCTACCTCTGGAATGCAGGGTAAGTCTTATAAGCATGGTTTCTGGAATCATCAGACAGGGATTCCTGGACATCTCTGGCCCACTCAAGCTGTGACTTTTCATGTACTTAACTTAAGTTGACATTTGTTTATCTGCAAAAAGTTGATAAGAAATGTAAAGCCAAGCTCTGAAAAATGGGCTCAGAAATAAAATTAAAACACAAACCTCTTATAGAAATGTGTGATTGAAGCAAGTTAAGTTTATTGATAGGAATATTTTAGTTTTCTCAGAACATGATCTCTTAAGTAGGAGTGGCTGTCTTCAGTGATTATCACCTTTCATATCCTAGAACAAAGACTAAGAATTTAAACTTATCCAGTTGCTGCCAAAATAGTAGCATTCTTAGAGCATTGTCCAGAAACTGAGTAAGTAGAAAATAGGAGACAAAACCCTTTTGACTTGACCTGAATACAGTACCTGATCAATAATATAGTCGTTAAATAACAGTAGATGTATTTGAGACAGCTCTTGCCTAACACAATCTGAGTTTTGTAAAACACGGTTTTAAGACAGCTCACTCACAGTGGATGCCTTTCTCCTGAAAACCTAACCAAAAGGGGGTGGTATTCTATTCTAAGGCTTACCAGTCCCGTAACTATTACCTGTATATTTTGTAAAATAAATGCCACACACTGAGGATCAAATTATTAAAAACCAGAAGAAAGTTACCAGGCTTCACTGAGGTTTACAAAAAACATCTTTAAAATGTGACGCAGAACACAGCACAGAGCATTTGAGGACTTGTATTCTCACCAAGATTCCTGGGACACACCAGAGGCCAGAGATACAGGAGGCTGAGCATTCTTTTCTACTTAGCACATACACATCCTTCTGTGTGCTTATCATACTGTCCATCTGAACACTCTAAAAGTGATTAGCGTTTTCTTTTCTTAGAAGAAAAAAAAAAGATGAAATTGATCAGCACTTCTTTTTCCCTAGATAACTCTTTATTCCCCAGCTACCTCCCCGAGGTGGCCCTCCAGCTTCTCAACAGTTTGTATAATCTATGGGAAAAAAGCACTGGCCTGCTTTTTATGATATCCAGGTTTTAATCCAGTCTGCATTCTAATCATAAAGATGAAAGAATAAGCATTCCCTGAGCATCTATCATGCACTAAGCCAAGATATATGTAATCTTGCTTGCATAATAAAGAAAACCCAATACAGTGAATATCCTGAATTCCACTTTTTATTTTATTTTATTTTTTATTTTTTACAGTTTTTGGCTGGGGCTGTGTTTGAACCCACCACCTCCAGTATATGGGGCCAGCATCCTACTTCTTGAGCCACAGGCATTGCCCCGAATTCCACTTTCTAGACAAGAAAAACTGAGGCTTGGAGAAGCTAAATAACCAATCCAAGATCACTGATTGGCAACTAAGATGTTAGTTAGAGTTGGTTCAGTTAACTAACATTGAAAATTCCAGTTCTTTCCATTATATCACCTTCTATGGCGAGATACTACTCATGTTTCTAGGTCATTATTTGTTGTTATTTGATACCGTAATTGGGGAAAAGTTACAAACATTTTTTCAAGGTGTTAGGATATTTTTGTAAAGATAATTTTTAATAGTTCACAACATGAATTAGACGTGAAATAAAAAGATCTGGACGTGTATCTTCTAGTGAGTATATTTTAATTACATTGGAATAAAATAATCAGCAACATCATAACATCATTCAGTTTTATACCTACAGCTTACTGTGTGAGAAAAAAACTGAATTACAACTTATGATCATTATTCAGACCTTATTTTTATGCATAATCCTACATTTTTTCCCTAGGAGCTAATTTTCCAAGGCTGTATGAGGATTTTAGATTTTCTAGCATTGTGTTTTGCCAGCCCAAGTCTTTGACAGTCTCAGACAAAATTCAATTGATGCTGTGGCTTGATTTTTTTTCCCCTAACTTTTTGTTGAAACAGTCTATTTCTCTGGAATATTTTAAGGCTGTTCTTACCATTTCCTGCTGGGTGGGACTTTTTTGGCTATGCTGTTTGCTTAAACTATGAAGCCATTTCAAGTAGACGTGTTTTATCATCCTTTTTTCCCCTTTGGAGGAACCTCCCTATAATTTAAGGTTGTTAATAACCTCACCAAAGTGACATTTCTAATATTTATTTTTCTCATTGGAAACAGAATGAAGGATAGTGGTTTTTCTGCAGTAGTTCTAATTCTAGGCTATTGACAAGCTACAATGAATTGTGTTTTTTAACTTTTGACTTTTTATTTATTTTGTTATTTGATATACAGTGGGTACTAATTTATAAACTGCTGGTACTACTAGTACCTACATTATTGGTACCCGAACTGTTGACTGACCACTCTCTCAATGAAATTGTGTAATTCCAGAGTGATATTTTAATCATAAATATAAATAAAGCTAATACTTTGTTAAAATACATGGAAGGAAATCGCTAATTATAAATGAAGCTAATGGTGCTTTAAAATATAGCTTATTTAATTTGGGGACTGCAAAACTAAAACATGTTTCCTAAAGTCACTTTGGAGAGCGAAAAGCATTGGGATTAAGTCACTTAAACAAGTATTTAGGACACGTTATTATCTTTCCCATCATCATTCTTATCGAGGCTCTTTATTCACAAAAAGAATGTTGTAGCCTTTTTTCAACTCTTAAGCTGCAGTAATCTTCAGCCTCAGCCTCCCACAGGAACCCACTAGATGTTTTATTTTTAGTAGAGATGGGGACTCACTCTTGCTCAGGCTGTCTCTAACTCTAGGGCTGAAGCAATCCACCCACCTCGGCCTCCCAGGCTGTTAGGATTATAGGCATGAGCCACTGTACCCAGCCCTCTCTCATCTATTTTTTAATTTAGTTTTCTGAAGACATTGTTTTTCATTTTTTAAGCTTTTGCTTTTTAGAGCAGTTTTAGATTCACAGCAAATGAAGAGAAACATACAGAGATTTCTTGCATGCCCCCAATTCCACGATTTCACAAATGCATAGACTCCACGTTATCAATATCGTCCCCAAGTTGTATGTTTGTCACACTCGATGGACCCCCATTAGCACATCGTAATCACCCACAGTCCCTAGTTCACATTAGGCTTCACTCTTGGTGTTGCACATTCCATGAGTGTTGACAAACATATAACGACTTGTACTTATCATTAGGGTGTGATACAGCGTATCTACACGGCTGTGCAAATCGTCTGTGTTCCACTTAATCATCCCCCCCTCTTCCCCCAACCCTTGGCAACCACTGATCTTTTTACTGGGTTCATACTTTTGCCTTTTCCAAATGACATATAGGTGGAATCACACAGCATGTAACCTTTTTAGAGTGGATGCCCTCATGTCTTTTCATAGTTTGATAGCTCCTTTCTTTTTAGTGTCAAATACCATTCCATTATTTGGGTGTGCTGTAACTTATCCAGGCACCTTGATGGGTACCTTGGTCATTTCCAAGTTTTGGCAATTATGAAAAAAGCTGCTATAAGCATCAGTGTGCAGATTTTTGTGTAGGCAGAACTTTTCAAGCCCTTTGTGTAAAAACCAAGGACTGTAGTTGTCAGATTACATGGTAAGAGGTAAGAGTTTGTTTAGTTTTGTAGAAACCATCAAACTGTCTTCCAAAGTGGCTGCACAATTTTGCATTCTGACCAGCAGTGAATGAGAAATCTTGTTGCTTCACACTTTTGGTGCTGTTGGTATCCTGATTTGGGTCATCATGACAGGTATGTGGTATTATATCATTGCTATTTTAGTCTGAATTTCCCTAATAACATGTACTGTGCAGCATCTTTTCATATGCTTATTTGCCATCTGTATGTCTTCTTTGGTAATGTATCTGCTAAGGTCTTTGGTCCATTTTTGGTCCATTTTTTAATCAAGTTGTTTTCTCATTGCTGAGTTTTATTTGTTTGTTTTTCTAAAGAGCCAAGGTCTTGTTCTTTTGCCCAGGCTGGAGTGCAGTGGCATTATCATAGCTCACTGCAGCCTTGACCTCCTGGGCTCAGGCAATCCTCATTAGTCCTGAGTAGCTAGGACTACAGTTGTGCACAACCATGCCCAGCTGATTATTTTTTAAAATTTTTGTTGACATGAGTATTTCTATATTGCCTAGGATGGTCTTGAACTCCTTGCCTCAAGTGATTCTCCTGCCTTAGCCTCATAAAGTGCCCAGATATAAGCTACCACACCCAGCCCCATTGTTGAGTTTTAAGAGTTCTTTGTATATTTTGGATAACAGTCCTTTCTGTATCAGATATGTCTTTGCAAATATTTTCTCCCAATCTTGGCTTGTCTTCTCATTTTCTTGATATTGTCTTTCACAGAGCAGAAGTTTCAAATTTTAACAAAATCTAGTTTATCAGTTCTTTCTTTCATGGCTTATGTTTTATGTGTTATATACATATCTAAAAAATTATCACCATATCATCTGGGTTTTCTCTTCTAGGATTTTGATAGTTTTACATTTATGTCTATTATTCTCTCTCATTTATTTTTATAATTAAGAATAGGAAATGCTGCCTTATACTCAATACATTTAACAAGTAGGAAGGAGCAGCAGAGATTAGAGAGGCAACAAAAGATGAAAATGGAGGAAAAGAAAAATGAGGCAGAAAATAAATATTCACAAAGCTAGACAGCAAAGCAGGGAAACCAAGAACAGATCAACAAGGAAAGCATCAGGAAGACCCTCCCAGAAGCTGGTAAATGGACAGGTAAAGACAGATGGACACTGTCATTTGGAACACAAATGACACATCTGTGGACAAATTTATCTACTTAGGGAACACAGGTCATTCTAAGAGAAAGATTTTCAAGGAGAAAGAGCTTGATCAGTGGCTTTTTAAAAACATTCAGACTGTTACTAGGGTACAAATGTTTTGTTTACATGAATTGCTTTTGTACAGTTTGAGTAGGGTGACCAGATTTTAACATTTGGAAAGCGGGACACCATGGTGTGGGGGTGGGGCAGGGGACAGGGCAGGGCAGGGCCTGACAACAATGAAAAGTTTGATAAGCAGTTCTCGATAATCAGTTCTCAACAATTATTTGTTATTATTACAGTTTAACATTATAAAATTAACAAAAATAATATAAAACTCATATTCTGGCGAAATAGCCACATGGCAGCCGAAAACCATATATTCCCTTCCTGTTCTCCCGCCTGTTTGTTCATTCTTTCCAAAAATTGGGACTTTTTTAAAATGCGGCGGGACGCAGGATAAATTGTTAAAAAGTGGGACTGTCCCGCCAAAAGCAAGATGTCTGGTCACCCTAAGTTTGAGTCAAAGTTGTGATGTTCCCCTTACCCAGATAGATCAATGGCTTTTAACAAAACAGAGTTCACGAACACACTAGCTAGTTTTAAGCAGTAACAAATACGTGGGGGATGATAACTTCTTGGTACTTACTTCTGGCCCAACTGAAGAGAAATTGAAGACTAAATCAAAGATTCCCCACTGTTATTTCAGGTAATTAAAATTAAGTTCTTCAATGGGTATTTCTTATGTTATTGTAACATATAATGATGATACCTAACTAGAAACTTATGTCTCCTCTAAAAACAGGATGAAAAAAATTCAGGACAATAAAAAACAATTTTTAATAAAAAAAAGACAAAAAAAATCAATTTTTAAAAAGCATTTTGTTCTCCATGGGAAAAAGAAACTATTTAAAAAATTTTCATGAAAGTGATTTATTCACAAGACTAAACTAAGATATAACAACTGTTAATATCAATCTTTTATACTGTATTTAATAATTCAAAATAGAATATTTCTGATATTTATGAATTAATTATTCATTTTACATGTCACAGACGACAGAATAACTGTTGTTTTTTAATATCCTCATCAGCTAGAGGCACTGTAGACATTTATGAGTGAAGTTATATGATTTACTTGACTATAATCTGGTATAAATTTGTGTGGGGTAAATAGATAAAATAAGTCAAAATATTGAAAATTGATGAATCTGGGAGGCAGGTACATAAAGATTCAATGTACTATTCTCTTGCATTTTGTGTGTGTTTGAATTTTTCTATAACAAAAAGTTAAAATGTGTCTCTCTTTTTTTATTAAGTCATATACACATAGATCATGAATACATTTATGCATATGTGGGGTACAATGTGTTGATTTTTTATACAATTTGGAGTGCTTACACCAAATTAATTAATATAGCTTTTGCCTCATGTACTTGATTATTGTGTTAACACATTTATGTTCTATACTTGATAGATTTTAACTGACTCATTGTGTTTAGAGGTAACTCAAATGAATACAGAATCTCAGTTTCAGGGTGTCATAAAACAATCTGAGGGAAGTTCGCTACAGAAGTTGCTTTGCTTCCTACTTTTTAGCAGTGACTTCTACTACTTTATTTTTCATCATCATCTAAGGTTTATTTTCAGAAGAGCTCAACTGTGTTTTTATAAATTTTCACTTCAGAAACCCTGGAAATCCCCGGATAAAAAACAGGTACATAGTGTATAGTTTTCCATTGTATTTTATTTAACCTAAGTCCCAGATTCTAAAGACAGAAATGGAAGTGTTGTTATGCCCTGGGTAAAGATGTCTCAATTACTCCAAGAAAAACCTGGAGAAAGAATTGCTGCTGGAAGCCTTGCTTTGGCTATCACCTGAGATTGGCATCCTAGGAGTGCAACCCCTCGTCTCCTGGAGAAGAATGCTTTCTTCTTACTCACACATTGCTTTATTTGCAAGTCGAAGTCTCAGAGGAGACCGCCTGTCTACCCAGCTGCAGAATGTGTATGCAATGATTGCATCTGTTGCCATGGAAACTGAAATATAACCGATAAACTACACACCCCAAACAGATTAAAATTGACTTAGGAAAACTACGTAGAGTTATTACAAAATTTATGATAACACATCTTTTTTTTTTTTACTGCACCTCCCTCTATTTAAAATGATAGCTTATGAAGTAGAATTTTCACAGAACTCATTCTCCCTAACAGTTTGTTGGTGGTACCAACATTACTCCTGGATAAATCCTTAAAATGGTATACAATAGCTGTACACTACAGGAGAGGGATGCGTGGTATAAAAACATATGCTAAGCATGTATGAATAAGGATAGTGACATACTTAGGAAAATTATGAGCCCCCCAAATACACTAAACATGACTATAAATAAAATAGATTTGTTGTAACGTGATTTACTATTTCAAAGATGTGTATTAATTATCTTGTTTAATTACATCAACCTAAACTTAATAATAACTACTACCAGTACTTATTCCCAACTTACTACTCGTGGGAAACTATGTTAAGTCTATCTTTTTTAATTCTTGCTGTAATGCAATTACTGGAGCCTTTTATTTTTACTCTCACTGTAGATTAGAGCTAATCTCAGAAAAGCAAGATATCCTGGCCCATAGTATGGGATGTGAACTTCTGTCTGGGCAGTGTAACTCAACGCAGCCTCAAACTCCTGGGATCTAATGATCCTCTTGCTTCAGTCTCTCAAGCAGAGATGGGGTTTCACTATTTTGCCTAAGCTGTTCTTGAACTTCTGGCCTCAAGTGATCCTCCCACCTTGGCCTCCTAAAATGCTGGAGGTGTGAGCCACCACCCCAGGCTAAATAGCTTTAAACTTTAGTTGTATGAACTTCATTATTCTTTACTGACTCTCATTAGACTAGGATAGTAAAGCCTTATTGTAACACTGGTAGCCTATAATGGCAGTATTAGAAGAGCCTCCAATGACATAAGTATGGAGTTTTTGCTATGCCTAGTTTAAATTTAGCTTGCAAGTTCCTCTTCCCAATACATCATATTGTAAGCTCTCAGAGGATAGAAACTGAAACTTCTCTAGTATTTCACAGAGAAAAATGTATAAGTGCTGCTTGAAGAATACCCATAATGATAAAAAGTATAGCTATAGAGAGGGAATAATCAACATTCTTGTAGAACATTATCTGGTTAAAATGGAAATACACTTTTCTTTTTCTTTCTGATGTGAATATTATACCCATGGGGCGCTAGTTTGTCTTTGGAGAAAGTGAAAAATTATGGAATGATAATTCTTTAGATGATACACATTTAGCAAAACCTTATTTTTTATTTTTGGCCAAGAGTCAGGATTAAGGTCATTTGATAGCAACAATAAACTTTCTTTAAATACTCAAGGAAAGATAATTAATGGTAGTGTACACTAAAGAACAAAACTGGGTTGTACTTGAATACTTTTGGATTTTCATTATTGAATTTGTTATATATTAGGGATTTTTAAAAAATAACCCTCTATATTAGAAAGAGCAAACTGATAAAGGATATATCTCATGGAAGTTCAGGACAGTTTATTTTGCCATCTTTTAAGTCAAAAGACTGGACTGGAGGATCCATCTTCCCCTTTGTTGCTCTGAAGATTTGTAGAAAAAGGAGGGTTATTTTGGAGATGGCTGAAACAAAGTTCCAAAGTTCTACATTCTGTCTTTGGAAATGAATTGTAGCCTCTCAAGTTGGTACTTCTAACAGTGTGTGTATAGATATGTGGAATGTGAAATGGCCTAGCCATTTGTAAAAGCTGGATCTTAGTTTAGTTTCTGTTTAGTCATTACCTGGCTGTGGATCTCAGATATTTCCAGGCCACTGTTTTCTCACCTGCCAGATCTTAGTAGGAAGTGCCAAATAATCTTTAATATTCCATTCAACTCTAATTAGAATCAAACCTTGTGGTACAGCGTTGCTGGCTGACACAGCCCCTACCCACAATTTCTTTCTCTGTAGATATCTTCTGGTATTGGTGCAGGGGTAATAATGTGTCCAGTTCTGATCAATGATACTGGCTCAGATCAATCTGGCTCAGATTCCAGGAAGCCTTTTTAAAGAAAGGACTGGGCTAGAATGTCCCTGTGTTGTCACTGTCTCGCCTTCAACGAATGCAATGCCTAGAGGTGCAACAAGCATGTTAGGGCAAGCTAAACACTGACAGCAGCAGAAGCAGAAAGATGGAAAGCGTGAAGCTGTGCCAACCTTAGACTGCCTATATCCAGATTCTTGTTAATAAGAGAAAAATAGAGCCACAGTGTAAGCTACCATGATAAGGGTTACCATCCTTGGCAGCAGAACTCATACCTAACTGACACACACTAACACAACACACAAAATCAAAATGCCCAAAATGAAAAAGAGTTCTCCTGAGAGATAAGAAGATAAAACACTATACAGCCACTTCTCTCAAGGAGCTAGTAATTAATACAAGGCAAAAACGAGCACTGAAACAGCCATGATACAAGACATGCCTTAAGAAGAGGTATGGTATCAACAGCAGCTTAAACAGGTTGCCGTCATATTTGGAAAGGTGTGGGAATCAGAAATAGAGTCTTAAAAATATACATTTTAGTATTCTCAGAGGTTTATGCTGCCTCCTAATAATTATGTTATTACTCATTAAATTATTAATCTAAAACTATTGATTGGGCATGCTAATTATGCTGACCTAGAAGGTTATACTGACCTCACTAGGACGTTGTGTTGTCTTAGCTTGACCTTCAAACTAAAATTATAGCAAAATTTTGTTTTCACATAGTATCTTAATGAGAATTTCATAATTTTGAAATGAAATTGACCATGCTTACCCACTTCCTTCAGTGTGATCAGCTACTGGCTTATGCAACTACTCCTTGTGCCCTGATAATAAAATGCTGTTTGATAAAAGTATATATTAAACTCGGAGCCTGTCTTTTCTTTTTTAAAAAGGCTTTCCTCTACCACTGCCAATGCCACACTTACCTTCCCCTACTGTCAATATCTTTTCTGAGACTATTATCATCTGATAAATGATTTAACACAGATGAATTAGTAAATGCAAGTGGCTTCGTGTGCTACCAGCTCTCCCTCAGTGTTTGCATTTTTATAACATCTAACACAGTGATGAGAAACCCCAGTCTCATTTCAGAATCATCAGAGAAACGTGAAAGACTACCGATCCATGTGCCCTCCTATCCAACGCAGTTTGAAACTGATGAGTCTGCAGTGGCGTGCAGGTATTGGCAGGTTTAAAAAATCTCAAATACTGCTAATGTGAAGTCAAAGCTAAACCCCAGTGGCCTAAAGTGCATTCAACATCTGTCCACCAGGTGCCTGACATTGCAAGTTACTCAGAAAAGCTACTCTTGGCCTTGGGGGATTAGATGACTAAAACACAGGTTCTTTTGCCCTTGCAGTAAAAGAGAAGGTTGCTGAAGGAGCACTTGATTTTCTCAAGGAAACCATAAGCAATGATGTCTCTATGGGGACTATACCATTTTCAGGAAAGCCTATAGGAGCCAGGCAGTAGCATGCTATCCTCTCATTCATATATCTTTATTTCCCTGAATATTTTTGGTTTATTCTTTGTCCCCCCCACCCACCTAAATATTGGTTTATTCTGTTCTTTCTACAGTCCAGCATTCTTGGCCTTTCCAGCTATGAAGGGATACACTATGGCTACCCAAGGTCACTGCATACGTTTCTGCCTTGTATCCAAAGCTGCACCCACCTAGAAGGCTGCCTTTTCCCAATGCAAACAAAGGCCCCACTGGAGAGACACACTCTTGCATGTGTATCAGTACTCATGATTATGGACAATAGTTCTCAGGTCCTCCATTTAGGAAACAGCTGGGGTAAGTGGCTTTTTTGTCACACATACATGGTCTCCGGGGAGACAGTCTAACCAGCCCAGCACAGTTAGGTGGCCACTCCTGATCTTATTCACTTACATTCCAAGAAGCTAATATGGTACAGGCCCAGCTGCAGAGGACTCAGCTTTGTATGGGGAAGAGGACACTTACTCAAAAATGAAAATGATTTATGAAGTGGGCAGTTAGCTGAAAGGGTCTACTGGATCCCTCAGAGAGCTAACACTTGGAAATGGGAGAGGAGTAGAAAACCCAAAATGCCTCTCATAAGCTCTCTGTCAGTGGAATAAATGTGTAGGGAGGAAAGGGGGTCATTTCTGACTGGTGTGCTCTAGGGAAGCGTGGTGGAAGAGATAGAATTGTTACAGACAATGTAGGGAAAGAGGCAGCCCAGAGAGGCAGAGGGATTATGATGAACCAAAACTCAGAGGTCAGAACGGCGACTATTTCAGATTGGTTGGACCATAAAATTTAGAATGTAGTGGGAGATAAATTTGGGCCCAGATTGTGGAGGTTTTTAGGATTCCTTCTATAAAGTGTATGGTTTTTGAGCAAGGGAAATATACTACATATAATCAGACTGATATTTTAGGAAGATGGATCCCTGAGAGGATCTGAAGGCAACTGAATAGATCAAGTAAGAGGCAAGACTAATCTAAGGTCTAGTGTAGGTTGGTGGCAGGAAAAATAAGAAATAAAGAAATAGAAGGCATTCTTGAGACCTGTGGGAATTTTAGGTAGCATGCCTGAAGTAAGAAGAAAGATATTTGGATTAGGAAGCGTATTCCCACTCCTCTGGCTGTGTTTGAGCATGATAAAGCCAGTTCACTCTAACAAGCTACTTTTAATTTATTTCACTCAATTCTTTCCATCATACACTCACTCAGCACACATTTACAGAGTGCCTGATTTGATCAGGCTTCATTGTAGAATATGGTTTCGATAAGATGCATGAGATGGTCTCTTCTAATGAGGAGATAGACAGGAAAACAATGACTGAGAAGACACCAGGAAAATGCCACATTACCTCATAGGGCTGCTGAGAAGATTAAATGAGATCACGTCTGCAAAATGCTTAGTTAGGCACAGTGCCTGGTACCTAGTAAGCGCTCAATAAATAGTCATTATTATTCCATATAAAATCCTGTGAGAGGAAAAAAGAGTGGTGAACTGTTTTAGGATGTTGAGGACAGCTTCAGAGGAGAAGTGAGATAATTAACCAGGCAGAGACAAAATTGCATATTCTAGATGGAAAGACCCCTGTGGAAAAAAAAAAGCATCAAAAAAAAAAAAATAAGAAAGAAAAGAAAAGAAAAAGAAAGAAAGTAAGTGCAGGGTATGTTCTGTAAAGACAAAGAATGGCCTGGGTAGAGTGGCAGGAATACAACTAGCAAGGTAGGTTGGGCCTAGATTTTAGAGACCCTTGAATGCCTAGCAAAGTTTAGATTTTGTATTTTAGGCCAATCAGAAGCAATGATTGGTTTTCAAGCAGAGAAGGAGTAAGCAGATTGCTTATCATAAAGATCACTCTGGGGATGGTCTAGACTAGAGGATGGATTAGGGGTAGGAGGCAAGAAATAGGTTAGAGGCAAAGAAACCACTAAGCTGTTTACTGGTAAGTGGTGCTTGGGCTGAATAAATTAGAGGTTAAGAACATGGGTTTGGGAATGGGGTTTGAATTCTTGCTTGTTCGTGGGCAAGTTGTTCAGACAAGTCAAGTGAGGTAAGGGCATGAATCAAGATAGTTGCAGTGAGTTTTGATTCAAGCATCAAGGGAAAAATAAAATGATTGCCATGAGAACGCAGTAGCAGAAAATGTATGTATATTTTTACTTTTACAACTTTGTTTTGAAAAAGAATTTTATTAAACATTTCCAACTATTTATATACATCTAATGCTCTAAAATTTGATGAGGTTATGTTTGAAAACTTTTTATCTAATTTAGAGTATATTGCATTTTTATCAGCTCACTATTATATTAATCTCTTCTAAAGTATAGAAAAGGCTATGCTTTGGAGCAAAACCAAAACAAAATATAATAAACTTTTACAAATATAACATCTATTACAATATTCTAGGTTGGATTGCTTGCTTATATAGTCTGCAAAAGTTAACTTGAGCAAGTATTTTAACATGTGTTCCAACTTCGTTTATTCTTTTTCTTTTTTTTTCCTGCAGTTTTTGGCCAGGGCTGGGTTTGAACCCGTCACTTCTGGCATATGGGACTGGCACCCTACCCTTTTGAGCCACAGGTGCCACCCAATTTTGTGTATTCTTAACAATCTTACCTTTACATTTCAAAAATATGATGTAGATCCAGTCAAAATCTAAGTATTCTGGTGTGCTGGTGAAGAATATCCATTTCTTACTGCATTGCATGGTATCTGCTCAGATGACCTACATATAGGTTGCACAGGGATTCATCAGGCTGACAAGCAACTAAAGGTTACTTTCCTGGCCTCTGGAAAAGCTTACTAGGTAGTTCCCAGAACTATCGAGGTGTTATTAATGCAATCTTTGTATATAGTCAATGAGCATTCATTGAAAAATCCAATTAACTAAAAATTTCAAATAATAAGACATTTTTAATAATCTTTATGATAATTCATCATCATAATGAAAATCCTCCAAACTGTAAAACCCTGTATTTTATTTTAGGACAAACCAGAAGCATATTTCATTTTTTTAATTATTTTTGTTTAATTTTTCTAAAATTAAACTTTTCATTTTGAGATAATTGTGGATTCGTATTCAGTTTTAAGAAATAATACAGAGAAATCCCTTGTGCCTTTGCCCAGTTTCCTCAGTAGTTTGCATTTTGCAAAACTATAATATAACAGCCAGGAAACAGTGATTGTAGTGTGTATAGCGTAGCTCTATTTCTGGGTTCTCCATTCTATTCCATTGATTTGTCTACACTTTCCTCCATCAATAGCGCACTGTGCTGGTGACTGTAACTACATAATAGGTCTTTATGTTGAGGTAGAGTGATGCCTCTCACTTTGCCCTTCTTTGTAAAGATAATTTTAGGTATTCTAGGGACTCATTTACTGTCTTCTATAATATCCTATTTATTTGAAAAATTAGAAATCCAGGTATGCAATACATGGCAACTCCTACTAATGCCAGAATATAATTATTAATATCTCATCTCCCCAAATTCTGAAAGGACAGGACTTCACTTTTAGTCCTTCATTTTCGGGTAGAATTACCATAAAAGATCACAAAAGCAAGTTATAGAATCTTCTCTGTAAGCATTTAAAAAACATGTATTCTCATTTAGATATGTTGTGAATATCTTAGGTTTAATAATTCAAAGGTATTCATCCTTTAAAGTAATTTTAAATGCTAAAATTTTTAATATGTTAAACAAATAGGGTATTCTGTAAAATGTTCTATTTTATCAACCTTTCGCCATATTTACCTACCTATAACCTTTATGAAGCAATAAATAACTGCCAGCGTGAAACAAGAACAAATCCCAAGACCACTTGTCGAAATGCAACTTTGTCTGCAAAGAATCTGCTGTGCCATTTACCTTTGGAGAAGAAATGCCAAAAAGCACAAACAAATCTTCAGAAATCGAAGCTCTGATATTAAATGTGTTTAAATGTGGCGGATATACCTTTATTCATGAGAATGCACCTGGGGTGCTCTTTCATAATTGCCTGTTTTAACAGATGGATCAGGATCCCTGAGATAATCTGCAGACTGTTAAATACACTTGCCAATTATTGAATCTTAAAACAATCGGCATTGTAAAATTTTATGCAGCCTTCTTTAAAACCTGGTACTCCTCATTCCTTTTTGAAGAAGAAGGTGTTTTTATTTTCTCCCAGACTATTAAAATATTTGTAGTGTCCTTAAATAATAAGGCAGGGCTTTTTAACAAAGTCATCTTCTATTGCTGAAAAATAAAAAGTCTAACCCTATCAGAAATCATTGCAGCATATCATCAAAAGAAATATAAAACAAACATATCACCACCATATGAAATGCTGTTTCTACTTAAAGATGAAGCCCTAAAGCAAGAAAAGTTCTTTTTTTAATTTATTATTATTATTATTTAGACAGGGTCTTGCTCTGTTGCTGGGGCTATAGTGTAGAGGCATCATCGTAACTCACTACAACCTCAGACTCCTAGGTTATGTGCTCCTCCTGCCCCTCAATTAGCTAGGACTACAGGTGCACATCACCACACTTGGCTGATTTAAAAATTTTTTTATAGAGATGGGGTCTTCCTATTTATTACCTATGCTAATCTTTTTTTTTTTTGAGACAGAGTCTCCCTACATTGCCCTTGGTAGAGTGCTGTGGCGTCGCAGCTCACAGCAACCTCAAGCTCTTGGGTTTAAGTGATTCTTTTGCCTCAGCCTCCCGAGTAGCTGGGACTACAGGTGCCCACCACAATGCTCATTTTTTTTTTTGCAGTTGTCCATGTTGTTTAGCTGGCCCGGACTAGGATCAAACCCACTACCCTTGGTGTATATGGCCAGTGCTGTAACCACTGTGTTACAGGCACCAAGCCTACCTATGCTAATCTTGAACCCCTGGCCTCAAGTTATCCCGTTGCCATGGCCTCTGAAAGTGCTAGGATTACAGATGTGAGCCACCACTCTTGGCTTTTAATTTTAATTTTTAACAGCTTTGAGCATATCTGACATAAAACAGACTGCACACATTTAAGTTTATAAAAAGTGTACAATAGTCAGAAGTAATATATCTTACACTTCAAAATTTGTTAAGAGGGGAGCTCTCATGTTGTGTTCTTATCAAAATAAAGTAAAAAAAAAAGTAAGTTTTCACATATGCGTACCCCTGTGAAACTATCACTATACGCCAGATAATAAACATATCCATGATCTTCCAAATTTCCCTCATGCCTCTTTTTTATTCTTCTTACCTCCCCTCCCCCAGCCTAGGCAACCACTGATTTGTTTGCTGTCACTAGATATTAATTTGCATTTTCTAAAATTGCTCACAGCAACCTCCAACTCCTGGGCTCAAGCGAGTCTCCTGCCTCAGCCTCCCAAGTAGCTGGGACTACAGGCGCCCACCACAACGCCTGGCCATTTTTTGGTTGCAGCCATCATTGTTGTTTGGCGGGCCCAGGCTGGGGATTTGAACCCGCCACCTTAGGTGTATGTGGCTGGCGCCTTAGCCGCTTGAGCCACAGGTGCCGAGCCACGGTTTGGATCCTTTTACTCAGCATAGTTATTCTGAGATCCATCTGTGTTGCTGCATGTATTAGTAGCTCATTACTTTTTATCCCTAAAGTATGGATATTCCAAATTTGTTGATCCACTCACTTGTTGATGGGGTATTTGAGTGGTCAGTTTGGGGCTTCCTACTGTTTTCCAGAGCAGCTGAGCCACTTCAGTTTCCATTGGCCGTGAATGAGAATTTCAGTTGTTCCACATCCTCGCCAATACTTGGTATTGTCATTTATTTTAAGTAGCTTTTCTTGTGGGTGTTTAGTTGTATTTCTTTGTGGTTTTAGTTTGTAATTACTTAATGACTAATGGTATGATGCGTTTCTTTCATACGATGATTTTGTATCCGTTTATTTATCTGGCAAAGTATCTGTTCAAACTCTTTGATTTTTGTTTGTTTTAAATTGAGTTGTTTTCTTATTATTGAGTTATGAGAGTCCTTTATTTATCCTGGTTACAGGTCCTATATCAGATATATTATTTGGAAATATCAAGTTCCGTCTTATTGTTTTCTCTTATGGATTGTGCTTTTGATGCTGTATTTAAGAAATATTGGTCTTACCTAAAGAATAAAGTCCTAAAGATGGTTTAGAAATTCTGTAATTTTAAGTTTTATATTAAATTTGTGATCCATTTTGAGCAAATTTTTATATCTGCTGAAGGATATGGATCAAAGTAGTTTTTTTTTTTTACATATGGATATTCAAAAGTTCTAGAACCATTTGATGAAAAGACCACTTTTTCTACATTAATTTTCCTCTAACCCTTCACAAAAATCAGTTGCCTGGATACGTATAAGTCTATTTTTGAGCTATAATTTGTCCCATTGATTTGTCTAACTTTATGCTAATACTCAACTCTCTTTATTGTCATAAAATTATAATGCTTTGAAAGCAGATAATATTTGTTCTCCAACTTTGTTCTTCTTTAGTTTCCCAGGTATTATGGTAGAAAATAGCTATTTTAAAAAAAATGTGATTCTATGGCAGTGCTTGTGGCTCAAAGGAGTAAGGTGCTGGCCCCATATGCTGGAGGTGGCGGGTTCAAACCCAGCCCCGGCCCAAAACTGCAAAAAAAGAAAAAAAATGTGAAAATAAATGTGATTCTAGTCTGTCCTGAGAAGATGGAGCCAAAAGTCCAATTCAAGATTTTTCTGTGAGGGGTGTGCTCCCACCTAATGTATGTGAAGCTTCATCATTTAATATCTTGGACTTTGCTGAACACAGGCCATTTTCCAGCTATTATGACCAGAACCCATATTCGTACAGTTCTTGGCAAATACTAACTATTGTAGTATATATAAGTGAAAAGTGTGTGCTGAGGATAACTTCCAAAGATTATCTTTGCCTTTTGAGTCCTTGATGCATCTAGAAAGAAGCCTGAGTGACTTTTCATATAAAATTCTATCGCTAATTCAGCAGTATTGAGAGCTGCTGGGTAACATGGAATGACATATTCATAGATGAGAAACAAACCTAATCTTATTATCCAATTTCCTGAAATAATTTTAGTAAATTTTATAGATGAGAAAACTGAGCTGGACATTAAGTATGTTGAATAAAGTTATCCAGCAAATGAAGCTGAAAGGATAAATACTTCCATTTGTTTGACTTCAAAATCCTGCTTTTGACTCACTGTGTGATATTTCCTCAATCAAATTTCTTAGAGAATCATAAATTCAGTTTTCTAAAATGTAAATCTATAGCAGAAATTGTACTGTAAATACCTGACCCAGAGTTGTGACTAAAGAGATAAGGGACCTGGAAACACTTTGAAAGGTTTGTGAAGGAGCCTACCATAATCCATAAGATAATTATATCATATTGATATATAATATTAATAAAAATTCTTGATTAAGTTTTTACCATCATATATCCTGAAGTTAACTTTGTTAGATTATACGTTGTAGCTTGATACGTGCTTTATTTTTTTCTAGCCTTTGCAGTAGCCAAAATCCAAGCCACTAGTCAGAGCTTTTACCCAATGTTTTTCTGAGAATAATTCCCAGATGTGCTGCATGTACAATGGCCAAGATAACCTGATGACTAGTTTCTGGAATAATACTGTGTTTGCAATAAAATGCGTTCCTATGGGCATGTAATTTACTCCCTACACACCTAATTTAAGACATAGATGAACCAAGATCACAACTCTAGTGGGAACACTACAACTGTTTTGGTATCTAAGTGGCAGATGGCTCTGGACATCACCATTGGCTATTGCTCTTTCTGGCTTGTAAACAAGTTACAAGAACTGAGAAAAAAAAAAGAAAGAAAAAAATTACACTTCTGCAGACATGATGACATAATTATGGGTGTACACTTAATCTTCGAAAAGAATCCCCAAAGAGCACAAACTGTAAAGATACTGCCATTGGGTATTTTTAGGTTCCCTATGCTCCCATAGCAAATGCAAAAAAACTCAATGTTATTTGACAATGATCCAATTATTTTGAAAAATTTCCACTTGACTACTAGGCAACTATTCTTTAGTCCTACCTGGCAATTTGAAGCTGAGACCTCTCCAGGTTTTTGAAAAACAGTGTTTGTATTCAGTGAAAAATACTGATGCAAATCAAGAAGTTAAAAATACTTTGACATTCTGAAAAATGTTCCCTCCCCCCCAAATATCTCCAAAACCACCAGATGTTATTTTCCAGTAGGCAATATAGTTTTCAGCAAGGTTGATTTTTTAAAATTTAAGATTTTTTATTTTCAGAAGGAAAACAGTTTTATTTTCCTCTTACATTTATAAAAATATTACATCTACTCATTGTAAAATAGCTAAGCCATACAGAAAAGTACAATGCAGAGAGAAATACTTTGAAATCTCCTTCTACAGTGACAACCTCTAGGTATATAGGTTTTTCTTGTTCCTTCCTATCCTTGCTCCCTTCCTGTTATCTATTTATCTATTTGTCTAAAAAAAAGGCAATAAATACACATCTATTAAAAAAAAAACTACTATTAGAGAATGACATAAAACAAAATGCAAAGTTCCCTACCTCATTCTTTTTCATCCCCAAACCAGTTTCTCCCAAGTTAGATGCTTATATTTTACTCATTTATTCATGATGAAGATAATTCTAAATATGGCTTTTGCTGTTCTTATTTTTTTTTAAATTTATCAACTTTAGTATTATTTGTTGATTTCATAATGTAAAGAATAAAGATTTAGCTGGGTGCAGATGGCATGTGCCTGAAGTCCCAGCTCCTCAGGAGACTGAGTTGGGAGAACTGATTGGCCAATATTTCTTTTTTCTTTTTTTTTAAAGACAGAGTCTCACTTTATCACCCTCGGTAGAGTGCTATGGCATCACAGCTCACAGCAACCTCCAACTCCTGGGCTGAGGGGATTCTCTTGCCTCAGCCTCCCAAGTAGCTGGGACTACAGGTGCCCACCACACAGCCCAGCTATTTTTTTGTTGCAGTTTGGCTGGGGCTGGGTTTGAACCTACCACCCTCAGTATATGGGGCCAGTGCCCTACCCACTGAGCCACAGGCGCCGCACAATTGGCCAATATTTCAAGACCCCATTTCTAAAAAAATGTTTTAATTAAAGAAAGCGGTAAGGATTTAGTTCACTAATTTACTTCCTACTTCTTTTCCCTTCCTACCAGGCTTAATAATCATATTATTACTTTTATTTCTATTTATAACTTTCGAACTTTAAATATTATACTGAAATGACTATTCCTATTCCATCAACTGTCAAGTTTATCTCTTTACTTTTCATGTTAGTCCGATGATATTAACATCACTATTCAAACTTCCACCTTTCCTGGCCATTTGTCAAGTCTCACTTTCTGTATCTTTGCAGTGTAAAGATTCATAATATTTAAATAATATAATTTGTTCTGCATGGGTTCACAATCAAGAGACCTTCATTAAACCCATCTCTCCATTACATCCAATGTGTGTAATACAATTCTACCAGGCCTTAGTGAGTTTGTGATTTACCTTATAATATTCTTAAAGGTATCTTCAGATAAGCAGAATTTTCTGATTTTGGTGAAGTCCAATTTATCAGTTTTTTCTTTCACAGTGCTTTTACATATCAAGAGATCTTTGCCTATCCCAATGAATGTAAAGATACTCTTTATGCTTCCTTCTAGAAGTGTTGTAAGTATGGCTTTTACTTTAAGGTTTATAGCCCACCTGTGGTTAATTTTTCATATGTTGTGATGTACAGGTCAGAATATACAGATATCCCACCTTTCCACCATAATTTGTTGAAAAGATTGTTTCCCCATTGAATTACTGCTATCTCGGTCAATTCCCTAAATATTTGGGAGGGGAAATTTTTAGATTCTGTATTCTGTCCAATCTATTTCTTTTCTTAAGCCAGTAACATACTGCCTTAATTAATGTAACTTTATAATAAGTTTTAAAATCAGGTAGCCCAAATCTTACAACTTATTTTTACTTTTTCAAGATTATTTTGGTTGCTCTAGGTCCCTTGCATTTGCATATAATGTTTCATGTTAGATTGTTAATTTCCACCTAAAACCTCACTCTGAGTTAGAGGTACATTTATCTTGCATATGACTTTGGGTGGAATGACAGCTTTACAATATTGAGTCCTGAGACAATGTCCATGGTATATTTCTCCATTTATTTAGGTCTTTCTCAATTTCTTCCTTTAGTTTTGTAGTTTTCAAAGTGATCTTTTTTAAACTTCTTACATTTATTCTTAGTAATTGTTATGTTTGTTGATACTATTATAAAGAGTATTTATTTCTAACTGATATTTCCTAGCTGTTCATTGAAACAATATAGAAATTCTTTGTGTCATGTAGCCTTGCTGAATTCACTTACTAGATCTAATAGATTTTTGGAAAATCACATAGAATCATATTGATAGTGTCAATGAATAAAGGCAGTTTCATTTCTGCTTTTCTAATCTTTATTCCTCATTTACCCATTTCTTTATATTGATTATCCATCATTTTCTGTTTTAACAAATTTTTCAGTTATTTTGAAGTCTTTTTCTTCCAGTTCTAACACCTAGCTCCTTTATTGCTGGTCCCTTTATATTAACTATATCTCATATTTTCACCTTTCTTCACATGTCTAGTGTTTTTTGTTTGTTTGTTTTGTTTTGCAGTGGTAATACATTACAGAAACTCTGGATCTTCATTTGAAGGGTGTTGAGTTTTATTTAATCAGCCAGTTAAATTATAGAAGCCCCCTTTAACTTCAAGACAGGCCTATGTTTTGGTTTAGTACTCCTTGAATGGACGTAGTTTTTATTCCTAACTAAATGGAAAGCCCAAGATATTACCAAGTCCTTCTGGACTTGGTTGGACTTAAACTCAAAGTCCCTCTTACCTGTGGTGGGCAGCTCAAATCTCTTTTTAGCTCTTTTGATCTTTCCCAGCTGTCTCCTTAGATTCTTACTGGCAAAATCACAATTGAGTCACTTAGCAAACAATTTTTTTTTGCACAATAGCATTTAAAAACCCCAAAAAACTAAGGAGTAAATTTTACAAGGGAAGTAAAAGATGGATACTGAAAAATATAAAATATTGAAAGAAGTTGAAGATTATGTAAGGAGATAAAAAGATATCCCATTCATGATTGGAAGTATTAAGATAACCATACTATCTACAGTGATATGCAGATTCAATGCAATCTTTTTCAAAATTCCAATGCAATTTTTTATAGAAATATGTACCCTCTTTTTCATAGAAACATGTGCCCTTGCAATATGTACCTATTTTCATATTGCAAATTCCAATGCAATTTTTAAAAATTTATTGTTGGGGATTCATTGAGGGTACAGAAAACCAGGTTTCACTGATTGCATCCAGTGCAATTTTTTATAGAAATAGAATTTCACATGTACTCTTGCAATATGCACCATGTCAGATCTATTAAGTGTAGAGTATAAATGTCTTAACACAATAAGTAAGTGAGGTGAAGGCTATGTTAACAAGTTTGATGTAAGCATTCCAAATTGTATATAAAATCAGCACATTGTACCCCATAAATGCATTAATGTATACAGTTATGATTTAAGAAAAAAAATTTTAAAAAGAAATAGAAAAAACAATCCTAAAATTCACATGGGACCACAAAAGATCCCAAATACCTAAGGCAATCTTGATCAAAAAGAACAAAGCTGGAAGCATCACATTACTTGATTTCAAAATATATTACCAATTTATAATAATCAAAACAGCATGATATTGGCATAAAAACAGACACATCGACCAATAAAACAGAATAGAAAGTCCAGACATAAACCCATTTGTGGTTGATTGATTTTCAACATGGGACCAAGAACACAGGCTGGGACAAGGTGTTGAGAAAATTGGCTCTCCAATTGCAGGAAGATGAAATTGGATCTTATCTTACACCACATACAAAAATTAATTAAAAATAGGTTAAAGACTTAAATGTTAAGGCCTGAACTTATAAAGCAAATAAAAAAAATATGAGAAAAGTTTCATGATATTGGTTTGGGCAATGATTTCTTGGCTATGTCTCCCAAAGCACAGGCAACAAAAGCAAAAATAAATTACATCAAACTAAAAATCTTCTGCAAAGCAAAAGACACAATTAACAGAACGATGAGACAACCCACAGATTGGAACAAAATGTTTCCTTTTTACTAGGAAGTATTTAATCGTTAAAATTTCTAAAAATAGACTGTAAAAGCCAAGTTCTATCTTTAAAACTTTAATAGGAGTCTCTTTTTATAAATTGCTTGACTTTAAAGGAAAATTATCTATTTTATCATAAAATTTACAAATCTATAGTGTTTTTCTTCTTTTATGGAGACAGGGTCTTGTTCTGTCACCCAGGCTGGAGTGCAATGTCCTCATCGTAGCTCACTGCAACTTCAAACACCTGGGCTCCAGTGGTGTCCCATGTAGCACGTTCCACATACAGGCACACGCCACTATGCCTGGCTAACTTTTCTATCTTTTGTAGAAATGGAACTTCACTATTTCACTCAGACTAGTCTTGAACTCCTTGCCTTAAGCAATCCTCTTGCCTTGGTCTCCCGAAGTACTAGGATTACAGGCAGGAGCTACTATGCTCCACCAAACCTACAGTGCTTTGCTTCTGAATAATATCTGTTCTACATGTGCAGTCTCTATCAAAATAGAGACTCAGAATTTTCTTTTTGATATTTCACTGAATTCAGTTCAATTCAATCTAAGTATCAACTAACTACATGGGATTATGAACTTAAAAATTGAACAAAGCTTCTCAAAACTCTGCAACTTATTAAATACTATCTCGCTTTGTACCCATTTTTTAACTGATTTCATCCACAGCTATTGATAGGAATAATACACATTTAGTTAGGGTAGTGCATGCCCTGTAGGCCCATTATCTTTCTCTCTACACACAGATGCAATTTCAGGGTTTTGATATTTTTATTCTTTACCTGCTTTCTAGAGCACCGTTCATATCATTTGTTCAAAATGAGAACTTCTTTGTCTAACTCCCACCCTCTCACTGTTCAGCAGAGAAGAGGATAACATCAAAAATGTTATTATGAGGAATCAAGCTGGATAGCTATGTTTTTCCAATTCTTAATTTTTTTTTTTTTTTTTTTTTGAGACAGAGTCTCACTTTGTAGCCCTCAGTAGAGTGCTGTGGTGTCAGAGCTCACAGCAACCTCAAACTCTTGGGCTTAAGCAATTCTCTTGCCTCAGCCTCCCAAGTAGCTGGAATGACAGGCGCCTGCCACAAAGCCTGGCTATTTTTAGAGATGAGGTCTCCCTCTGGCTCAGGATGGTTTCCAACCTGTGCCCTCAGGCAATCCACCCACGTTGGCCTCCCAAGTGCTGGGATTACAGGTATGAGCCACTGCCGGGCAACCATTCTTAATTTTTTAATATTTTAACTTTCTATCCTAGATATGCATACACAAAGTGTAAGGAGTTAAATGGGTCTGTAGAGCAGACTGTCCTTTACTACTCCCCTATTTCTTAATTCACAAAAGCAACTATTCTATTTTTGATATTTAAATTTTATCTGCATATTTTTAAATAACATGATTTTATTGTTGCACCTTGATTTTTGAATTTTAGACATTATCTTGTGTCCTCTCACCCCAGATGATGAGGATGTGGCATTAGTTTTGGTTTTAAGGCCTTTACCCTACAGTTTCCATTTCTATCCTCCTATCTCTATATAGTTTCCTCTCACTGATATATATTAGAGGATGCCCAATTTCTCTGCTCTCTATTACAACACAGACCTGTTTTACCCTCTACAAAGAAATTCCTTCAGTCCTCTACTGAAATTGAAGATGCCTGTAGTTGACTCATATTTTACATTGGAAAAGGGGATGTGGGATCTAATTGTTTCTTCAACAGACTTGTAAGTAATTCTCTAGATCTAGCCTCACTTTCACTGTACTTCTTCATTTGTCATGGCCTAAGACTTATAATGATTTACTGTGGCCCTAGCTGTGAAAGTTTGGCTGTCAAAACAGAATATTTGGATAAAAATATTTATCGCTTTTCTTTACTATCTGCTTTGTACCAGATTAATTATAAATATTATTTATAATTTTCAAAATCACCCTGAAATTACAAGTTATTTTCATCTTTCATTGTATGAAATCAATGAATAATTTATCTAGAGTTACATAACAACCAAGTAAATGGGTTCAGGATTCAAAACAAAGTCTGGGCCTGGCGTGGTAGCTCACACCTGTAATCCCAGCGCCCTGGGAGGCTAAGGTGGGAGGATTGCTTGAACTTAGGAGTTTGAGACCAGCCTGAGCAAGAGTGAGACCCCATCTCTACTAAAAATAGAAAACTAGTGAAGTGTTGTGGAGCATACTTGTAGTCCCAGCTATTTGGGAGGCTGAGGCAAGAGGATCTCTTGAGCCCAAGAGTTTGGAGTAGCTGGGAACTGTGACACCACGACACTCTACTGAAGGCAACCGAATGAGACTCGGTGTCAGAAAAAACCCCAAACACAAAAGCAAAACCCAAGTCTGGATTGTTGACACTAAAACTGATGCTCTTTCAGACTTGCCCCAATGCTTTTGTTGGCTTTAGAAGAGGAATCAACCTTGTAAGTCAGAAATACTAAGATGTGGCTGGGTGTGGTGGCTCATGCCTGTCATCTGAGCATTCTGGGAGGCTGAGGTGGGAGGATTTCTTGAGCTCCAGAGTTTGAGACCTGCCTGAACAAAAAGGAGACCAGTCTCCACTAAAAATTAGCTGCATGTTGTGGCAGGTGCCTGTAATCTCCTCCTGAGTTGCTTATTCAGGAGGTAGAGGCTGGAAGATTGCCTGAATCTAAGAGATTGAGCTAGGCCGACACCCTCTGGGCCCTCTAGCCTGGAGCAACAGATGAGACTGTCTCACCAGAAAAAAAAAAAAAAAAAAAGAAGAAGAAGTAAATACTAAGACTTAGTGGCACAACTGAAATGTTCTACACTTCATCTTGTGATCATAAAGTATGTTAAAACTTATAATTCTCACAAAGGCCTTGTTATTAGGGTACAGCTGGAGCAGGTGTGGGGAGTGGAGAGTGAGAGACAAAGCATTTTTGGAGGGGATACTTGAAAAGGTTGATGATCCAGCACATAGTGGGAACTGGAAATGAACTGTGAAAACTTGCAATTGCATTTATATTCTCTATATTTGGGTTATGAAGAAAAACCAAATGATGAAATAAAATACATCCTTTTTCTGGTGTTATGAGTCTTTCTTGGTTGAGTTTTTTTCTTAATCTAAGCAATTAAGTGACTCTTCCCCGGAAACAAGAACCTAGATTAGATAGCATGAATAGTAAATTTCAGCTTCTTCACAATTCGAAAATGTTTATCAATCAGGCCGGTTTTCCCACTTACAAACCTAGACTTCCTCTTCTATAATAACCAAATATTTTGATATTGCTATCATTTGTATCTCACACTTTCACTCTGTGGATGAAGGCACACCTTGTAATTATGAACTGATATCTACATATCACCTAATATGTGTCAGGAACTGTTAGACATGGGTGGTGTGAGATAGACTAAGGGCTTCCCTACAGAACGTAGAGTTTAACGGAAACTCTTTGACATAAGTTAATAAATAAACAGAACAGAACCCACCATTCTTTCCAAATTTTTCCATATTTTATACATTAAAGAATGCATTTTATTAAAGTTAGGCATTTATATTCTCTTTCATTTTATATTCAATGTCTATGTAAATTATCTCCTCAGTCTCCCAGACTTTACTGTCCTTAATGCATCCTAGCATTGCTCCTGTTTCATCCATTTGGTTTTCTCTTCTTTAACTATAGCCTTTCCCCTCATTATCTGCTTTTTTCCTCCCCTTTCCCCCACACATTCTTAATTCATAGTACAACTGACCCTTGAACAACTCAGGGTTAGGGACAGTGACCCTCCTCATGTATTAAAAAAAATCTGTGCGCAATTTTCGACTCCTCAAAAACTTAACTACTAATGCAGTACTGTTGACAGGAAGTCCTCCAAATAACACATCAATTAACACATATTTTGTGCATTATATGTATTATATACTGTAATCTTATAAAAAAGTAAGCTAAGAAAATGTTACTAAGAAAATCTTAAGGAAGAGAAAATATATTCTCTATTCATTAAAAAAAGAAAGATCTTTAGCCTCACGGTTGACTTGTCTTATCTCAGGGATAGCAGAGGCAGGAGAAAATTTGCACCTAAGTGGAAATTGAAAACTATATCTGCATAGTTCAAGCTCAAGGGTCAACTACCGATCTTCCAGATTCACTTGATTATCCCTCTTTGACATCACTTGTCTTTTCTAGTCATTTCAGAGAAAGTGCTGTGTTTCTTCATTCAGATTAATGTCTCCACTTCTACCCTAAAAATGTTCCTAACTCCTCATCTATATCACTCCCACTGGGCAGCATTATTCCTGGACTGCAGCTGTTGGCATAGCCTCATCTGTTTTCACTTGTACCCCAGTTGCTCCCACTATTGATAGTTTTTTGGTTGACACAGACAACACATGGAGCAACTCTGATCCTCTGCATCAGATTTTCATTTTCAGACATATACTTAATGTTTATTACCTCTAGCTTTGGTTTCACTCTAACACCATTATTTAGCCTCTGCCTTGCATTTTCCTTTAAACCACTCCATCAGAACTCATTCAAGGTGACTACTGATTTCTTACTAGACCCAGTGACCTTTTCCAACCCTTTTTCTTCCTGGGTTTGGCATCCTTGACATTTATGCAGCAGGTGGCTGGCTTGTCTTTGTAAAATAAGCATTATGGTTAGCTTTTGCGATCTCCTCTGTCTCTGAACTTCCATGATCACTCCATTGTGGGGACCCCATGGCCTTCTGTGTGTAGCCTTTTGGCAGAATCCAAACTTCACAGAACATATCCTTTTAATAGGGATTCTGTGAAGTTTAGATTCAGTTGAGGGGCTGCACTTGAAGATCTGGAGGGCATGTGGCCTAGAGGCCTCAGGTTCCCAGCTCCTGTGTGATATTCACTCTCAATATTCTTTTCCATTTTTTTTTTTTTTTTTGAGACAGTCTTATTGATACCGGAAAAGTGGCACCCCAGCCAGTTCAGCTGAGCAGGGCTGGGGAACCTGTCACCTCTGTCTTGGTGGCAGCAGCCAACAAAGGAACTGGCAGGCTGGAGCAAGTGGGGGAGCCTCCCTCCCCCACCAGAGGCTCCAGTAGAGCGGTGCTAGAGGACCTGCCCGCTCTGCCTTGGCAGCAACTGGCACAGAAACCGACAGGCTGGAGCCAAAGGGGAGTTTTCCTCTCCCACCAGAGGCTCCAGTAACAAAGAAGACCTGGCGGATCAGGGGAAAACACTAGCGATTCCTCTAGTGCCTCCCTGATTGGTCCATTTTCAATCCTGCTCCTGACTGGTCTATTTTATAGACCAATCAGCTAAACTCTCAGCTCATTGGACAACTGCCCCTATATAAGCCCGGGAGCAGAGAACCTAGGGGCAGATCCTAGCTGACCTTTGAGAGAGGAAGAGAGCAGAAGAGCAAGACCATCACAGATCATCGCAGACCTTCGAGGAAGATAGAGCAGAAGAACAAGACTTCAGCGAGCTGTTGCAGAACTTCGAGGAAGAAGGAGCAAGAGCTGTAATGCTTCTGATCCCGCTCTACAAAGAGGCTTGGCTCTTTGTAGGAGCTGTAACACTTCTACTGCTGACCCTCCTCTGCAAAGAGGCTTGCTTGCTCCTTTGTAGGAGCTGTAACACTTCTACTGATCCTGCCCTGCAAAGAGGCTTGGTCCTTTGTAGGAGCTGTAACACTTCTACTGCTGATCCCACCTTACAAAGAGGCTTGACTCTTTGTAAGAGTTGTTTTCATAAGAGTTGTAACACTCACATTCTGCCCTGCAAGGCAGTTTGGTTCTTTGAGCTGTAAATAAAACCTCACTGTTCATTCTATGGTCCATTGACTCATTCATCAAATTGTGGAGACCAAGAGCCTGGAAATCTAAAGTCAAAAATCCGGTATCATTATTCTGTCACCCCAGGTAGAGTTCCATGGCATCATAGTTCACAGAACTTAAGCAATCCTCTGGACTTACCCTTCTGAGAAGGTAGGAGAATAGGAGCCTACCATGATGCCCAGCTAGTTTTTGTATGTTTAGTAGAGATGGATCTCACTCTGGCTCAGGCTGGTCTCTAACTCCTGAGCTCAAGCAATCTTCCTGCCTCAGCCTCACAGAGTGCTGGGATGACAGGCATGAGCCACTGCACCTGGTCTTTTCTTTTTTATTTTTGATTGACTGCATAGCTATTAACTCTATTACAACATATCCTCATCCTGTGTTTTCTAAGTGTACCATGATATTTGCCTAAGCTTTGTACAGGATCATTCTGAATGTTTATCAATCTAACGTACATTGTATGTATCCAGGAGGGAGCAAAATTTCAAATTTGTTTCATCTCAGGGTCCTCTTTATTGAGCATCTTGTGTGAAGAGTGTTTAAAGATTACATTTTGGGAAACACCGTTCAATATTTTAAGTGCTAACTTAATTAGCACTGTAATTTAATTTTGTGCCAGTAACTGGGCATGAGATATTTCTACGTGACTGTTTTACCAACTTAATATGTCCAGAACCACATCATCATCATCATCATCATCATCATCTTTCAACCCAACATCCCTCAGCTTTCTTCTTTCCTCCTGTGTCACCACAATTTTCAGTTATCCCAAATTGAACCTCAGCATCATCTTTGGTTTTTCTTCATTTCCTTTACATAATCTGTCATCTCTTAATTATTCATTAGGTAGTTTTTGAATTTGTATGTACTGTCTCCTCCCAAGTTCAAGATCTCATAACCTAATACCTAAAAATCATTCCAGACGGTTCTGCTGTGCCAAGTTTTTCCTCAAACCAATTCATACCAAACAACTACTTTTGTTAAAATACTGATTTAATCTTGTTAGAATCTTTAGCCAACTTCCAGTTGCCTCTTGAACAGAATCTGAACTATTAACCAAGACATTTAAGGTTTTCCAGAACTCCTTCCTCAATCGAATTCCTTGCTACTTCTCTAATCTCACTATTTACTCCAGCTAGATGGATCTCCTTGTTCTAAATACGTAAAGGTTGCTTCTGGCTCTGAACCTTATATTGACCATCTGCCTTGCACTACTTCAGGCAATTTTTTTAATGTCATGGATCATAAAATCAATTTTTCATGTGTGTTTAAATGAAATTCTTTATTTTCATTAATTTGTTTAAAGATTACATCTGTATTAGAGTTCTTTATTTTATTCTCATAGGGAGGTAAATATCTTTGCAAGATATTCTTAGATTTTTAATTCAGTTATTTATTGATATGTGACATATTACCTCAAACTTAATTGCTTAAAACAAATAATAGCTTATTTGTTCATGAATCTGTGGATCAGTAAGTCAGGCAGGGATTAGCAAGATAGTTTTTCTTCTTCAGGAGGTGTCATGGCGTCAGCTAACGTGGAGGCCTAAAATGGTCTCACTCATAGGGTGGCAGTTTTTCTTGGTTCCCTATTAGGAACTTAGCTAGAGAGGGCATCAGGGACCTTGGTTTTTCTCCACATAGCTATCTGTATGTGACTGGGCTTTCTCCTAGTTAAATTCATGGTAGGTAAATTATAAGCAGCAGAAACAAAAGATGTATAACTTTTAATGCTGAGCTTGAGAAATCACAAAGCATT
The DNA here is from genome assembly GCF_000181295.1 of Otolemur garnettii. NCBI lineage: Eukaryota > Metazoa > Chordata > Mammalia > Primates > Galagidae > Otolemur > Otolemur garnettii. The sequence continues at coordinate 19,472,670 of NW_003852399.1, read as the reverse complement.
GCATTGCACACTGGTCAAGTAGATACTAAGCCCAGCCCAAACACAAAGGTAGAGGAGATAGACTTCACCTCCTGATAGGAGGGTGACGAAGCCACTGCTTAGTCCTTTTTCTGCAACAAAGACAGAACACCACAGACTGAGTAATTTATAAAGTAAAGAAATTTATTTCTTACAGTTCTGGAGGCTGCTGGGAAGTCCAACAGCATGGTGCTGGCATATGATGAGGGTCTACTTGCTGTGTCTTAACATGGTGGAGGGACAAGTGGGCAGGCAAGATAGAGAGAAAATGGGGCAGGACTTAACTTTCTATCAGGAGCCCACTCCCGCAATAACTAAGCCACTCCCATGATAAAAGTATTCATTCATTCAGGAGGGCTGAGCTCTGGTGACCTAAACACCTCTTAGAAGTCTCGCCTCCCAGGGAAATGGCAATTCAATTTCAACATGAGTTTTGGCAGGGACATTTGAACCATAGCTGCCACATTGCAAAGGAGCAAGTTAGATGGGTGATGTTGTTGTAGCTCTCTTTGGAAGTACAATCTACCCACACTATCTAATATTCTTTCTAGTTTAATAAAACATTTATTATGAAAAATCCCAGATGTATATAATAACAGAGAAAAGAGTATAATGTACCCCATATATGTGTTCTGTATTTTCACAGAGTCTAATTTGTTGTATTTAGCATGCATTCACCCCAGAACCAATTATATTAATTATACTATATATTTCTTTTTCTGTATTCTTGATGTTCTGGCATTTGGGGGCTTTACAGACTCAGAGAAAGACTGCCTATCCCAAGATCAGCTAATCTCTAAAGATCGTAAACAAATTAGGAGCATAACTCCCATACACAAGCCAACCTTATCTTTTACATACTGAACCACTATTTTCCTTGTTCTAAATCATCCCAGGGCAAGGTACTAGGCAAATGGTGACCATCTCTGTAGCCCAAAGTCTACCAGAATTATTCAAACTGACTGATTCAAATATTAAAGTGTTTTCCCTGGCCTGCTTTTCCCATGGACACCCCATGCTTCCCTTGCTCTTGACATCTTATGCTTTCCTTGTGGCCCTGTGTGGCATGGCCTGTCCCTTCTCTCAGTAAGCTGAGTAAGCAAAATCTTCTTTCAATGGCATTAGCCTCTTTGTGCCAGCACTTAGACATCTCCATAAATTAATATTACTTGGGTAAAAATGAGATACTGTCTATCACTCAGGTTCAACAATTCAGCAGTTAGTAACTCATCACCAATATTGGTTCATCTAAATACCCACACCATTTTCTACCCTTCTCCTAACATATTTAGAAGTAAATTCTAGGTATTCTATAACTTTTTTTGTAAATATTCTAGAGTATATGTGAGTATATTTATGTGAGTGTATGTATACACATTTTTTCTTCAGATAAAATCACAATATCATCTAGCAAATAATTTTTAAATATCACCAATATCCAGACAAATATTTCTAATTGTCTCATAAATATAATTTAAAAAAATAGTTTTTTGCTTGGCACAATGGCTCATGCCTGTAATCTCATCTATGTGAGAGGATCACTGGAGGTCAAGAGTTCAAGATCAGCCTGGGCAACATAACAAGACCTTGACTTTTAATAAAACAAAAAAGTTTAGCCAGTTGTTGTGGTGTGGACCTATAGTCTCATTTATTTGGAGGCTGTGGCAGGAGGGTCACTTTAGCCCAGGTGTTCAAGGCTACGATGAGCTATGATCACACCCGCACACTCCATCCTGGGTGACAGAGTGAAACCACAAAACCACATCTCTAAATAAATAAATTAAGTAAATAAATAAATAAATCATTTTAAAATTAAATTCCACATGAAGATTTCATATTGCAATTAGTTGATACGTCTTTTTATTCTCCTTTAGAACACAGGTTTCTTTTCTGTTTCTTTTTATGGCAATTTTCTTTCTCTCCCTGGCTCATTTTGAACTTACATATTTAAATATATTGGATTTCTTTCATGCCTTTGCAGTTATTAGCCTTAGTGATGCTCAAGTTCCCAAGCCTATAAGATGTCACCTGACATTCTTTAGCATGATCTTAGTAGTCTTTGATAACTTCCTTGCTTTCTGGTTGACAAGATGGTGCAGCCTCATCAATACATTTCCTGTTTCAGAATTGTAATTAGCCTCCTATCCAAGAAGTGCTGGTTTCTGTTAGTGGTAAATGGTATTCAGATATAATATTGTGTTTTAAGGGTACTTGTTGATACTAGGTTCATTGTTTCTAGAATTTTGTAGCAGACAGAATTAGAAAAAATTTTAAAAAGGGATATCATATGTTTCTAACTTACATCCTGGACTATAGAGATTTTTTTTAAGCTTATATAAATCACATGTGTGCTTCTATGCCAAAAATCCCCTATGCTGATTTAATTACTTATTCACTTTTGTATATTATAATAGTATAACCATAACTAAAGATACTATAATTACTAAAAAAAGTCAGACATTTTGTTTTGCAACTCTTTGTCCTTAGGTTATATCATTCTAAAGACAGAAAGTCAAATTGCTGTATTTTAAAATCACTTGGAATAGTTTTTCCATGCATGATTATGCTATTAGACTAGAGTTAGATTCATTTAGTTTTTTAATTTCATTTTTTATTTTTAGAAATTGATTTTTCCTCCCAATTTTATTTTTGTCTTATAATTTCATAAAATATTTACACAGTTCCAGAGTCGACTGCATAGAATAAGAAATATTCAAAGAAATTCAGTTTCTATTTTTGTACCCAATGTCGCTGTCAACCGTTTGTGTGGTCTATATTTTTTTCTGTTTTCTTAAATAGTCTTTATTTTCTAAAGAGACTTTATTTTTCAGAAAGTTTTAAGTGTATGGCAAAAAATGAACAGAAAGCACAGAAATATCCCATATTCTCCTCGTTCCACATTTGCACAGCTTCACCAGAATTAAAACCCTGCACAAGAGTCCCTAGTTTACATTAGAGCCCACACTTGGCACACCCTATGGATTTCACATAGAATGACATCCACCATCTCAGCATCATGCAGAGTAGCTTCACTGTGGTAAAAATCCTGTGTTATCCCTATCTATCCCTTCCCTTACCCCCAACTCCTGGCAACCACTGATCCTTTTATTGTCTCCACAGTTTTATTTTTCCCAGAGTTGCATATAGCTGGAATTATACAGTATGTAGTCTTTTTACATTGGCTTCTTTCACTTAGTAACATGCACTTAAGTTTCTGCCATGTCTTTTCATGGCTTCACAGCTCATCCCTGTTTAGTGCCAAATAAATTCCATTGTTTGAGTGCACCACAGTTTATTTATCCATTTGTCTACTGAAAGACATCTTGGTTACCTCTAAGTTTCTGGAAATTATGAATAAAGATGCTAAAAACATTCTTGTGTAGGTTTCTTTTTTTGAACCACAGTCTATGAGCCATGGCATCATAGTTCACAGCAACCTCAAACTCTTCAATTCAAGTGATTCTCCTGCCTCAGCCTCTCAATTACCTGGGACTATAAGCACCTGCCACAATGCCTGGCCTTTTTTTTTTTAGAGACAGGCCTTATAATTGCTCAGGCTGGTCTTGTACTCCTGAGCTCAGGCAATCCACCCACCTCAGCATCCCAGAGTGCTAGTATTACAGGCATTGCCTGGCCCAGGTTTTTTGTTTTGAGGACAGAACTTTTCAACTCATTTAAGGATTTCAATTGCTGGAGAGTGCACTAAGGGCTTGTTTAGTTTTGTAAGAAACTGCTGCACTGTCTTCTGACATGGCTGTACCATTTTGCAGTTCTCCCAGCAATGAATGAGAGTTCTTACTCTTCTACATCATAGCCAGAATCTGTTGTTTCTTTTATTTTTAATATAAAAATTATTTCCCACTTTTGTAGATAAATGACAGTATATCTTAAACACTAAACACTCCTTTTTAAACTTGAGTGTATCTAGAGACATTAAATAATAATATCTACAGATATTATTTGTACCTTTTTATAATGGCAAAGTACTTCCTTGTGTTGATGTGGGGTGGTTTTATTTAACCCATCTTCTATAAATGAACATTTGAGTTGTTTCCAGTCTTTGCTATTACAAGTAGCACTATAGCAAATTCCTTGTGAACCTATCTTCTTGAATTTTTGCCAGTGTATCTTTGGGGTAGATTCCTAGAAGTGGGACTGCTAATTATGTGTAATTTTGCTACATATTGGCAAATTCCCCTGTATAGGGGTTGCAACATTTTGTGTTTACAGAAATAATGTGTTAGGATGAGTATTTCTGTACAGCTTTGTCAACAAACTATTTTGTCCAGCTTTTGGATTTTCTCCTATCTGATAAGAAAGAAATAATAACTCAGTTTTAAGTTTTCAATTGTATTTCTATTATTACTCCTGGGGTTAAAGCCATTTCTTTTTTCTTTCTTTCTTTTTTTTTTTGCAGTTTTTGGCCAGCGCTGGGTTTGAACCCTCCACCTCCAGTATATGGGGCCAGCGCCCTACTCCTTTGAGCCACAGGCACCGCCCAAGCCATTTCTTATATTTAAGAGCTATGGGAATTTCTTTTTTCTATGAGCTCTGTTCATATTTCTAGTTCATGTTCTCTATAGGTCATCTTTTTTCTTTATTTAAGAAGCATATATATATATATATTTATGAGATTTTAACTCTTTTTCTGTGATATATGTTGCAAAACTTTTTTCCCCCAGTTTTTTTACTTTTAGGTATTTTTCTTGTCACATTTAAAATTTTTATCTAATCAAATATATCATTTCAATTGCTTTTGGACTCAGTGTAACCCAATTTCAGGTTATAGAAAAATTTAATTGTGTTGCTTATATAGCATAAGAGTAACTAGTTCGGTAGGTTGTAATCAGCAATATGTTAAATGAAATAAAATTAAATAGAATAGAAAATAACAGCATGCATGGCACATAATAAATTGTTAAAAAATCTTAGAAGTTGTCATTTCCCTACTCATGACAAGAAAAACAAAACTGAACAAATGAAAATCAGAAATTCTTGGGTTCATCAGAGAACTAAGGTGAAAAGGCAAATCATTGCCAAACCTAGACACAGACAGGTGAATATGGAGAGTCACAGTTTTATCAGAGCAGGAGGGCCAACAGCTGAAGCTCCCGCCAGTATCAGTAGCAACATTTTGTACTGTAGTTGATGACTTACTGACTCCTCAGTAAGAAGAATTTTTTTTTTTTTTTTTTTTTTTTTTTGAGACAGAGCCTCAAGCTGTCCCCCTGGGTAGAGTGCCATGGCATCACAGCTCCTAGCAACCTCCAACTCCTGGGCTCAAGCGAGTCTCCTGCCTCTGCCTCCCAAGTGGCTGGGACCACAGGTGCCCGCCACAACGCCCGGCTGTTTTTTGGTTGCAGCCGTCATTGTTGTTTGGCGGGTCCGGGCTGGGGATTCGAACCCGCCACCTTAGGTGTACGTGGCTGGCGCCTTAGCCGGTTGAGCTATAGGCGCCGAGCCAGTAAGAAGAATTTTTAACTCAGACTAGCTTGAGTTAAAAATTCTCAAAGGCCAATGTTAAGGTCACACTCTCAACACTTTTATGAATTTTGCATTCGAGAACCCTACCATGTTTTCACTATGAAGATGAGGGAGAAAAAACCCTCATGTAGGAAGAGGGGAAAAGTAAGTCTTTTGAAATACACTCAGAGTTCTCTGCTCCTCCTAACAAGGCCTCCCTTTAAGGGAAACTGTTTTACCAAGAGCCTAACTGACTGGGCTTTATTAAACCATGACTCACTGGTGGGAAGGAAATGCCCAGTTCAGGTTCACCGAAAGACTGAGACAAACACAGGACTGTCAAGTGCTTTCTCCTCTCCCATTCCACCACCACATCAGTAGAATTAGAGTCAGGAGTCAGTTAGACATGAGCAAGGGCTATAGGGGACGAAGAAGTCAACCATCTGACTCCAGGATTGGGACTTAAGATGTATTTCTTATTGTGGATTATAGTCAAAAATGGAAAAAGCTATTAGCCTAGGGAATCTCCTGATGGTTCTTTCTCTAGAACCAAATAACTCTAGAACCTACATACTTGTTACCCATTCCATGCAGCAACAGCTCAAGAATACATGGAGAATATATGTTCATTGTTGAAAGCTGGGTTATTATTCTCTTTAATACAATGGGGATCTCACAGTCTGGTACTTCTTAATCAGAACTTAACTTAGACTCAGGCAAGTCTTTAAGAGCTAAATTCTCTTTTAGCTGACTGTGATATCCACTGAGCTAACAAAAGCTGCCAAGAAGCCAGAGGTCCCATGACACTAAAAGAAAAGCTCACCTCCATCCTTGTTGTGTTAGCCGTTGTCTCCATTTGCAACATTATTGTCTCTGAGGCAATGCAGAAGGTTTCAAGTATAAATATGCTACTTTTATTTTCAAGTATAAATAAACTTTTATTTCTTTAGCACTAAGCCTTTCAGTAATTTACTCTCCTTAAGACATTATTGTTCTCAGTCTCTTGTACTGCTTCTTTATACCTATAACTGTTCTAGCTCTCAGATCTCATATGTCTCCTACCTGTAAGATAAAACTCCTCTTAAGTCAAACTCCTCCACGGAGGATTAAAGATGCCCATCTAGCCCTCCTTTTATTTATCTCAGTCTCTCAGTGTCCAAAGAATTTATTTTCTGAAGCATTCTTTTTAACACAAAAAATCATTTACTATTATGGTTTATTAATTAATTCACAAGTGTGAATCTCAACACATCTACTAAGTCAGCGGTTCTCAACCTGTGGATTGCAATCCCTTTGTAACAATGAAAATACATCCTGCATATCAGATATTTACATTACTATTCTTAACAGTACCAAAATTACAGTTATGAAGTAGCAACGAAAATAATTTTATGGTTGGGAGTTACCACAACATGAGGAACTGTGTTAAAGGGTTGTGGAATTAGGAGGCATTAGGAAAGCTGAGAACCACTGTACTAAGTTATAAGCTCCTGGAGTAGATGGCCTTTTTCTCACATATACCTGCTCTTAATAGTCAATAGATTGGCATATAACAGCCACTCAGTAAATATCTTTTCAATAAATTGATTCAGGAATGACTCAATACATTAATTTTTTTAAGAAAAACATTTGTGGACATATTAATATCTTTCCATTTCTATTGTTTTTATAGATAGGATGAATTATTTACAAGTTCACAAAACTAACAATCCATGAGATGCAACTATGTCTTTCTAGAATTTTAAAATACATTGATGTTAGTTCCCACAGTTGCAAAAACATTTAGAAAGACGAATAATGAGGTTAGTTAGCTATGCAGTCGGATGATAGACCTTCCAACGTAGGCTCTTCAGACTGCTCCCTTTGCGTGTACAGCGTCTAATTAACTCCTGAACTCATAATTCCCTTGGGATTTGCCATAACACTCATCAACTCAGTGCTTCTTTCAGTGATGCCATTCAAAATATATTTCTAAGTAAAACTACTTTTTTTTTCACCTAAAAAATAATTTCTACTACAGGACAAGGACAATTCAATTAAATGATATATAATTGAGTTTCATGCCAAGTACACGTTCTTATTACCCATGTTGGCATATGTATACAGCATTAAATAGTCTGTATCTTAAGTATTCAACTTTGGCAAGTCACTCTTTTGACTTAGGGTTGAAACAGTTATCACTACTGCCTATCAGTGATTTTTAATCAGTGTGCCATTACACCCTGGTATGTCAGGATAGGCTCTTAGGTGTGCTGCAAAATTTTTTAAAGATCATTAATTAAATTATTTCTGAAAGCTGTTCAAAGCATAGTAAGCCTATTCTTTTTTTTACTCTTTTTTTAAATTAACATAATTTAAGTGTGCCGTGCATGTTTAACTATAGGTTCAAGTGTGCTGTGAGATAAAAATGGCTGAATAACATTGGACTGAGTAGCCAAATAACCAAGCAACTCAACTAATATCTCTATAAATTCTACCTACAAAAAGTTCTTATTAGTAATGCATTTAGTTATGTATATTTTCTCTATAAGCTAAGCATTTTTATAGATAACCATAACTCTTCCTTTATTTTCAAGAAGAAATTCATAACTTATTTTAGCCAGCTTTTCCTGTATAAATAAACAATCCCAATATTTTTATGACTTATAACAACAAACATGCATTGCTTGTTCAAGTTCAAGAGTGCGGTAGCCCTGCTGGGTTTAGCTGAACTTCGTTGAGTTAGACCTTGGCTCCATGACAAGTAACTTTTCACTGCATAAGCCCAAGCTGAAGGAGTAAGCCACTATCTTGGACATGTTGTTCTTATTCTGGGGAGTAAGAACAGAGAGTGGGGACTAAGCTGAGTGAAATATGCAACCACATTTAAAGCTTCTACTCAGACATTCTATTGGCCAAATAAAGTAACATGCCCTAGGCCAAAGTCAGTGGTGCAGGAAAGTAGATCCTACTCACAGAGAAGCATGACAAAGTATGAAGGGAATGCATATTTGTGAAAGAGTGAAATCTATCACAGCCTTCCCTGTTCTCACAAATTTTCACTTCCTTCATTTAAACAAAATATAATCATTGCATCCTACAGATCTAAAGTCACATACAATCACAGCATCTAACTTGAAATTCAGCATCTCATACCCAAATACAGTCCTCCTGGAGCCCAAGTCCTATGAACAAAACAACTGGTTATTTGCACTCCACATGCCCAACACAAGATGCAGGAAACCACAATAGACTTCCACTTAGAAATAAGAGGAATGGGAGAACCCAGCAATCACTGGTCCAAAGCAATTCTAGAATCACACTGAGCAATTGTTTTAAGGTCTATTAACCGGAGAGTAGGAACTTTGCTTCATCAGTCCTCAGTTTTGTGTCCTGGTGCTAGCTCCCTGGAGCTAGCTTCTCAGTCCATTGTTCTTTCAACAATTAACTACATGAACCAGATTTAAAAAACAAAACAAAACAAAACAAAACAAAACAAAACTGAAGTGCAATTTAACTCTCACACTTCTGAATGTGGAGGCTTTGTGTTTGGCCTAAGCAAAGCAAGGAACTTGAGAACATCTCTCTTTTGTCTCCTTAGCATAGTGCCCTGTCCTGTGGAAGAGGACATTTATGACATGGATAGGCCCCACTGTTCCTTTGAAATGTGAAGCTGAGAAATGTTGACATGCTGATAACTAGTATAGAAAATAACACTTCAGGCTCAGTTTGTACTCTTTGTGCGTGTATTTTAAAAAGAGAAATCTCTTAAGCCTGCAGTCCCCAACCCCTGGTCAGTAGACTGGTACCAGACCTGGCTTGTTAGAATTGGGCCGCACAGCATCACTATCTGAGCTCCACTTCCTGTCCCCTCCCTACCCAGGGACAATCCATGGAAAAACTGTCCTCTATGAAACAGGTCATTAGTGCCAAAAAGGTTCTTGTTTGTGGCCTGTTAGGACCCTGGGCACACAGTAGGATGTGAGCAGCAGGACGCTGTATATTTTTAAACATCTCAATTTTGTATCTATTTGATTGCAGACTGCAAACGGTATGCAGACATAAACCAGCAGTCTGTGGACCACACTTGCAGTAGCAGTCCTCTAGGCCTTTGCACATCACCCATCTTCAGAATAAGAAAGTAGTTAAAAAGCACTTCTGTTATGACTGAGGAATCATTCAGGAATAAAGATAGCACAAGAGCATAATTACATCCTGAAGAGAATCACCCAGAATGAAAGCAAAGCGATAAAGGCCACTTCTCTGTGGCCACAGCACCTCGGTTCAGAATCCTGGTTCTAACCTGGAACCCAATTACAGCTGCTCCTCATCACTCACATCATTACCTGAGCTCTTCCTTCTGTTCCTCCACAACCTCCATGGAAAAACTGTCTTCCATGAAACTGGTCCCTGGCGCCAAAAAGGTTAGGGACTGCTGTCTTAAGCAGCTATAAACTGCTTTCAAATGGAATCTAGTAAAATATGGCTTTGCATATAGAATTTTAAAATATTAACCTTTAAGATACTTTTCTCACTTGCCTTAAGTGCTTATGTAGTTCTGTGGCATACCTCTGTAAAGAGTGGTTATAGGAACAGAAGTTACAGTCAGAAAAAACAAAAATCTAGAGAGAATCACCAGGAGAGATCGATGCAGTATTAATACATATATATGACATGTGATATTTTTATCTCCCAAAGCACTGGACATGTGATACACTTATACTTCAACTCCACCATTTAATGTCACAAAGTTGTTGAAATCTGCATCTCTGATTTCATCCTAGGCAAAAACACAGAAAGACAAAATGTGCCTTTGGTGTCTTCTATTCATCCAGAATCCACTTGCTCTTGCTACAAAAAACCCTCTTCTCCACCCTGGTATTAACATTCAGTTGTTTAGCTGTTTAGCATGTAGTTGTTTACCCAAGCCCTGAACGCGGTGCTAGTAAATGTAACATCAGATGACTGTAGGAGGTAAGTATGCTTCTCACATCTTACAGATGAGGAAACTGAGATAACTCAGATTTTAATATAGCCATAAAGCAAGGCCATAAAGCTAATGAAGTGGTAGAGTGATATTTCAATCAGATCTCCCCCACTTTAAGAAAATCTATAGTTTGCCACTGCACAATACAAAATTACAGTTAGCATAATTTAAATCTTTAACTAAAAAGAAAAGACTGAAGAAAATCAGTGAGTCACATTAATAGCAGACATTGGCATGTAGGTTTTTATTTTCCTTTTTGAACATACAGGTTTGGTAATGGAGGCTAGTATTTTAATCCAAATTATATGAATTAAAGCCTCTGATACCATGTAAACTTTCTACTTGTCCTCATTCAGAATTTATTTACCATAATTTTTCTAATTTGGTTTCTAGCTACATCTAAAGAGAACTCTTCTGCTTACTTCCTCACCCACATTTACTTACAGAGTTAGTTTCTCTTTCTTTCTTGTTCCTGAAGCACTTATTATCCCTTTCTATATAATAGCTTTTACACATTATATTGTATTTTTTACACATCAGTTACTTGCATCTTACCAATTTCCCAGGGTCTACATTGACTTACAGGTTTTTTTTTTTTTTTTTTTTTTTTTTTTGAGACAGAGCCTCAAGCTCTCCCCCTGGGTAGCGTGCCGTGGCATTACAGCTCACAGCAACCTCCAACTCCTGGGCTCAAGCGAGTCTCCTGCCTCCGCCTCCCAAGTAGCTGGGACCACAGGCGCCCGCCACAACGCCCGGCCATTTTTTGGTTGCAGCCGTCATTGTTGTTTGGCGGGTCCGGGCTGGGGATTCGAACCCGCCACCTTAGGTGTACGTGGCTGGCGCCTTAGCCGGTTGAGCTATAGGCGCCGAGCCGACTTACAGGTTTTTAATGAGAGAATCTAACAGTGTCCGGAACTGATTAATTGCAGACTGAATAAATAAGCATATAATTTCTATGTTTGTATTTCATGACTGTAAAATGGTTGCCAAAGGGTCAATGTACCCTAAAATGTATGTCTGCAAAAGCTAAATTTTTATCTGTATGAAACTGATTTTTCTAACTCATTCCTTTCTTTTACTTCACTCCTGCTTTCTCCTGCACTCACACTCTTTCACTTTGGCTTTTTTGCTCTTTGCTCCCTCTTTCCCTCTAACTCTGCCTTTCTTTTATCCCCATATCTCTCTGCTCAGGCTCATTCTGCAGACAGGCTTCTCACCGTGCCAGGGAAAACGGCCACTGGTGCCAGGTTCAAATTTTCCAAGCTTAGCAAACTTAGCAGAAAGAGAACTTGTTTTTCCTAGCATTAAGAATGTCATTACCCTGCTTTGGTATGCCTTATCTTAATTTTTGCTGACAATATTCTAACATGAGGGTAAGTCAGAAGGAGGGACCTGAGATATTTGGCACCTGATCTCTTGTTACCTTTTTTGGTGTACTGAATAGGTTTGCACTGCAACTATGCTATGGAATAAACACTCACCCCCCTCCCGCCCCTGCCAGACCTCAGCCCTTTCTGTGAAGATTTTCCCTGGTTGTTCCACAGTTGCTGCCAGCAGCTGCCGGGGCTACAACATGCTTCCTCCTTAATGTATTCCCTTTGTCCTTTCCCTCAATCTTGGATTTAGAGTCTCAGGCTTTCCTCTCACTGAGCTAAATTAGGTCATGCTGCTCTCTGTGAACCAATTAGGAAGCAGGTTAATTTAGGTTAGGCCTGAGCCACATGTGCCATTCACAGAAATGTGACAAATTCATAGTTCCTTGAATCACATGAGCCACTTAGAGGGGTGATGCGTGATTATCTGAAAGAAACTGGGCTGCTGCTAAAGCCGAGAGATGGCAATAAAAGTCTACTAGAAGCAGCTAAGGTCCAACACAGCATGTAACACTTCTATCTCAGAGTTTTTATTTCACCTCTGGTTTTCGGTTTAGCGTACTTTGGTCTTAGGAAGAGGGACCATGCCATGGCAAGTGTCTGGATTCTAGTAGACACCACAACCTGCAGAGTGAAGAAGGATGGGTGGAGAAGAGATTCTTAGTTGGGGTGATATTTTCCTTCTATTGCCTGAGTTAGTGACAAGGAAAAGCAACTTGAGTTTAAACTTTTTCCTTCCCTGGAAAGAATATAAGCCATTCTGAATTAGGAATAACTGTGGGCACATCAGTCTTTGTTCCAGTTCTAGGAAGAAAGGACAGTAAAATGTTGGTCATCATAGTAGAGAGTTACCCAGAAATCAAAAAAGTATATATTGATTAAAAAAATCAAAATATAAATGTAAAAAATGGAAAAAGGACAAATGTTAGATAACGTAGGGCTTCTTTTTAAAAATCTAGTACTTTTTTTTTTTTTTTTTTTTGAGACAGAGCCTCAAGCTGTCCCCCTGGGTAGAGTGCCATGGCATTACAGCTCACAGCAACCTCCAACTCCTGGGCTCAAGCGAGTCTCCTGCCTCTGCCTCCCAAGTAGCTGGGACCACAGGCGCCCGCCACAACGCCCGGCTATTTTTTGGTTGCAGCCGTCATTGTTGTTTGGCGGGTCCGGGCTGGGGATTCGAACCCGCCACCTTAGGTGTACGTGGCTGGCGCCTTAGCCGGTTGAGCTATAGGCGCTGAGCCAAAAATCTAGTACATTTTAAATTCCTGATGTGATAAATACTTGAGGATGGTTAAGAAACACCATTAGCAATGCTGAGGACAAGATTGTTGCTACTTCTGAGTCATATCCATACAGTGTCTTAGACTTAATGTTTATTCAGTGGGCTGCTATGTCGTATCAATGAGGGATTTTCTACAAACAACTCACTGTGGTTGTAAAACTCCTACCTCAAACTTTTTCTATATTTATCTGCCAAGTGACTTTGAACTTCCCTGAAGATTTAAGGTGTTCTTTATAATTCTACTTGAAGCTATTCCTCCAGGGAAGGCCCACAGCTGTCTGCTTGTTTATAGTGCAGAGATGAAATGAAATAACACACAAACTATGGTTGAAACATTCCTGGGTACTTGGGAAGCTCAGGACCAGTTATCTTTCTTATTGCTGCTGTTATTTAATTCCATATACTTTGAATTATTTTTCTGTAAGTTCAAATTCTATGAGGAAGTTGCTGCTCCAAGGACTGGGTAGCAGGAAAGTCCACCAACATCTTTGATCTCTAAGGATAGATGAAGGAGGCGGCTGGTTCCTAATATCTTTGCTTTGACAGGCCTCAGAGCCACCATATCCTCACATGCAGTCAGGGCTGTTGGTAGCTTCTGGATAAAGAGTGCCTGAACATCTTCAGAATGCCAACATTTTCTCAGGGAATAGTATCCATGTGTCTCAAAGTGAAAATTAAATCCAAACTTACCTCATCACCAAACACTTGCTTTTCCTCTTTGAAAACCTGGTGAGTCTGGTGCTTATGATAACATGGGTTAGTGAGGATCAGTGCAAAAGGCCAAGTAACACATGTCTTTTGTCTACTCTTTGGCGCTTTGTTTTCAAGGTCCTAATAATTCCCCAACCGAAGAAGAGCAAGTAATGACACAAAAAAGATATAGAAATGATGCAAAAAAAAATGCTAAAAAAGTACAGAGTCAGTCCATAGTTAATGATAAGAAATGCTAGTTTAATGCACTACAACTTGTACTGGTAATTAAACATTGGCTACTAATGACAATTTAGAGGTTTGCAGTTACTACATTTTTACACTATGATTTATTTGAATAAAAATTTTGTGATATGCTTTAACTGCCTTACTGGATAAAGAGTAAGAAAATAATTAGCATTCTTTTCTGTGAGGTTTATTTTATTTTTTAAATACAGAGAAGTTTTTGAAGATTCTGCTCCAAATATAAAATGGCAACTAGCAAAAGCAACACTGGATGTTTTAAATTTAATTTTTATAAATGTTTCAGATTAGATAAGATTGGAATAGCAGAGAATGTAAAGATAAGTTGTCAAATGTTTTGAACATCAGGATTTGTAAATGGACTGGATGAGGAAGAGGAATTAAGGATCACTCTGACGTTTTTAAAAATTGAGGATTTAAAAAGGCCTGGTGACACACAGTACTCAACACAGTTGGTGAGGTCAGTTTGACTATAAAGCACAGACTAATAATATCCATTAAAATATATTTCATGTAACCAGTTATTTTTTGTGAAAAATGGTATTATTGATATATATATTCATAAACATTTCTAATTTTTTATTTATCTTATACCCACTGAGCATATTTTTGTTCAGTTTCATAATCATAAAACAATATTTAACATAATTTAATATGAATGGTTCTACTTTAAGAATTGATTTGGCATCAGGGTAGCACAGTGAATTGTAAATAGAATACATGGTCATTAAAATAAATGCTTGAAAATATCAAGCAAGCTAAAAAATATGTCAATTACATACACTAAATGACTTCTTTTTTGAAAATCAGATATTAAATTAGGGATTTTTTTTTTTTAAAGCTGAATGTGAGCCCCATTCCAAAAGATAAGTGTGATTGATTACAGGAACTTGATCTAAACATTAAAATATTAAAGTAAGGGGGAACAGAGCAAGATGGCAGACCAGAAGGATCATGCAGCTGACTCCTAGAATGACTGAGGAAAAAGAGAACCCAGCCATACTTGGTATCTGGACCATATCCAGAGGGGGTGAGCTGGATATAGCATATGATCCAGAGCAGTGGAAAGCTGATGAATTGCGTAAGTGATTGTGATAGGGATTGGCTTCCCTGTCCCCCCAGAGGTCCGGCATAGGAGGAAGCCTTTCTGGACTTTTCAGTCGTGGGGGGAAACTGTGAATTGGAAGAGTAAGTGGTCTCAAACAGTATATAGCAACCAGTTTTGAATGCCAGTTGGTGTGGAGTTGTCATAGGTTTGGTGTTACTTCAACACCTCTCTGCCAGAACTAGACAGTTACTCTAAACAGAAACTAAACAAAGATACAAAGACTTAAATGCAACCCTAGAACAAATTGGATTAATAGACATATACAGAATACATCATCCTAAAGCAAAAGAATATACATTTTTAAGCAAAAGAATATACATTTTTCTCATCAGCCCATGGCACCTACTCAAAAATAGATCATATCTTAGAATACAAATCAAATCTCAGCAAAATTAAAGGAATAGAATTTTTTTGTCTCTCTCAGACCACAAGGCAATAAAGGTGGAACTCAACTCCAACAAAAACATGCACCCCATACAAAGACCTGAAAATTAAACAACCTTATGCTAAACGATAGTTGGGCTCAGGAAAAGATAGAAGAGAAAATCGTTAAATTCCTCAAACATAACAACAATGAAGGCACAAGTTACCAAAAACCTGTGGGATACAGCAAAAGCCATCTTAAGAAGGAAATTTATCACTTTAGATGCCCACATTTGAAAAAACAGAAAGAGAGCACATCAGCAAACTCATGAGCCATTTTATGGAATTGGAAAAAGAAGAGACGTCTAATCCCAAACCTAGCAGAAGAAAAGAAATAACCAAAATTAAATAGGAGATCAATGAAATTGAAAACAAAAGAAGCATTCAGAAAATTGATGAAACAAAAAGATTTTTTCTAAAAAAAACCAAATAAAATCAATAAAAATTTGGCCAGATTAACTAAAAAAAGAAAAGTAAAATCTCTAAGAAACTCAATCAGAAATGATAAAAGGCAAATAACAGATGCGACAGAGATACAAAAGATCATCTGTGAGTACTACAAAAACTCTATGCCCAGAAATTTGCAAACGTGGAGGAAATGAATCAATACCTGGAATCAAACCCCCCCAGACTTAATCAAGAAGAAATAGAACTCTTGAATAGACTAATTTCAAGAACTGAGATTGCAGAAACATTAAAAAATCTCCTAACAAATAAAAAGCCCTGGTCCACATGGTTTCACACCAGAATTCTATCAAACCTTCAAAGAAAAGCATTTACCCATACTGCAGAAATTATTCCAAAAATATGAGAAGGAAGGAACCTTCCCCAACACATTCTACAAAGCAAACATCACCCTGATACCAAAACCAGGAAAAGACCCAAATAAAAAGGAGAATTTCAGACCAATTTCACTAATGAATATAGATGCAAAAATTCTCAATAAAATCATAGCCAATACATTACAGCTACACATTAAAAAAATTGGGTGGCACCTGTGGCTCAAAGGAGTAGGGCACCGGCCCCATATACCAGAGGTGGTGGGTTCAAACCTGGCCCCAGCCAAAAAAAAAAAAAAAAAAAAATCATTCAGCACAATCAAGTAGGTTTTATCTCAGGGAGGCAAGGCTGGTTTAACATATGCAAGTCCATAAACATAATTCATCATATCAACAGAAGCAAAAACAAAAACCATACAATTCTCTCAATAGATGCAGAAAAAGCATTGAATAAAATTCTGCATACTTTTCTAATTAGAATACTTAAGAATTTAGGCTTAGGTGGAAAATTTTTTAATCTGATAGAAGCCATCTATGACAAACTCACAGCTAATATTCTATTGAATGGAGTAAAACTGAAAGCTTTTCCTCTTAGAACTGGAACCAGACAAGGTTGTCATCTATCACCACTACTATTCAACATAGTGTTGAAAGTTCTAGCCAATATAATCAGGCAAGAGAAGGAAATAAAGGGCATCCAAATGTGTGCAGAGGAGGTTAAACTCTCACTCTTTGCTGATGATATGATCTTATACTTAGAGAACCTTACTGACTAAACCAAAAATCTCCTGGAAGTCATTAAAAAATACAGTAATGTCTTAGGATATAAAATCAATGTCCACAAATCAGTATTCTTTGTATAGGCCAATAACAGGCAAGATAAGAAACTAATAAAGGACACAATTCCCTTCACAGTAGCTTAAAGAAAAAAGAGGTCAAGGATCTCTATAAAGAAAATTACAAAACTCTAATAAAAGAAATAGCAGAAGAGAGAGATGGGCAGTCAGATGGGGCCTTGTGAAAAAAGCCTAATGCAGTCAGGGGAGATTCTGTGGAGAAGTCTGGAGGGGGAAAAAAAGAAACAGCAGAAGATATTAACAAATGGAAAAACATACCATGCTCATGGCTACGAAGAATCAACATTGTTAAAATGTTTATACTACCCAAAGCAATCTATAGAGTCAATGAAATCCCCATTAAAATACCATCATCATACTTTCAAGATCTGAAAAAAATAATTCTTCATTTTGTATGGAACCAGAAGAAACCCCACATGGCCAACTCAATCCTTAGTAATAAAAACAAAGCCAGGGGTGTCACCCTACCAGACTTTTGAATATATTACTACAAGGCCATAGTGATCAAAACAGCATGGTATTGGCACAAAAATGGAGACACTGACTTTTGGAACCAAATAGAAAACCATGAGACAAAACTAACTTCTTACAGCCACCTGATCTTTGATAAACCAAACAAGAACATACACTGGGGGAAAAGAATCCCTATTCAATAAATGGTACTGGGAGAACTGGATAAAGGATCCATACCTCTCACCACTCACAAAAATTGATTCAAGATAGAGAAAAGATTTAAATCTAAGACATGAAACAATACAAATACGCAAAGAAAGTGTGGGGAAAACACTTGAAGATATCAGCTTGGGAAAAGATTTTATGAAGACTTCTGTGGCAATTGCAACAATAACAAAAATAAACAAATGGGACCTAATTAAACCAAATAGCTTCTATACAGCTAAGGAAATCAAAGCAAACAGACAACCTTTTCAAAGGGAAAATATATTTGCATATTATGAATCAGACAAAAATTTGATAACTAGGATCTATAGAGAACTCAAATTAATCAACAAAAAAGTCCCCCAAATCCCATATATCACTGGGTAACAGTGATGATAGAACCTTCTCCAATGAAGAGATAAGAATGGCTAACAAACATATGAAAAAATGCTCATCGTCCCTAATCATCAGAGAAATGAAAATCAAAACTATCCTGAGATATTGATGCTGACTTGGATGTGGAAAGAAGGTAACACTTTTATACTGCTAGTGGGACTGCAAACTAATATAACCTTTTTGGAAGGAAGTATGGAGAATCCTCAAAGAACTCAAATTAGATCTCCCATTTGATCCTACAAACCCATTACTAGGCATCTACCCAGAAGGAAAAAAAATCCTTTTAACATAAGGACATTTGCACTAGACTGTTTATTGAAGCTCAATTTATAGTGGCCAAAATGTGGGAACAGCCTAAACACCCACCAACCCAGGAATAGATTAATAAGAGCTGTGGTATATGTATACCATGTATTCAGCCACTCAAAAAGATGGAGACTCTACATCTTTTGTATTAACCTGGATGGAGGTGGAACATTTTTTCTTAGTAAAGCATCACAAGAATGGAGAAGCAAGAATCCAATGTACTCTATTCTAACATGAAGGCAATAGATGAGCTAATACAATGGCAAGGAGGTAGGTAGGGGAATGAGCAAATGGGGAGAGGGGAGATGGAGGGGAGTGAGGGATCATGGTGTATGGGACACTTCCTGTGGGTGGAACACAATTATAATAGGGACTTTGTCTAACAAATGCAATCAGTGTAACCTAATTCTTGTACCCACAATGAATCCCAAACAATAAAAAAAATATATTAAAGTAGACATCTTAGGCTGGGCCCGGTGGCTCACGCCTATAATCTTAGCACTCTGAGAGGCCAACGTGGGTAGATTGCCTGAGCTCATGGGTTCACACCAGCCTGAACAGGAGCAAGATCTCATCTCTAAAAATAGCTGGGTGTTGTGGTAGGTGCCTATAGTCCTAGCTACTTGGGAGGCTTAGGCAAGAAAATCACTTGAGCCCAAGAGTTTGAGGTTGTTGTGAGCTATGACGCTACATCACTCTACTGGGGGCAACAAAGGGAGACACTGTCTCAAAAAAAAAAAAAAATTAAATAAATAAATAAAAATATCTCAGTTCTTAGGGATAAGAACAATTGCCAGGATGAAGAAAAAGAGATAAATTGTCAACCAGCCTTGAAGAAAATGCAGCCACCAGATTTTCCACAGAATAGACCAGGTCTCTCAGGGCTCTTCTCCACAAAACAAGACCAGAAGAGGAATTTGTCGTGCCAAGAGCAAATCTGGATTAATCATTAATGGTGGGTCTCTTGACCAATGCGGTTTCCTGTTGGGATATCACACTCCTGTTTTGAGTTTGTCTACCATCATCAAGGCCAGAGACCATCATCCCTACATTATCAGGCCCTGTGGAAGATCCTACAATATGCCATTCTTCCAACATTTTCTTTAGGGAAAAATAGTGTTAAAAGGAGCATTGGTAGTGGCATTGAAGGTGACAAAGATCTTCAAAGGTTGTTGTTTATAGGAAACAATACAGCCTCCCTGTATTGTCTTTGGGGGTAATGGAAGTTTAAACTAATTCTCTAAATAGACTCTTTGCCATATAAAGTCTTTATGTGTTGTATACAAGTTACAAGGGTTGCCTTTTTTCCCATGTTTCCTCAGATTGTCTGTAATAGGCAATCTATAATCAAAAGAAATACAGAAAGCTACCCTGAAACAAGAATATACAGGTGCTGCACAAATCACCTACATTCTAGGGGTGAGTGGAGCTGTTAAGCCTCACACACTGGACTTGCATTTCCGTTTTTGACTCATGTGCTTTCTCTGCACCTAAGGTGACAAAATTGACATGACCAGGCAGGTTCTTTGAGTGTTTCCATTCTTATTACCACCTCTGTCATAAATAAAGCCTTTAATCAAAATCAACTACTGTATTCTGTTCTTGGTAGCTTACCGCCTGCACATTCTGACTGGATAAGCTCAGCCAGAGAAACTCCAAGGTGAGCCTTGGAAGAATGCCTGCTCCTCTCCTTCTCATACACTCTTAACTTGTCAGGTTGAAGTAAAATTACCCTGTTATGTATTTTTTGTTGTTTGTTTGTTTGCTTCTTTTTTTTTTTTTGAGACAGAGTCTCATTTAGTTGCTCTGGGTAGAGTGCTGTGACATCATCATAGCTCACAGCAACCTCAAACTCTTGGGCTCAAGTGATCCTCCTGCCTCAGCTTCCCAAGTAGTTGGGACTACAGATGCCTACCACAACACTTGGCTAATTTTTTTCTATTTTACTAGAGATAGTGGTGGTGGGGTCTCAGTCTTGTTCAGGCTGGTCTCGAACTCCTGAGCTCAAGGAATCCACCCACCTCAATCTTCTGCGGTACGAGGATTACAGGTGTGAGCCATCCCACCTGGCCCCTTTACACATATTTAAAGCCTATTTGATGAAAAGGGAAAAGTGATTCTACAGTTGACCCTTGACTATCAAGAGTTTGAACTGTAAGAGTCCACTGATACATGGATTTTTTTTCAATAAAACTTGCACTAAATGTATCTGCTTCTCCCACATCCTTTCTACTTCCTTCACCTCTGCCACCCTAGAGATAGCAAGACCAATCCCCCCTCCCCTCAACTTACTCAATGTGAAGACAATGAAGATGAAGACTCTTGGGGTGATCCATTTCCACTTGATGAGTTGTAAATAGATTTTTCTTTTCTTAGGATTTTTCTTAATAACAGTTTACCTTTCTTAATTTATTATAAACAATACATTATAGAATGTGTCAAACATAAGACATATGAGTAAATCAACTGTGTTATTAATAAGGCTTACCATCAAGAGTAGGCTATTAGTAGTTATGTTTGGGGGGGACTCAAAAGGCATACATGGATTTTTTAACTACATGGGGAGTCAGTTTTTGTTGTTCAAGGGTCAACAACTCATTCCCATCCATCCTTAAAAAGAAAATTAGAGATGTCTCTAAAGTAAATCATTCTGAGCACCAATTAGGATTAATGAAGAAACCACCTTTAATTCTTAGGCTCTTGTGCTCAATCTCAGGCAAAATTGATTATGCAAATTTAATGTCCTTTTTTTTTTTTCAGATGGGCTAAATCAATCCTCAAGCCAGACTATCCCTTTTCCTCAAATTAGTAACGTCTGAAGTCAACTACATTTTTTCTTTTCTATCATCAATGGATTATCTCCCCTCCTCCCTCCATTTCTTGTTCATTTTAACTGCTCTTCTAGCCAGCAATTTCTTGGCATTTTATCTCCTTTTTTTGTTACCAGTTATTTTCATACATTTTTTATAAAAAACTGGATGCTTTTGCATAAGTACTCTTTCCTTAATGGTGAATTTATTCTAGAAACATAAGCTATTTGGTATTGAGAATGTGGAATTTTTTCAGTCTTACTTAAACTGCGTTCAAAGTAAAACAGTGAGAAAAGGAAAAATCAGATCATCTCTCTTTGAAAATGGCTTCAGAAATTCTTAATAGCCTAAATGAGCACTAAGTAGCAGACTATAATTAATTAAGTCCTCCTTGTTAATTATTTTAGTGTTTCATTGAGTGCTAATATGGTATACCTTCACTTATTCATTTTAAAATAAAAAAGGAAAAGGAAAGGAAAAGCCCATGTATTCCTTTAACATACAGAATGAAGATTTCCCTTTGGCTGTCTTTGTCTCTGGTTTATTTCTCCATTTCCAATATTTATTATTTCTACATGTATGAATAACTATATTTTTCTCTTCTTAATTTAAAAACAGGTTATGAGAAAAAGTTGTGCCAGTGCAACTAATCTTTAGAAAGCTAATGCCAGAAAAGCAACATTCATAATATTGTCCTCTCTGGCTTTCCTTTTGAAACTGTGGAGCCAGGTAAATGATTTACTGCCAGTCTGGACTGAGATTTGAGCTTTGTAGAAAAGATTTATTGGCATCAACTGACCATAAAGTCCTAATCATCCTTGAAAAGACACTTTGTCACTATAAGCCCTTATTTTGAGGTGCCTGACACTTTCCATAGACCTATGCTTCAAGTGGAAAAGTGCTTTGGGTTTCAGATCCTTCATTCCAGGGTTTCTTGGTCTTTTAATAGTCTACCATTTCTATGAACTTTCTGGACACATTAGGACAGTGATTTTGGGACCCATCTCTGGGTTTCCGTGAGACGTGGAAACCACAAATGTGCATTTTAAACAAGTGTCTGAGGAGATTCTACTGCAAGTAGTAGACTCTGAGAAACACTCTACGAAAGGGGTTTGGTACTCGGTGTATAAATTACAGCTCCACCCTTTTTACATATGTGTAATTTTGTATAAGTTACACAGTCTCTCCGTCTCGCTTGTCTTCTTATGTTTCCTTATGCATGTTTTAACTGGGCAAGCACACTTTCTGTTTACAAACAGTGAAGTTTAAAGAAAATAAAGTAAGAAAGTACCCCACAGAAAGCACACAGGGGAAGCAGATGATACATCTTAAGTTCCATTCTTTTCTCTACAATTCATGACAATAAACACACAAAATTTACATGTTTATACACATAGCTCTAGAAATAGTGAATTGGTCCCTTGATCAGAATGGGAAACAAGGCCACCGCCAGGAAAACAGTCAAGGTTAGGAGCCATAAAAAGAGGCAATGTTTATAGGAAGATGGACAATCAAAGAGGCCCTGACTTGGGACACCAGTCCCAAGGAAAACTAAGGAAGTGAAAACATTCCTTAAGTATCAGTGACAGGCCCTCAGATTTGAACAAAGAGTTTAAAGTGCTTAATGCACTTAAGGT
Source organism: Otolemur garnettii (assembly GCF_000181295.1). Classification (NCBI taxonomy): domain Eukaryota; kingdom Metazoa; phylum Chordata; class Mammalia; order Primates; family Galagidae; genus Otolemur; species Otolemur garnettii. The sequence goes on along the minus strand of NW_003852399.1, from coordinate 19,449,641 downwards.
AGCCTGAAATAGCTCACTATTTACCATATTCGTTAACTTGTCAAGATTCAGAGACTTTAAAAACTGTGCACAAATTAATTAGTCCATCATTTATTCTTATCTGTGCCACAAATCAGAAGAGTTCAGAAGTCAACCTAATGCACTTGTGCACTTCAATTGATTCCAAATGTAAGATTATTATCGTAGTTGTTTTTATAAAATAATTTATAGCAAGCATTCTTTATAATGTGGACTTGTGAGATATAACTGAGGTCACTAACTTATTTTTAGGTTCATATTTTTATGTGATTGCTGCATTCTGTTTCCTATTTGAAACTCAGAGAAAACTTTACTTTAGTCACTCTTAGAAAAAATACAGCAAATCATGAAGTCAATAAAAAAAAAAGAAAAGAAAAAACTATCAAACAGTAACATAGTTTATCATGTAGCTGTTATTTTCAGAATTATCCATTTTGATGAGTGTCTAAGACTTTTAAGTTATTTATTTTAAAATGAGATATATATTCAAAGAAGAGTTTTATCTTTTAGCCACTATTTTACAAATACTTAAAGATTATTTTTTGAGGTCTTACAATTAAACATAAAAATTAGGGAATTTGTACTCATAATATTCAAATCCTGTTTAACCTAAAGGATTTATTATGGAGACAGATAAATGAGTTCAATTAATTTAAAAGAGAAATTTTATGCCATAGATATCTAGATCTTAACAAGTAGATTTGCTTACATGTTTTAATATGGGATATTTATTCTAAATACTTGGAATAGGTTATAAGTTATAAGAACAGAAATGTTCAAATATTAGAGGTAAAAAGCTTATGGGAAGTTTTAAATGCTTATTGATTATAGAAACTTGAAGCATAAGCTTGTTCATTCAAATAATCAATAATAATCAATTAAACAATTGATATGTTTTTGGTGGCTACTTTGTATACATTAGGAAAATACAGAGTAACTCTTGCACAGAGCCCCAGGGCTGCCTGCTGAGGTTTCACTGGGACATCCCCATTGTGTACTACTATGAGGATGGCATCCACTGGAAATAAGCCGGGTATATCCAGCCCAGAGGCTGGCTTCAGCAGTCCTTCAGAGCCTCTGTACCTAACTAGCCTACAATCCATCTGAGCAAGGGGAGGCAGCATGTGAGGGTTGGAAACAAGATTAAGATATGAAAGCAATAGTTAAATAAATCAAGGAAGTATATGTAACATGACTAAAGAATTAGGCAGTGGGGTTGGGGGGGTATTAGGAAGAAAATCCTAGGGAAAACGACATTTATTTATTTATTTTTGAGACAGAGTCTCACTCCATCACCCTGGGTACAGTGCTGTGGTGTCATACCTCACAGCAACCTTCAACTCTTGGGTTCAAGTGATCCTCTTGCCTTAGTCTCCCAAGTAGCTAGGACTATGTACAGGTGCCCACCACAATACCCAGATAATTTTTTTTTCCTATTTTTTAGTAGAGCCAGGAGGTCTCACTTTTGCTCAGGCTGGTCTTGAACTTCTGAGCTCAAGCAATCCATCCACCTGCCTCAGCCTCCCAGACTACTAGGATTATAGTATGAGCCAATGAACCCCCTGCTTCCTAGGGAAACTATAATTGTTGCTAGATCTGTGAAGGAACCACTCTCAAAGAGAAAGAAGACAAGAAAAAAAGCAAATAAAATAGACAGGAGAAAAAAAAATTAGGATGGTTTGTTCCCCAAACAGGGATATGTGGTTTGTTTCTTTTTCCCTCTTTAGGTGATAATGAACAGATTCTAAAATAGCTTAGGTAGCTGAGTATATAGTTGAGGAAACACTTGGATAACAGAATTGTGGTCATTGAGAAGTCTAATGATTAATGACCATACCTGAGGTTTTGGTAAAAATGTAAATAAATATATGATTCAAGAAGACACTATGACCTTCAGCCATTTGATGAAATTAGGTTTTAGCCATCAAGAAAATTTCAGGATTGAAGTAAAATTACTGACTTGAGAGGGTAAATTTTGTTTCTGTATTTTAATCATACTTCTAATTCATAATTTCATGGTAGAATCCCCTATCTTATATTTAAACATTTCAAAGAATACTGGGTTTGGTGGCAGTGGGGAGGAGTGTTTAGGGAAGGAATTGGGTTCATGATGTTATGGATAAGAAATGAGTTCACAAAGATGCAATTCCACTATAAGCATTTCTTGAGAAACTTGTGTAAGAATGCCATTATATACAAAACTAAGCATGTGATGGGGTGGCACAGATGGTTGAGTGCTACAGGAGTTTTATTTGCCCTTCAGGCCTCAGTTTAGAAATCACTTTCTTCAGGAAACCCATCACTGTGGCTGAAGGAGGTGTTCCTCCTATGGGGCTTCACAGCACTCCATGCTAACCCCCTATAGCACTCTGATTGTCCTATTGTCCCTGCTTGTTTATTGTTCTGTCTCACATAACAAAACAACCACCATTCAGTAAATATTTTGCTGAATAAAATATTGTTCTTAAATCTTTAAGCAATTATCTCCTTTAATAATAACAACCACCTAGCAGGTAGGTATTATTATCCCATTTTATAAATGAGGAAAAAGAGATAGAAGATTAAGAAACTGCCCAAGGTTAAAGAGCTAGAAAGAATTGCACTGAATTCAAATAAAACCAGCACCTAGGCAAACCTAGGCAGTCTGGCTATAAAGTAAGGAACACTTACTTTATACCCAATACTAGCACAATGCTGGGCATTTAACATCCAAATATTCATTGAATTATTAGTCGTATGATTTCAGAGAAGGAGACAGATGAAGAATGGAGCTAGTATAGAATACTTGCTAGGGAGAGGGTGGGAGTTGAGCTGGGCCTTGAAGAATGGGCAACTTGGGATGAACTTAGAGGAAAGTGAAGAGCATTAAGTGTGGAGAACTTAAACTGAGCCATGAAAATAGGTATGTGGTATATTTGGGGGATAGTGAGGAGTATTAACTGTAAAGGAGGAAGCAAGTTAGTAGACATGGAGACTGAGTAGGCAGGTTGAAGGAAGATTTCAGAAGGCCTTAGAATAAAGGCAAGTAATTGAGTAGGAAGTAGAAAGCTGCTAAAAGACTGTTTATGACAGTGACATAATAAGAGTGGTTTTGAAGTGACAGCGTTACACAAAAAATGTGTAGGCACATTTTGAATAATGCCTATTTTACTGATAAACCAGTTTCAAATTGCTATGATGTCATCTCCCTTAAACAGAGCATTGCTTAATGCCTTCAGTTGTCTCTGACACGTCCTTTGTAAAAGTTATTAATCTTTTATCTAGCATTTAAAATAGTCACTAAGGGCAGAACATTTTAGCTTTTTAAAAGCAAACCATCCCCTTCCCTACCTGTGATGCGCTTCTAATTAGAAACAAGGCAACCCAATTGATTTCTCATCTTTTTGAACTAGCATATTCATCACTTTTATTGATCTAAAACATAGCTGCTATAATTGTGGTGATGCCTAATAGAGGTCAAAAAGCCGTATGAGTCCAGTGTTGTCTCATATCAGATTTCTTCTGCAAATGGATCTGTGACCTCTGGTAGAGCAGCCCTGAACACAGACGAATCCTTATAATAAGGCAGACATTCACCTATGCAGTCCCTCTCTCAACATTTTACAGCTCACCTATCTTCGGTCTTTCTCTGGTCAGATTAAAGAAAATAAAAATGAAAGAGCTACTGAAATTTATTTTCAAAAATTATCTAACAATTACCAAAATAAAAAAAAAATATTTTCAGTCCACATTCTCTGCTTGCTTTCTGGGGTTTCCATTTCTGTTTACTTAAGTTGCCAGCATATATTTTTCTTCTAAGTTATTGTGATTTCTAGGCCCAATATTATTCTTAGTTTATAAGAAGAGTTCTTAAAAGATATTAATTTTATCAAATCCAAATTACCTCAAAACCCTAGTGTGCAAACTTTCCAGTGTTAAATAAGTCCATCCCCCCAAACATTCACTTGTGTAGGTATAGAGAGGTTTTTCTGGATCTTTGGACATTGACAAAACCTACATGTACACAAAACAGTTCAACAAAGTGCATGTCCAGAAAAATATATAAAAATCACTGGATTTGACCATTCTTTTACTCACCCACCCAACAAATGTTTACTTAGTAGAAGTGAGTCATTAAAAGCCCACGCTTTTAATTCTGGGGATTCCAGTTGTAGGTTGTAGGACCTTGGGCATGTCATAATTTCCCTTGGGCATGGGATGCAGTAAGGATTAAATTAATATGTATAAAACACAGAGCACAGCACATGGCACAGGTAAATGCTATATTCACCTTAGTATTATTATAATATCTATGGCTCATGAATTTAAATCTTCTAAGGATAGATACTAACTCTTTGGATCACTCTTTTTTTTTAAATTAAATCATAGCTGTGTACATTAATGCAATCATGGGGTATAATGTGCTGGTTTTATATACAATTTGAAATATTTTCATCAAACTGGTTAACATAGCCTTCACGGCATTTTCTTAGTTATTGTGTTAAGACATTTATATTCTATATTTAGTAAATTTCACATGTACCCTTGTAAGATGTACCGTAGGTGTGGTTCCACAAATTATCCTCCTTCCGCCCATCCTTCTCCCTCCTTCTCCCTCCCCCATTTCCCCATATTCTTGGGCTTTCCCCATATTCTTTTGACCATCTCTTAACTAAGTTACTTTAAAATTAGTTTTAGTTCTCAAATTGCATAGAATATACCATATCATGGGCAATTTCTTGCTCCTATGAATTGAATCATGGTGAAATGAGAGGTGAATTTTATTGAGATTTCAATTTATTTGAGAGAAATATCCCCAGACAAATGACATTCTGCATGCCTGCAGCATGTGTTTTGTGAATTTCAAATTGCCTCAAAACACTAATGTGGAAATCTGTAATCAGAGGGTGAAGTAAAACATTTAACTTTCTGGGCAAAAGTTAAAAAAACAGAAAGCAGAATAAAAAATTATAGAGAAAAACGGGGACTGCATTTTTCATGGTAATTTATTTCTGCTAACCCCAATAACTTTGCCTCATTATGGGATGGGAAAGAAGTCACGTGTTGGCAAAAGACACAGACAAGTAGGTGCTGCCACCTCTCTCCAGAGCTGCCTTTGGACTCTAAAAGATGACAATGCACTTATCTTTCTTTTCTTAGAGTTCTTGTTCTCTTCTGTCTTTTTTCCAGTCTCTCTTTTTCTTTGTTCTTATTTTCTCTGTTTTCAATACTCATTGAAGAGACTGGAGAGGCCTTTTCTTTTTCAACTTTCTTTCTCCTGGAGCTGTTCTTTCTTCTATGGTCCTCGTTTCCCTACTGTTACTCTTTCACATGTGTAATATGACTGATAAACATCCATCATTATTTTCACAGTAGCAGCTTTGTGAGAAAAAGCAAAACAAAACAGAAATGAGAAATGGAATGGTTCTGTAGCTTCCAAAGTGTCAGCTGGCTCAGCTGATTAGTCAGCTTAGAGGTTGGATAGGTGGGCAGTGCAAATCTTTGAGAACTGCAATTCTTTGGAGATTAACTTCTTATTGTTAAATGCCATTTTAAATACAAAACTTAATCCTATTCTCAATGATGTCTATTCTATAACTCTTTTAAATGACACTTTCAACTTAGGTAAGCATTCTAGTGGTTCCGGGAGAATAAAATCTTCACAAGGTTGACATCTAAATGTGGATGAATGTCTTACATTAAACAGCTATCTGGAATTTTCTGGGGACTCTGCTACTTCTTAAAATTAGAGCCCTATTCAGCTCTTTCAAAAGGCCTTCAATAAGCTGAGGTTAGACTTGTGACCTAAAATGTGGTCAATTTTGGAGGATGTTCCATGGGCTGATGAGAAGAATGTGTATTCAGTTTTGTTAGGCTGAAATGTTCTATAGCTGTCTGTTAAGTCCACTTGTTGTAGGATCAAGTTTAAATCCAATATTTCTTTACTTAGTTTATTGTTGGAGGATCTATCCAACACTGCCAAAGGGGTATTAAAATCTCCAACTATTATGGTGCTGGAAGATAACAAATTGTTTGTGTCTGTTAGGGTCTCCTTTATAAATTGAGGACCCTTATGGTTGGGTGCATAAATGCTAATATTTAAAATCTCTTCATGTTGAGTGTTTCCCTTAACAAATATGAAGTGACCATCCTAATCTTTCCTTATCTCTGTTGGTTTAAAGCATATTGTATCTGTGAATAAAATTATAGCCCCTGCTTTTTTCTGATTTCCATTTGCCTGAATTATAGATGTCCATCCCTTCACCCTGAGTCTACCTTTATCCTTTAAGGTAAGATGAGATTCTTGTATGCAACAGATATGTGCTCTGAGTTTATGTATCCAGTCCATCAACCTGTGCCTTTTTAGAGGACAATTTAAACCATTCACATTAATTGAGAGAATTGATAAGTTTGGTAGTGTTTTGGGTGTCAAGTTTTTCAAAACTCCAGTGGACATTTTAATCTTTTTGCCATTGTGGAAGTTGGGTTTTGATCAAAAATTCCTGAGTGAGTTTACTTTGGTGGTAAAGCATCGTTTTGGTCATTGTGGAGGATGGGTCAGAGAATATCCTGGAGAGCTGGTTTAGTTATGACAAATTTCTTTAACATGTGTACGTCATTAAAGTATTTGATTTCTGCATCACAAAATAAAACTCAGTTTAGCTGGATACTTATGCAGCCTTTAAAAAAGATGGAGACTTTACCTCTTTTATGTTTACATGGATGGAGCTGGAACATATTCTTCTTAGTAAAGTATCTAAAGAATGGAAGAAGTACTCAATGTACACAGTACTATTATGAAACCGATTTATAATCACCCACACTTACAATGAAAGATAAAATACAACTATAGCCCAGGATGAAGGGGGGAAGAGAAGGGGAAAGGGAGAAGAAGGGGGAGGTTGTATGGAGGGAGGGTAATTGGTGGGATCACACATATGGTGCATATTGTAATGGTATATGTCAAATCTATTAAGTGTGGAGTATATGTCTTAACACAATAAGTAAGTGAGGTGAAGGTTATGTTAACCAGTTTGATGTAAGCATTCCAAATTGTATATAAAATCTGCACATTGTACCCCATAAATGCATTAATGTATACAGTTATGATTTAATAAAAAAAATTTTAAAAAACCCAGACCTTAGGAGGTACTGGAAAATCTACCCCTTTGGGGGGCTGAAGTCATGTTATTAGGTCTAATCAAGGTTTCCCCAATAGGTCATTCCAGCATGACAAGAAAAACAATCATTCCTTTGAGCAAAATTACGTTTATTGTACTCATAAAATCATCAATCTTCAGGAAAAGAGGAGGAATAGAAGTAACGTGTATAATTTCTAGCTCCCAGGCACTGACCAACATGTTGTGTTAACCATGTTTTAAAGTGAAGTTTTAGCTCCTGGTAATTTAGGAAGGATGGGCTCTTTCAATTATTTTTATATGTTATTTGAATTCTGGTCAAGTTTGTTGCCCCTACTACACTATTTATTTGAAAGACTGACAGATGAAGCTTTAGAGCTCAGTCATTCTCTGATGTAAATCTGAATGCCACAGGAGTGATGGAAGAACAAAACATCATCATGAAGGCTGAGGTATGAGATGGATGAGGGAGTACGGCTGCTCCCTCTGATTTACCTGATCTATCTTTGGTGTTTTTATCATTTAGAGGCAAAGAAGCAGAATCTTAGAAGTACTAATAGTCCCTCCTAGTCACAGAAAACCTCAAAGCGTGTGCTGATGACCAGGTGTGAAAAGTAAATGTTGTATGTTAAGACCAACAGCTTTTTGTTTGAGGTTAAACCCCAAGTAGTAAAGATAGTTTAGGAAAAAACAATCTTTCTGTAATTTGCTTTTCCATAGTTTAAGTAGGCTTCCAGTTAGAATGTCATTGAGGGGTGTCTAAGAGGAAAAACTTGCCTAAAACCCAACGAAACTATGCTACTTGCAAAACAAAACCCCCACTGAGTATGGTTTTTAACAATAGCTTGGTAGAGCATTTGCAAATATCTTGGGAATATCAATAGACTCTTTGAAAATAAAATAACTAATTTCATAATTTCTTTATTATAAAACACATTCAATATCATATGGTAAAATTAAATTAAAATTAAATGTGGGATCAAATTGGTTTTAAGAGAATAGACTGATGGAAAAAAATAAGATGAAGCAAGAAATGAGGTCAATACTCAGAATTCTTAGAAGTTGTACATTTTTCCTGCAGCAAAGATGGATCTTTTTCTCTTTATTTTTCTTTTTCTTTTAAAAATCAGATACTCAAAATTGGATCACTGAGTCATTTATGACCTGCTTCTTCCATACATAGGTATTTATGTGGTTATTTTAAATAATGGAAGGAGGAGTCATAAGCCCACCACTCACAAGTGCTTGATAAAAACAAGAGTCACAAATTTGATTCAAAGTTTGTATCAGCCAAAGAAGAGAACAGAATTAGTAACATGATTTGCAATATTCATAAAATGATTTGCAATATTCATAAAACATGTACTATCTCTGACTCAGACTATGAACAATTTTCTACTCTTAGTCTCATAATGGGAACGTTATGAAATGTAAAAGAAAAAGCATCCAACAACATCCCAAACAACAGATTTCATAGACTTCTATCCACATTGGCTCTGTTTGTTGCATAAAATGAGGTTAGGCTAGGTTAGCTCATACCTGAACAATAAACAAATAAAATTCAAATCTATGCAGCTCACCCTAAAGTACAAAAAATATCCTCCTCTGCTGTCCCCTGACTTTTTTTTAGAGAAAGACATATGCAATTTTAGTGGCATTTTAATGGGCACACCTCACCTGTGTGGACCCAGACCATGCCTTTTAATAACAAAAAGGCATGATAACTAGCATGCCCAATATATACAACACATTTAGTGAAAGACTGTGATTTGGAAGACTTTCTTGTGTTTTTCTTGGTTTACCACTAACATGCTGCTGCTTCATTTACTGAACAAATATTTATAGGAGCCACTGTCTAGGTACTCTTGTAAATGCTAAGGATACAATAACGAAAACAACGTCACAGTTTCCTGCTCTGATGGTGTGAGTGAGGGGGAAAACATCGTGAGCTTGCAGCAGTTCTTAACCTGTGGGTTGTGACCCACAGGAACTGTATTAAAGGGCCACGGCATTAGAAAGGTTGAGAACACTGGTAGAGCGACAAGAGGGAGTGAGACGGTGTAAAGCCTTACAGGAGATGTTAGGGACTTTGAATTTTACTGTGGAGCAAGATGTGTTGCCTCTGGAAGGTTTTGAGCGGAGTGGCATAATCTTGTTGAAAGAACATCAATTTTCAGCAAGGAAAGAAATTGGGAGACTATTTTAGTGAAATAATCCAGGACATATTAAAAGTCAGAAAGAACAATTCCTCATCTCATTCTCCTAGATCGCTATTCCATACCTCATCCTCTCTGTTACAACTTCTAATATTTCCACGCTCTCAGCTGATGACCTTATTTCCTGTTTCATGAAGAAGCCAACCTATGCCCTCTTCCTACTACTTCTGTCCATTTATTCTGCCTGCTTTCTGGCCACAGCTGATGACTATCTGTTCTCTCTCTGTGGGCCCACATTTCTTATCTCACCTACTCCAGGACATCACTCCAGCATATACTCTTCTCTCTTGACTCACTCCCATAAGCACACAGGTATGGCATTTTTTAAATTGCTAACATTTTTTGCTGATTTTTATAAAAAAAAATCACCAAAAAATGCTCTTTACCCCAGTCTCCCATCCACTTGTAGCCCCATACCCTTAATACTACTTTATAGCAAAAATCATGTGATGGCTAATTCATTCCTCTCCTTTGTTCTCTCTTAAAATGTCTAGTCAGGTTTTCATTCACTTCACTCCACAAAAACTGCAGTTGAGAAATCAGCGATAATTTTCATGTTGCCAAATCTAATGCTCAAATCTCAATTCTCAATTACTTAATCTATCAGCAGGAGAGGACAGATTTCATCGGACTTCTGGCCCAGCCACTATTTTGGTTTCCCTTCTCTGATTTTTTTTTTTCTTTTGCTGATTTTTCCTTTTCTCTCACTAAATATGGGACTCAGTCCATGAACCTCTTTTATTCTTTGCAATATCTCTTTGACGATCTTTTCTAGTGTCAGAGCTTTAAATACTATTTGCATGATAAAGACTCTAAAATTTATATTCTAGTTTTGAACTATCATATTCATTCTGGGTTTAACCATCTTTAATTTGGTACTGAATAGTCTCCTTGAACATATCAAACCCAAACCTTGGAGTCCTAGCCCATGTATCTGACATGCAACCCAACAGGAAATCCATTGTCTTTACTGTCAGAATGTCACCACCTTCTAAATGTCTAGAGTTTGGATACATTCTCAGTTCTCACTCTTCACTGCTACCACCCTGGTTTAATTGTCCATAATATTTTGAACTGATTAAGTAACAGGCACTTCCCTGGTCTCACTGCTTCTCCCCCTATTCCCCTTATACAATCTGTTCTCAATCTAGTGGCTGGAAAAATCCTGCTAAGTCAGATAATTTCACCCCTCTGCTCACAATTCTCCAGGGGCTTCTCATCTCATTTAGGGCAAAAGCTAAATACTCTCAATGTCTTAAAGCACCTGGCAAAATCTGTAAATAATTTTAAAAGTCTGACTATATTGAGTATTGGTGAAATTGTAGAACATCAAGAGCTTTAATTTGTTTTTTAATTTTAAATTTAATTTTACTTTTTAATTTTTGCTGATAAAAATGCAGTTGGTATAATAACCACTTTGGAGCACACTTTGTCAATATCTAATGAAATTTGAAAATGCGCTCTGATAGGAATTCTGTTCTTACACTTATAGTTAAAAAAAAAATCACCCACCTAGAGAAAGTGACACAGAAATTTTTTATAGTAGCAAAAACTGGAAAATGATCTAAACATATATTTACAAGAGATAGATAAGTATTTGTATGTTTATACAATGAAATACTACTTAGCAATAAAAATCATGATACTAAAGCTATATTTACCAATATGGAGGCCACACAGAAGTCTTCACAGAAGTCTTCATCAGTATTAATGTTTTAACTCCTCAACTGGGTAGTGAGTTCATAAGTGTTCATTACACTAGTCCTTATAGCCTCTGTATGTCCAAAATATATAATAATTTTTAAAGGCAATAAACAGGAAATTTTTAGAATGTGAAAATAGTTTGGAGAGAGAATTTTCCAGTGGAGGGGCATAAATGGATATAAGATAGACATATACAGTGGTGCCTTAGGGTTGAGAAACTTAATTTCCAATTCCTTGATCATCTTCCCACTGCATTTTTAGGAAAAGGCAGTGTTTAGTATTCCATCTTCTCAACAGCTTCCCATTAGCCTTTGAATTCTTCTTCCTCATTAATCTATCTCTATCAATTAGTTTTTGTAGTCCTGAGTGATAACAAATATCTGATCATCAAAAATTAGTGGTCAAATTTGATCATGTCAGTTCTTGAAAATCTTAAAAAACTCTTCATTGCTCACAGTGAGTACAAATACATTTTTTTAAACATGACATAGCAGGCCATCTATAACATAGGCCCAAGCATCCTTACCAAAATCCGATCCCAAATATCTCCACTCACAGCTCTGTACTCCTGCTCATGCTCTTTACTCCGATCATTCGCTTTTCATGCTTGGGAAACATGAACATGAGACAAATCCACATTATGTGACTTCTAGCTTTTGTAGAGGTAGCAATTTCTTTCTTTCTCTGTGTATCTATAGAATTTGACACAGACCCCTGTTACAGCAGTCATATTCTATAGCATTTTTATTAGGTAATAGTGATAATTCTGTCTTCCAAATATGAGCTACTAGAAGTCAGGGATAGTGGTTTTTTGTTGTTTCATTTTGTTTTTAAATCTTTACACAACTAAGCCCTGGCAGGATGCTTCACACATAGAAGGTGCTAAGTAACTGTAGAATCAGTGAAGGAGTAAGCATAGGTTTTAGTTAGCAATGCTGTAGGTGATGAGAATAGAACATTAGGTGAGATATAAAGCCAGTTTTCAAGTTCTTGGTTATCTAAGTTGCCTTTTCTCATTAATAAACATGCTTTTTCAGCTCATACATATCTTCAACATTTACTGACTAGTTTTAAGATAGATAAAGAGATCAGGAATTATTTTGTTCATGTTAGCTAAGAGTAGTCAAGAGTTGAACTGGTTCCCTTGCTAGGGTAATTCAAAACTATTATGCTGATGAGATAACAGGATATTTGGATTGATTTTTGAAAGTCTGGATCAATACGACATTACCTTTTTTTCTGAAAAGATACACAAGAAAATGTGTCTCTCCCTTACTCTCAAGATTTGAGCTGGCAAGGACTCAAAAATACATGGTGTCATCATAGACCTATACTACAACAAATAGGAACTATAGGAGGACTGCAACACCTGCACAGGAAAGTCTGTTTACCTTAGTTTTTTATTTTTTAAATACCAAATTATTTTTCAATTTGGAGGAAAAAAGTACCATTTCTCCATTAGTTCCCAGGACAATTGAATGTGGTAATTTACATTTTTGAAAACATGTCAGCTTGGGCATTTACTCAAAACTGTACAAACGCCACATTTTAAAAATCACTAGCTATTATTCAACCTCCAACTTCCAAATAGCTTGAATATTAAGAACTGGTTTTAAAAACCAAACCCACAAAGTACTCCAGGAATTATAAATCATTCTTCAATTGTCAACCACCAAGGCACTCCAATTTACAAAAGAATCAAGAGACTTTCCAGTTATTCAAAGTCTAAATGCCTTAACCCAGTTTCAGACTGAAGACAAACACTTTAAAATGTGACAATACTCACTCTTTTTTGTTTGTTTTAAAGAGAAGCTCTCTCATACAGTCTCTAAGAAATAGGCATACAACTGAATTACTAGGCATTACTGATAGAAGTGAGAGGGAAGGTGATGATCTGAACAGAGCTGAAGGAATGTTGTCTAGGTAAGCAAAATCCCAGACTTCCATTTAGACCCCTGAATTGTTTCCCAAATTTTGTGAGGTGGTTAAGTTCATCTCCTGCATTATTTCTCAAAAGAGTTATGATATTGTTACCATGTGTGTTTTCATTTTTGTTACTGTTTTTATAATTTACCCCAGTTGAATGAAAAATGAGGGCATGAAATAAAGCATGGAGGATTTTGGTTCTTTTTCTTTTTTAACACATTAAGTACAGACTCGTCCCATGCTAATTCCTGCAGCATTTTGTAGGACGCCCTGATCTACCAATCTCTCTTTGTAACTTCCAGACAAATGCCAGCCATATTCTTGCTTAGGAGAAATGGACAGCTTTGAAAAATTGCAAATCAAGAGATTCAGCTATATGACCTTTTAGTTCTGCCTGGCAAAGTCACAGCCCAATGCAAAAATCCACCATATCAGTAAGCATAAGGCCTGAAGCATTATTTTGATTAGTTTTAAAATTGTTTCCCTTATCCTTTTTGAAATGTCCTAAACAGATCACTTGAATGGGATGGGAATTACATGTGATCTTCCTATAACTCTAAACTTTACAAATGACTATTAACATACTGTCAATAGTACAGAATGCTAAATGACATTTATAGTTAATTTCAATGTTTCTTTGTGAAAGATTAGCTTAGAATATTAAGACTTTTATTTAATTATTTCAAACTAATAATAGTTGCTTCTGGACAAGTGAAATTAAGGACTGGATGATGGAAATTTGCCATAACTAATCAGCTCTTCAGGATATTCTTAGACCCATCCTCCATAATGACCAGCACAATACTCTACAACCAAAGTAAACTCACTCTGAAATTTTTGATCAAAACCCAACTTCCACAGTGGTGAAAGGATTAAAAATGTCCACTGGACTTTTGAAAAACTTGGCACCCCAAATACTACCAGGTTTATCAATACCCTCAATTAATGTGAATGGCTCAAACTGTACTCTATAAACAGGCACAGGTTGGCTGACTGGATACAAAAACTCAGGCTAGATGTCTGTTGCATATAACAATCTTATCTTACCTTAAAGGATAAATATAGACTCAGGGTGAAGGGATGGACATCTGTAATCCAGGCAAATGGAAATCAGAAAAAAGCAGGGGTTGCAATTTTATTTGCAGATATGTTAGGCTTTAAACCAACAAAAGTAAGGAAAGGCAAGGACGGTCACTTCTTATTTGTTTAGGGGAAAAAAACAGTTCTTTATTCTAAACTCATTTGTACTATATGAATTTCTAGCTATATAGATGCAATGTTTATTGAAAGTTTTTATTTTACTAAAAAATGTTTTTCAAAGTATATTGCAAATGCTAACTGAAGAACACTTGCTTTCCTAAGAAGCTCAGAAAAATTAAATGGCTTGTCTAATGGTCCCAGATATGTCAGAGTTGGGAAGAGAATCAAAACCCAATATTCCAGTATTTTCTCATCCATGTCATTTCTACCACAGTACATTTGGAATTGGTTACAAACCAATTTTTATTTACAATATCTATCTCAGTGTTTTCTTTGTATTTTATTCTTAGATAGCTACCCAATGTTTATTTTATTTGAAGCCTATTTAAACCACACTTAATTACAATAAAAATGACTTTCCCTAGTGACAATTGAAATGCAAGTGATGATTACAACAAAAGAGATTTTAAGAGTTTTTCCAGAGCCAGGGTCATTGGTGACATTTCCATTAATCACATATGATCTCAACACAGACCATCTTACAGAGAAGCCTCACTCTAATACGCATAATATATGAAGGTTAAAATAGTCCTCCCTGTTGTATTTACCTTTCACTGTGCAGCTCACCCAAACCAAATTTCTGTCATCAAAATATATTAATCATACATAAGCCCTGCAGAGAATTTTAATAAAGCATATTATGAACCTGGGGGTGGTAGAAGTATGAGAAAGACACAAATGTGATCCAAGCTTATAAAAGGAGATGGGGGTCCCTCTTACTCCACCACATCTGTTTGCCATATGTTCATAAATCACATCAATGTTTTGAACATTTCAGCTAGCACCTTCATGTCACTTTGGTTTTATAGTTCATAATTCTACCTCTCATCCTCATGAAAAAAAAAAAAGGAAAAGTTTCTCATCACTATATTTCAGGCTTGAGAGTAACATTTGACTAAGTATTAAGTCAATCAACCACAGGTAATGGCTGGTGCCAAAGGCCCCTCCAATTCCTGGTATTTGGTCACAGCAAATGAAAGTGGCAGCAAAATTTCTTCCTTATTCTAAAGGAGCAGTGTAATAATAGGAAGACACCAATGATCACTATGGCCAAACTAAAAAGAAAGTTGCATTGTGAGTTGAATTGATGAAAGAGATTTTCCATATAGAAAACTTCCAACTTAGACAAATAAGTTTTTCCTTGGAAATGGGACCCTCAGAAACTCCATGCACACTACTCTGTTTATTTTCACTTCCCAGCGATGCTATTGCATGTGTCCACACAGTACAGCACGTGTCCTCCTGGAACTGGCCATTTAAGACAACTATGACACATAGAGTAAGAAGAGGCAAGGCTGAAGTTTTAGGACAGTCCATGTGATTTGTTGGTTTATTTAATGGAAACAAAATTGAGCAAACTGAGGATACAAAGGAAGTCAAATTAGCCAGGTGGTAACAAATAGATAAAATTGAGATTTCTGATCAATATGGCTGATTAGCACCACCCACTCCTTGCTCCAAACTATATGGTACTTCCAAAAAGATTTAACAACCACAAAAACATGTATCTAAGTTCAAAAACAAGAAAGGAAAACAATGCAGTGCCAGAAATGAAGACAGTCAATCTGAAGCCTGAGCAGTGAATGGGAACAAATGGCAAACCACGGGGTTACTGAACCTGGATATTCTCCTAAGTGATGGAAGTTTTAACCTGAGAGTCAAAGTGTGAGAAATAAGGCAGAAGATGAGTTTTCAGGCCTGGTGGCGTGAGAAGCTACAGGTGAAATCCCAGCTTAAAACTGAGAGCCTGTAAGGCACTAGAAAAGCTCTTTCCACTGGAATGGAGATTTGGCAAAGAGAATAGTCTGCCTGTCCTGTTCATGGCTGCAAATTTATCATCTGGAAGAAATTTAAACCAATACTATGTGAATATGGAGTTAAATTCACATATGCTTAGTAGAAAGAAAATCCGGAGTCAAGAAATTATTGTACAAACTGGTTGAGAGATGCGTGGGAGTGGCAGAGATAGACATAAAACCACCTACAGCAACAGCTTGACAACCCTGAACCATGACACAGCCTTCGGAAGCATTTCCTTCTGAAGATAGCTTCAAAGACTAAAATTTGAAACACTGAAGAAAACAGAGCTCTATAAGAACCAGGAGTCTCAAAAAATCAGAATTCACATGTTAAAAACAGTAGAAATAGGACAATGTAAAGACATATTTGTTTTGAATGTCCAAAGATATAAATAAGGAAAAAATAAAAATCATGAGGATAACATCTCCTGAAAAAGAAGAGGCAGTTTTGAAAAAATAAATTGGAAATTCCAGAAATAAAAATATAATAATTGAAAGGGAAAGGTCAATATGTAACTATTAAGAACAGATCTAAGAAATTCACCTAGTATGCAAGACACATATATATCTGCCCCCCACACACTACTATAAACTAAAAAATAACATAGATGATGTGATTGAAAAAATATTTTAAGTCTTTTTTTTTATTTCAAGAGAAAAACAGAAGTATTGATTCACCTCAAAACTTAATAGGTTAAAATATATATTAATATTTAGGAGTAATTACCTAGCTGAACTCATCATAAAAAAGAGTAGTTACTAAAAGAATAGAAATAGTTTGTATATTATAGACAAACTAGGGCTTAGAGAAAAAAGAAAGAGTGAGAAATGGAATGTATGATTCACAAACTTACCAAGAGATATTCTTTAAAGAGGGATATAGGGATAGAAAAAAACTCAACCAATATAGGAGATGCAACAATAATCCCTACCTTGTTTTTTTTTCTTTACTGATTGTAGCTTACCAATCACATTAGTGAAAACAAAGTATTATATACATTTTTAGGAATTATGATACAGATAAAGTTAGAAGTATATGTAGGCATTTTGAATATTAAATGAGATAATACACTCAGAGCAAGATACTAGCACAGGAACAAAGTTGAACGAGTTCAGTAAGTGATAGGTATCATTATTATCATTATCCTTGTGTTTAAATGTTAAGTTTAAACTTCCAGATTTAACCAGGAGAATCATCCTGTACCTTCCTTGATATTACTGCCCAGTGTGATTACCAATGGGCATTCAAAACTCACAATTTGGCAATAAAGCAGGAGCCAGAAGGCCAAAACAATAAAACACTGGTAATAGTCATCATAGAGAAACAATAATAATAAGCATACCACCCTACTGGAATTAAGTAAGATAAAAATAATAATAATAACAAACAATGCAGTGAGAAAAAAGATAAACAGAAGCTTCATAATTGAATTTAGAAATCTGGTACCATTTTTAAAATGGGGGGGATTTTAGACTTTGAAATACTGCTAGAAAACATTAAATACCTTCCACACAAAAAGGTGTTCTCTCCATTCTTAGAGATTTTCCAGAACTATAGGACATTTTTGTGGATTTCTTCATATTCTACCTTGCTTACTAATTTTGTTGAATATTTGTATTTTTTTCTTCTGGATCACAAGAATTGGAAGACTTGAATAAGATTATTCACTTCTGGTTTCCCCCATATACCTACCATGTGCCTTGTACATAGCTAAACTCATTAAAATTGGTTTGTAGATGAAAAGGATTCTTCTAAAAATAACTGACTTAAAATCAGCAGTATTTTCCCCTGTGTCACAGAGAAAGACAACCATTCACTTTATCCCTCTTCTCACACCACCAAACAGAGACCAAACAGGAGCCACAAATAAGATTAGTCAAGGACTGTATGCATCCAGGTTTGTAAGCATCTGAAGATGCTTCAGCTGCTTCCTTTGGATGGAATTCAAATACTCTTGATTTTGAAGGTATCAGACACATTAGTTACATGGCCTTGTTACTCAGCCATAAAGCTGGCTCCTTTGTTCTGCTTTTAAGAAGTATGTTACTCTCTGGCAGATTCCATCATCAAGAATTTTAATTAACCCTGTTTCTCTCCAATCACCCATGGTACCTGTAAAGGAAAAGGCAGTAGATGTGGAATATTCACTATGACATGTTCTTAATGAGAGCTTCTGGTTCACTTCTATCTTCTCTACCCCATGCTGGTGCCACTTCTGCCTCTCTCATTACCATGAAGCTAAGTGACAAATCATTTTCTAAACATTACTATCCATGAAGCCAAGGACAGCTTTCTTTTAAAGAGTGGTTTAAAAACTTCATCTTATACTATGTATACAACTCCTAAGTGCCAGATGGTTTCATTCCTACATGAAATTGCTGATCTTCCATGACACTTGCCAGGAGAAAGTTTAGGACACCTCTTCACATATTTCTTGAAGTAGCCTCTTGATACTAAGGAAACATCTCCAGATGTAACCCAGTAAAGATGATGCTTTGCAAACCATAAATAAAATGGCCTGAACTAAGCTCAGATCAGGGGACCGTCAGCTTATAGGAAGGCTTTTGTTCTTCCTGAAAAACTGAACAAATAAGATAACAGGGAATTGAAACTAAATGGTGTGGTTCTTACTCTGATTTCACATTAGAATTATCCCAGATCGATTAAATATGCACTTATAAGGAAGGAAAAGTCAAGACACTAATACTTTTGAAAAACTTCTTTGGTGATTCTAATGTTAAACCAGGTTTAAGAACTAGTGCTTTGGGTCTACCAAAAGTATAATCATACATTCTCTTTAAAGTAAAAAAGTATACATGCATATTGTTTTAAAAAAATAGATAAGTTTTATTGGTGCTGGGACTCACTTCTGTACTCCCACTTCTCTGTGAGGCCAAGGAAAGAGGATTACCTGAGCTCAGGAGTTCGAGACTAGCCTGAGCAAGAGTGAGACCCTGTCTCTACTAAAAATAGAAAAATGGGCTGTGTATCATGGCACTGGCCTATAGTCCCAGCTACTCAGAAGACTGAGGGCAAGAAGATCACTTGAGCCTAGGAGTTTGAGGCTGCAGTGAGCTTCTGTCTTGCCACTGCACTCTAGCCAAGGTGGCAGATTGTGGCTCTGTCTCCAAAAAAGAAAAAAAATCCATGTGTAATTCCGGTTTCTAGAGATCAAACAAGTATTAAACTATTAAAACCTTGTGTATTTTCTTCCAGACCCTTTACTTTGTGTGCCATGTGAAAACGTGTTTGTGTATAAACACTTGCATTTTTTTCACTTTATATATCATAAAAATATTTAGGGTCATGATCCCATTGAGAATATAGCTGATAAGGTTGGAAAAAAAGAGTAACAAAATTTAGTCTTTATTTATCTAATATCTTGCTCCAAATAGTCTAATACATCATTACAATGACCCTATGGGCAGAAAAGCATAATATGGCTTCTTTCCTGCCTTCTTGCCTTTCTTTTTCTTTTTAAGAATGTGAATTTATAAAAAAGATTGAATGTGGAGAAACTGGAGTCCTCAAATGTTGCTGGAAAAACTAGAAAATGGTGCTGCTCCTCTAGAAAACAATTCGGCAGTTCCTTAAGAAGTTAAATACAGAATTATCACAGCAATTCCATTCCTAAGAAAATTAAAACATATATCTCACAAAAACTTGTACATAAATGTTCAAAGCAGCAATAGTCATAATAGCCAAGTTATTTAAATAACCCAAACGTCCATCAAGTGATGAAATGATAGATAACATGTGCTATTCCATGATATACACTACAAGATGGGTGACGCCTTGAGAACATTAGACAGTGTGAAAGAAATTGGTCACCAAAGACCAGACATTGTGTTAGTCCATCTATATGGGTGGTTCTCAACCTTCCTAATTCCGTGACCCTTTAATACAGTTCCTCATGTCGTCGTAACCCCCAACCATAAAATTATTTTCATTGCTACTTCATAACTGTAATTTTGCTACTATTATGAATTGTAATGTAAATATCTGATACGCAGGATGGTCTTAGATGACCCCTGTGAAAGGGACATTTGACCCCCAAAGGGGTCGTGACCCACAGGTTGAGAACCACTGATATGAAATATTCAGAATAGGCAAATTTATAGAGACAGAAAGTAAACGAGTGGTTACTTAGAATGGGGGTCAGGAAAGGTGATAATGGCAATTGACTACTAATAGGTGTGAGGTTTCTTTTAGGGAAGATGAAAATATTCTAAAATTATATTGTGCTAATGGTTGAACAATGACATGAATATTTTAAAAAACACTGAACAGCCTGACATGCTGGTTCACACCTATAATCCTAGGACTCTGGGAGGCTGAGATGGGTGGATTGCTTGAGCTCAGGAGTTCAAGACCACCCTGAGCAAGATGGAGACCCCATCTCTACTAAAAATAGAAAAAAAAAAAAACTGAGTCCAAGAACTTGAGATTGCTGTGAGCTATGATGCCATGACACTCTACCAAGGGTAACAAAGACTTTGTCTCAAAAAAAAAAAAAAAAAAAAACAACAAAAACCCAAAACCCAAGCTAAGAAAACAAACAAACAAAAACATTGCACAATATACTTTAAATGCGTGAATTGTATGCTATGTGAGTTATACTCAGTAAAGCCATTAAAAGAAAGAGATAGAAAATCCAAGTCTTAGTTAACCTTACAGTGTTATGATGTTGTTCATTTATTACTTTTTAAAAAGAGATTCACCCCATTAGTTATTCTTCCTTTTTCTCTTTCACCCTATGGTTCTTTTTCACATGAGTTGATGGGGAACTCCTTACCATTTGTGGGGGAATGGGGGAATGATAATACCTACTTAGTTTTAGTTTAAAAGAAGTTTGATATTATATGAAAGAGACTTGACTTCAAATGCATGGCAAAAAGAGACCTATATGCGGTCTGTTTCACTAAAAAAGATACTGGCAACATTGATACTAAAATAACTTTTTTCTAAACTTAAGTTCTTGGAATACACCACACAATAGCTAGGTTTCTGGTTTGTTCTTTTTACTATCCGCTGAAAACTTCATGTTATTCTGAGGGACAAAAATCCTTTCATTGAAAAATTCTATTCTCATGATTTATTTTCCTGAAAATTTTCATATATAATAACTTAGATTGGGGAATGGGTTGAGAGGTGGGAAAGAAGAAGTTGCGGCTGCTAGGAGCTCTGTGGGGACTTAGGAAGTTAAGTAGAATTTTGCACTGATAAGGGCTGATGTTAACAGCAAATATCTACTTCTAAGACTGGTTATCCGATCAAAAGACAAACTTAGTTAGCTTGATCTTAAGTGTCACACTAAACTAGTAAAACTCAACTGTTACTTAAAATTGCACTTGGGTGCTTAGAAATAGCAATTTGGAGCCTTGTGGGGATTTTCCTTTCTTCTTTTGCTTTCAAGTGTTACAAAACAATGTGAAATTTTCTGGCCATAGACTAATAGGAGTGTATATAGTTAAGAAGTCAACCACCAGCTAATCTCCCAGGGCAGACATCCCAGAATTGGTGGGTACATCCCTCAGCTTTAAAACACCAATTAAAGGCCTCATAAAGGAAGACAAAGGGTATATTAATCTTAATGAAAACCTGAAACATTTCTCGTCATTTTTTGTTTGGAAATGATGTAATAAATGAAACTGTGGAAAGAAAAGATAATTTAAAAGAAGTTGTGTAGTCTTTATTAAAATAGATGGGTCCATATCAAAGCTGTGTTTTCTACATAGTAAATGAATGGTATAGAAAATAAACAATGTATTGTAATGGCCCTGTGATATAAACTAATATTATCTCTCACAAATGCATATGTGCCTTTAGTCTGTATCCATTCCTTCTGAACGAAGGGCCCAGAAATACTAGTCCTTGTAACTCTAATAGCTAGTGGTCCTCAAACATTATTCATTGACCTTATTAATTTAGAGCAGGTTTTGGTTTGTGGAATACATAAGGAGAAAGTACAGGGAATTCCCATATAACCTTTCTCCCTGCCCCATCCTACACACAGTGTCCTTTATTATACTATTAACATCTTCTATAAAGGTGGCACATTTGTTACAATTGGTGAACCAATATTGATACACTATTAATAATTAAAGTCTATGGTTTATATTTGAGTTAATTCTCTGTGTGGTATATAGGTCTATAGGTTTGGAAGAACGTAAAATGTCACCTTCCTACCATTCAAGAATAGTGCATAGTAGTTTCACTCTCCTAAAGATTCCATCTATTCATTCTCCTTTCTTCCTTCAAAGCTCTGGCAACCCTTGATGTTTTATCATAGTCTCTATAGTTTTGTTTTTTTCCCAAATGTCTCGCAATTGAAATCATGTAGTAAATCACCTACTCAGATTGGCTTCTTTCACTTAGTAACATGAAGTTCCATTCATGTCTTTGTAGTTGAATAGCTAATTTCTATTTATTGTTGAATAGTACTTCATTGAACAGATGTGCCAAATCTGTTTACCTATTCACATTTTTGGGTTTTTTGTAGAGATAGGGTCTAGCTGTGTTCCCCAGGCCCACATTGGTCTTTTTATATATGTATTTTTATTAAATAATAAACACATAGGTCTTGTATACATTAGTACATTTATGGGGTACAATGTTCTGATTTCATATAGAATTAGGAACACTTACATCACACTGGTTACTATATACCTCATCTCGTTTACTTGATTATTGTGTTAAGATATTTATACTCTATACTAATAGATCAGACATGTACCCTTGCATTATGCACCATAGTGATCCCACCATTCTCTGTCCCTGGATCTGACCGTCCTCTCCCTCCCTTCTCATCCCCCCTCCTCCCTCCTTCATCTTGGGCCATAGTTGTAATCTATTCTTCATATGAAAGTGTGAGTGACTGTAAATTGGTTTCATAATAGTACTGAGTACATTGGATATTTTTTTCTTCCATTCTTGAGATACTTTACTAAGTAGGATATGTTCCAGCTCCATCCATGTAAACATAAAAGAGGTAAAGTCTCCATCTTTTTTTAAGGCTGAATAATCCATGGCATACAGATACCACAAATTATTAATCCATTCATGGGTCGAGGGGCACTTGGGCTTCTTTCATGACTTGGCTATTATGAACTGAGCTGCAATGAACAACCTGGTGCAAATATCTTTGTTATAAAGTTATTTTTGGTCTTTTGGATATACACCTAATAAAGGAATTGCAGGGTCAAATGGCAGGTCTACTTTTAGATCCCTGAGTATTCTCCGTACTTCTTTCCAAAAGGAATATATTAGCTTACACTTTCACCAGCAGTGCAGAAGTATTTCCTTTTCTCCACATCCACACCAACATCTATTGTTTTGGAATTTTGTTAGGTGAGTCACTCTTACTGGAGTTAGATGATATCTCAAAGTGGTTTTGATTTGCATTTCTCTGATGATTATAGATGATAAGCATTTTTTCATGTGTCTGTAGGCCATGCACCTATTTTCTTCAGAGAAGCTCCTGTTCAAGTCCCTTGCCCACAATGAAATAGGATTACTTGTTCTTTTCTTATTAGTAAGTTTGAGTTCTCTGTGGATTCTGGTTATCAAACCTTTGTCAGAAGCATAACCTGCAAATATCCTCTCCCATTCTGAGGGCTGTCTGCTTGCTTTATTTACTGTGTTCTTGGCTGTGCAGAAGCTTTTTAGTTTGATCAGGTCCCAGTAATGTATTTTTGGTGTTGCTTCAATTGTTGGGGGGAGGTGAAGGTGGTTCTCCTCATAAAGTATTCTCCCAGGCCAATTTCTTCAAGTGTTTCTACTGCATTCCCTCCAAGAATCTTTATAGGTTCATGTATTAAATTTAAAACATTTATCCAGTGAGAATCAATTTTTGTTAATGGTGAAAGGTGTGGGTCCAGTTTCAGTCTTCTACAAGTTGCCAGTCAATTCTCCCAGCACCATTTGTTAAACAGGGAATATTTTCCCCCACTGAATGTTTTTAATTGGTTTGTCAAAGATCAAATGACAATAAATGTCTGGGTTCATCTCTTAGTTCTCAATTCTGTTCCACACATCTACCTCTCTATTTTTGTGCCAATACAAGGCTGTTTTGATGACTATAGATTTATGGTATAGTTTGAAGTCTGGTAGCTGATTTCTCCTGATTTGTTTTTATTTCTGAGTAATGTCTTGGCTATTCAAGGTTTTTTTTTCTGGTTCCATATAAAATGAAGTACTATTTTTTCCACATCTTTAAAGTATGACAGTGGTGCTTTGATAGGGATTGCATTAAATTTGTAAATTGCTTTGGGTAACATGGACATTCTAACAATGTTCATTCTTCCTAGCCATGAGCATGGTATGTTTTTCCATTTGTTAACATCTTCAGTTATTTCTTTTCTCAGAGTTTCATAATTCTCTTTATAGCAATCTTTCATGTCCTTTGTTAGCTAAATTCCCAAATATTTCATCTTCTTTTGGTACAACTGTAAAGGGAATACAGTCCTTGAGTGTCTTTTTGGCTTGACTATTATTGGTATATGTAAAAGCTACTGATTTGTGAGTATTGATTTTGTATCCTGAGATGCTACTGTATTCCTTGATCACTTCTAAGAGTTCTGTGGTTGAGTCCCCGGGGTTTTCCAGTTATAAAATCATATCATTTGGGAAGAGTGAAAGTTTGATCTCCTGTGACCCTATTTGTATACTCTTGATCTCCTTCTCTTGCCTGACTGCGATGGCTAAGACTTCTATTCCAATGTCAAAAAGCAGTGGACAATGGCTACCTTGCCTGCTTCCTGATCTGAGTGGAAATATTTTCAATTTTATTCCATTTAATATAATATTGGCTGTGGGTTTGCTGTAGATGGCCTCTATCAGTTTATAAGAGAAGTCCCTTCTATACCTATTTTCTTAAGTGTTCTGAACATGAATGGATGCTGGATATTGTCAAAAGCTTTTTCTGCATCTACTGAGAGAATCATATGGTGTTTGTTTTTTAGTTTGTTTATGTGATGCATTATATTTATAGATTTACATATATTGACTCAATTTCCAAAGACATCAGGAATTTGAATTCAAGAGAATTCGTTAGCCTCTCTTAATAGTTCTTTTCTTTTTTGGGACAAACTTTGGACTCAGTCAGTTATAAAAAGCACTTTTTTTTTTTGAGATGAATTAAAATTATTACCAACAATATATGTTAGGGCAGACCAATGTCCTATAGGTGAGAACAGACGAATGTTTTATAATATTGGAACATACATATAACCATAACCCATACAATATTAATCACCATTTCATAATTGACATTGTTTCCTATACATTTTTAAGAAGTCAAATAAGTTTAATTTGTTTTTTGTCAGGTTTTCAGTGGTCTTAATATTTCAAAAAGGCCAAATGTAGAGTTTTGATTTTGGAAGTTTTGTCAAATATCAAAGGTTTAAAACATTTGTTTAAAAAAAATTACAAGCCAAAAGATTTTAAAGGAAATATAGTTAACTGTATCACATGTAAATTCCTTCATAAATTCCCTTTTATGAGTTTCATTTAACCTGCATAGACAATCTATAAACGTTCTAAGCTTTCTTTAACTTTTGCCTTGCCTTTCACTTTCTTAAGTAACCATTCTGTTTCAGGACACATCACACAAAATTCTTTCCTTACACAATGCCATTTTCCATTCTGTCTAATTTCTCTTACTCTCAAAAACCAACTTCTCACAAAACAGTATCCCAGTTTACTATAAAGTCACCCATTCACTAGGCCAAACTGATAATTAGATGGTTTTAAAAGCAAGAATCTTATTTTTTGACAAAGACTCAGTTTCTCCAATAATTTAAACAATTAAATTATTACGTTTTACAAATGAGAGACATTTTATAAAATATAACATTGATA
This sequence comes from Otolemur garnettii, assembly GCF_000181295.1. Lineage (NCBI taxonomy): Eukaryota > Metazoa > Chordata > Mammalia > Primates > Galagidae > Otolemur > Otolemur garnettii. The sequence goes on along the minus strand of NW_003852399.1, from coordinate 19,423,738 downwards.
CAGGATTTTCTCACTCAGGGCTGGATAGGGGACTCCCATTTTTTCGGGCTCAGGTAAGCTCAGACATCAGACTCTCATTTCCAGGCACAAACATGTTGCAGGCCATACATACCCTTTCAGTCCTAGCAAGGTCATGAACAAAGCAGTCCCGAACATTTTGGATGGCTCCACCCTGAGTAGAGAGCACACACTCTAATCCCCTCCCCAGACAAAAACCACAGCAAGGACCTAATAACCTTGCCCAAGGTGAGGGGTATTCATTCATTTGCTAGAATGCCCATTCAGTTTGTAAAGGTATTTTTCCATTGGTCAAAATATCTCTCAGGGCCAATTATTTACCCCTAGACAAAGGAAACAGAGGTACAGAAACCTCCAACCTGGGCCTCCTCCCCCCTTCCAGAGGCTGTTTACCTTGGAGACCTGATGTGGATATGGATACAGCCCTGCCCATCACAAGATTTACACTCTCTGCCCTACATTTTCAAGGGCCATCCAGAGCTTACTGGACTGCCTGAACCGCAACACTTTACAAGCACAGCCACTCTGCCAATAGCTCTGGCACTCTCCACTCTCTCTGAATGCCCCTCAGTCCAACAAAATCCCATTTTATCACTGACCTGTGGCCTGTGGGCTCAATTCTCAAATTCCTGAGACCAAGGACTCGCTGAAGAAATTCTATAATAAAACTATAACAAAACTGTAATAACATCCTTTCTAATGTCTTTTCATTTTCCCCCAAGTCCCACATGGTCACATGGCCACCAAAGACAGAAAGTGGAAAACCTGGAACTTCCCATTTCTCTCAGAGTAGCCAGGGGGCAAAGTTGTAGTAGTTGAAGAAGGGGACATTCACATGCCCTGAATGGGGCGCAGGGCAAAACCCCACCTATTGTTATCTGACTCTGTCAGTCTCCAAGCACTCACATGCACACAATTCCAACCCATTTCTTAACCTGGGCACCCTCAATGTCCCACTCAAATTGTCACTTAGCCATAGGCTGCAAACCAACACTCCGCTAGGCCCTATGAAGGGAGGTCCAACTCTTCCCTTAGAGTTCTCTCAGTCACACCAAATCCACACACCCTCACACACATCTCAACAGACCTGCTAGTGATCTAATGCCCAAGGAGTTGATCAGGCTTCTTCTTCCCCTAAAACTGTAATGGGACCCCCAGATGGATCATACCTTGCCTTAGACATCTCCCTGTGTAGGTACCTATTCCCGCATGCCAGTTCCTCCCGGTGTTTCACTCCGTGAAGGCCTGCTGTGAGAGTCCTTTCTCCGCCCAGCCGAAGCATCCACACCAGGAGGCCAAACTGCCTCCCTGGCCCATTCAGTGTTTCATGTCGCCCAGAATAATCAGGGCCCCCCACCATGGGTGTCCAGAGGATTGGTGGTAACTACCAGGTGCTGTTCTCTCCGAGGGTGATCTGGTTTCCCAGTCAGGGAACCAAAAATGTTGCAGGAAGGCCCAATGGAGAGGAAGCGCACCCAAACACCATGTTTATAAGAGGAAGGGCTTTATTTACTAGCTGGGAGCTTAAGGCATAGAAGAATTCCAAGTGGCTGCACTCCCAGGTTGGTCTTGAACTCCTGGGCTCAAGCAGTCCTCCTAAAGTGCCAAGATTATAGTAGTGAGCCACTGCACGTGGCCTCCATTCACCTCCTGAACAACATTTGGGTTGCTTCCAAGTTTGGGCAGTTATAAACAAAGATGTTAAAGACATTCTTGCACAGATTTTTGTGTAGGCAAAAGTTTTTAACTCATCTTCAATACCAAGGAGTGTGATTACTAGACCCTATGTTTAGGCTATACTATTTTGCATTCCCATCAGCAGTGAATGAAAAGTTCCTGTCATTCCACATCTTTGACAATATTTGGTGTTGTCAGTGCTTTGAATTTTAGCCATTGCAATAGTTGGGTAGTGGTATGTCATTATTTTGATTTGCAATTCCTTAATGAGATATGACATTGAGTATCTTCTTATATGCTTAATTGCCATCTTTATCTCTTCTTTGGTGAGGTGTCTTTCCGTATCTTTTGCTTACTTTTTAATTAGGTTGTTTGGCTTCTTAGTGTTAAGTTTTAAGGATTCTCTGTATATTTCCTATAGCATTCTTTTATCAGATATGTGTTTTTACAAACATTTTCTTATAGTCCATGGCTTGTCTTTCCAGTCTCTTGATAGTATATTCTGCAGTAACAAAAGTTTTTAATTTTAATAAAGCACAATTTATCTATTTTTTTCTTTCATGGATCATGTTTTTGGTGTTATATTTAAAAACTCATTGCTATATTCAGGACATCAAGGTTTTCTCCTGTTATCTTTTAAGCATTTTATATTTTTGTATTTTACAAAGATCTATATATGATGCATTTTGAATTTTGGTAAAATATTTGAGGTCCATGTCTAGATTAATTTTTTTCCCTGCGGATATCCAGTTGTTCTAGCACCATTTGTTGAAAAGACTATCCTGGCTCGGCACCTGTGGCTCAGGTGGCTAAGGCGCCAGCCACATACACCTAAGGTGGCAGGTTCGAATCCAGCCTGAGCCCGCCAAACAACAATGATGGTTGCAACCAAAAAATAGCTGGGTGTTGTGATGGGCGCCTGTGGTCCCAGCTACTTGGGAGGCGGAGGCAGGAGACTCGCTTGAGCCCAGAGTTAGAGGTTGCTGTGAGCTGTGAGGCCACG
>NW_003852399.1:19088815-19421008 GCF_000181295.1 Otolemur garnettii | reverse complement strand
AAAAAAAAAAAAAAGAAAAGACTATCCTTCCTCGATTGTATTACCTTTGCTTCTTTGTCAAAGATCTATTAACTATATTTGTACAGGGCTCTATCTGGATATCTGGGCTCTATTCTGTTTCATTAACCATTTTTCTATTCTTTTGCTAATACTACACTGTCTTGATTAATTTAGGTTTATAGTAAGTTTTGAAGTTGGGTAGGAATCTGTATTCTGTTCTTTGTATGGTATTACCTATTCTAAGACTTTTTGCCTTTCCATATAAACTTTAGAATTAGTTTGTCAACATATACAAAATAATTATCAGGAATTTTTGATTGGGATTGCTTTGATATATAAATCAAGTTGGAAGGAGCATCTTAATATTGGGTCTTCCCATCCATGAGCAAGGAACTTATTTTGCTTCTTAATTTCCTTCTCTAGAGCATTGTGATTTTCCTCAGATAGGTCTTACACATACTTTTTAAGATTTATACCTAAGTATTTCAGTGTTTTAATGCTAAATTCAATTGTGTTGTTTTTTTATTTTCATATTGCAGTGGTTAATTGCTAGTACAAAGGAAAAAGATTATATATTAATCTTGTATCCTGCAACCTTGCTATAATTAGTTATTAGTTTCAAGAGTTTTTTGGTCAATTCTTTTCTCCCAAGTCATGTCATTTGTGAACATTTTATTTCTTCCTTCCTTATCTGTAAACACTTTAATTCTTTTCTTGTCTTAATATACTAAGTAGGACTTTGAGCATGATGTTGAATACAAGTGGTAAGAGAGAAGATTCTTGTCTTGTTCCTGACCTTATGAGAAAGTGTCTAGTTTTTTACCATTACATATGATGTGTTCTGTAGGTTTTTTTTTTGAGATGTTCTTTACCTAGTTAGGAGATTCCTCCCTATTCCTAGTTTGCCAAGAGTTTTATCATGAAAAGGTATGGATTTTTTCAAATGCTTTTTCTGCATTATTGATATGCTCAACTGATTTTTTAGCCTTTTATGTGATGATTATAACCTTGCATAACTAGAATATATCCCACTTATTCACACTGAGTCTTTAGCAAATCATTAATTACATTATAATTTTTTCCACCAGTCCAACACTTTGCTTCTGTGCAAAGTGTGATTCTGCAGCTGTGATTCTTGGTATTGTGATTCTCTTTCTAAGCTTTTGGGGTCCCATGATCTCAATTCTCTGCTGTATCCAAGAACAGTTGTTGATTTTCAGTTTGTTTAGCTTTTCTTTGTTGTGAGGATGGGAGTGATGACTTCTAAGTTCCTTACGTGTCAGACTAGAAACCAGAGGTGATTGCACAAGAATTAGAGTTTGAGAACCACTGTCAGAGAGTATTTCCATTGAGACACTATTGTGGCTTCTTGGTGGTAGTGCTGCTGCTGAACTGTCTTAAGCTTGTATAGCTGACTCCCATTGTACCTGTACTATTGTACTTCTCACCCTGTGTTTTTATATTTTCATGCAAGTTGAGAGCAGGATCTAGGTTTTTTTTCTCTCATGCCAGTCTATAGCATAGTAATGGGCACAAAGTAAATTTAATAAATGTTAATTGAATGAACAAATAAAGTAATTAGGGTCTACTGTCCTTTAGGCACCACATTGCTGGTAAAAAGTTTCCTCCAAGCATATGAAAGCCAAATCACAGAGGAATAGCTCCTTTAAAAAAGAAGCATTTCTTAAAATGCCCTAAACTTTTTGAACAAATGAAACAAATAAGTGTTAAAGTTACTGAATTAGCTTCAAACTATCTCAACAGGAAACTTAACACCTCCTATTGGGATGTCTGATAGTGAGGTTACAGTAACAGCTCATTTGAGGACATGGAAAAATGTGTTTGTAAAAATTGGCTCACAGAGAAAATTAGAGTTTGGAGTAATTTAATTTATCATTATAAAGCAAGTCTCTTGAGAGCATTGTTTTTTCTGGCTCTGTATAAAAACCAGTTTGGTTTCATACTTCTTTTCTCTATAGACTCATTCTCCATAAATCTAGGGGTTTGGGAGGATCAAGTATTTAAATCCACATGTGTAAGTCTGAAACTAGTTTAAACAAGTTACTTACAAGACGAATATGTAATTAACAATAGTGAGAGAGGCTGCTCCCCACTAAAATCTGTTGTTGCATTTTGACAGAGCAACAATTGATGTGCTACAGACTCTAAGTGTTTCCCAATGGCCACTTGATCTTTAGAACGAAAAATGACTTCCTTTACAATAGGTTTCCCTATTTTAACTTCTAAATAATTTCAAATTAGTTTTGGAAACTGTTATGCCATAATTCACTCCTGAGTTGTAATATAATAAACATATTATAACATATTAAAGTCTTTAACAATCTACAATTAAAAAACCACCCAGATTTTAATTAATTTGGCTACAGAACCCTTTCTTAACTTATTTTCCTCTAACATCTATTGCCATCCAAAACACACTCTGAGACATAATCAATTAACATATATTTTTTTAAAGAAATCAATTTTGGAATAAATGTTTTGGAAATCCAGAGAGGGCAGAACTGAGCTAATGAATAACTTTATGCTTGTTTCTGTTTTTGTACTATACAACAGACTCTGGGGGAGAGAGGTACAATAGAGACACGAGCAATCTAGAATGGGAAATATAGAAGTGCCAATTCTCCTTTTGCTGATGGCCATTTAATTATATCTGGTCTCTACAGTGACACAAATATAAGAAGACTGAGTGACTATTGTAAAACTGTGATGGCAAAAGTAAAGATTAATAGTTAACACTTGCTACGTTTGGATTTATACACTGATTCACATTCACCTTGAATAGCATATATTTTATATACTATATATATTATGCCTATACTTACACTTATTTTGACCTAAGAATTTATTAAAAAAAAAGATTTTATTTCATATTTGTTTTTCATAGTCCCTGAGAGGTTAGTGTATGTATTTGGTGATAATGTCAGCCTCCAGTAAAATGTAGTCAGTATATTATTTAAACACAATTGTAGGAAATAAAATTCAACTTTAATAATTTGCCTTCTGCAAAAAGATTGTGTTATTATTCATTAAAATGAAAACCCCTTTTCATGTTAATAGAGCAATCATTCTGAACGAGTTATTTTTTGGAATATAGCTTTAGAGAAGTAATAACATATTTAACATAAACAGCCCAAAGAAATGGAAGAGACATTGAGCATAGCTCATAAAAGGCAAGTCACATATCACAGTATTTGAGGAGACAAACAACTGATTCTAAGACATTTTTAGATAGACAATGTGAATCACATTATAATCTTAAGACTGACTGCTGTGAGAATAAATTATAAATGTTGTGTTTTAAAGAGAATTAAATTGGAATAGGTAGAGTAGCTGATGTATTGACGTGTATTGACTGATATTTGAAATAGTAAGAAATTTGGAGTTGGATTATTCATCTTGGTTTATGTAGTCCTTAATGGGTTAAATGTGTTAGAGATTCCTCATGTAAGTAGTACTACCTTTCCAGGAGAACACAAACAGCTCTTATCTATACTTACTGTAAAGCTGTATTTTCCTACTTTGAGGGAGGAATTAAGTTAATTTACTATTTTATTTTGATTTCTATTGAAGTTTTCATCTTTTCCCTTGAGGTCGCTATTCTAAGTTAGTTAAAAATATGTACAAATGATTAAATTGGGTGAAACTATGAATGATCAAGATCCAGGGTTAGAGGATCTTGTAGCCTATTACATCCAGAAAGCTTTTCATAAGAACAAGGAGCATAAGAAGAGAAAAGAGACAGTGGAGAGAAAGGACAAGGGTACAGTCTACATTTTAACTGTTGAAAAATAAAGATAAGGTAAGAGAAGCAACAACGTAGGCTGAGATGATACTACATAGGTTGTTACATATGCTGTACATATTTGTGTTACAGTTAATTGCCGAGTTCTAAAAAATTGGAAACAGAAAGAGCCTGCAAGACAGTGATTATCAATGCATTGACCAAACAGACATAACCATTGGTACTCTGTCCCTCTACTCCAAAAGAGTTACACATTTATGTCATTATATGACCAGGAATAATTTTATTACCAGAAGCTGGAACCACATTAGAGCTATGAGGGTTTCTGAATCTTAAAAAGAACAGATAAAATATGCAAGAAGATGATGTACTTAGGAGAACAGATATTACCCATTCTAGCTATCTAGTTACCAAATTTAAAATAAAGATGGGGAGATGGGACCAGGTGCGGTGGCTCAGGCCTATAATCCTAGCACTCTGGGAGGCCGAGGTGGGTGGATTGTCTGAGCTCAGAGGTTCGAGACCAGCCCGAGCCAGACAGAGACCTCGTCTTTAAAACTACCCAGGCATTGTGGCCGGCACCTGTAGTTCCAGCTCCTTGGTAGGCTGAGGCAAGAGAATCACTTGAGCCCAAGAGTTTGAGGTTGCTGTGAGCTATGACTCCATAGCACTTGACTGAGGGTGACAAATAGTGAGACTCTGTCTCCAAAAAAAAAAAGGAAGAAGAAGATAAGCCTTCATAGTTGAGTAATAATTCTGAATTTAGTAATTTCTTATCAAATTATTATGACATCCTGCTAGAAGATAAAGAAAAGTGGGTACTGAAATCTCAAGAAAGAAAAAGTTCTAGAAAAATTTAACCTTGAGAAACTCCATTCGTTAAATGAAATTCAATGGGGTTTGAATAAGGGAAGGAAAGCTGAGATGGAAAGGGTATTTAAGGACCTGTCACTTAGGCCTGTAATGGTAGCACTCTTGGATGTGTAGGCTGGCAGATCACCTGAGTTTGGAGCCCCATATGAGCAAGAGCAAGAATCTATCTCTACAAATAGGCAGGCATTGTGATGGGTGCCTATAGTCCGACCTACTCGTGAGGCTGAGGCAAGAGGATCACTTGAGCCAAGGGTTTGAAGTTGCTGTGAGCTATGACACCATAGCACTCTACTGAGAGTGACAAAGTAAGACTCTGCCTCAAACAACAACAACAACAACATCAAAAAGAAAGGATCTTTATTCATCTGTATTCTTCAGATGTTCCCAGTAACTGCTCTATGTATTTAGTGTCTATTTTTTTCTAGGAGAAAAATATTAAAGTAGAAATAAAATGTCTCTATAATTTCTTAGGTGACTTAAAAATTATATAATAGTTATGTTGATGAAAATCACTCCCATGTTATTAATACTGGGAAACTGTTGATTCTTTAGTGAATTAATCAAGTTTCTGTAGTAGGAGGCATAAACCCAATTCAATTAATTTGGAGGGAAACAAATGAAGGATACAAAGGTAAGGTATGAAATCAAAGAACTGAACTAGAGTGAAGACTCATTGTTACCAGAACTCTGTTCATTTCTCTACTTACCTATTTTTTTTTTTTTTTTTTTTTTACTTCCCACAAACAGAGTGTCTATTCTGGTTTGTTTTTTAACAAAGCAAATTGTTTCTAAGGAGTAGGGAAGGATAGCCAATAATTACATTGCCCCTTCTCTCCTCCCATCTCCCAAGGTACACATCTTCTTCAGTACAAAGAGTTTAGATGTTAAGGATTAATCTTCTAAGGGTGGAGAATCACAGCAGTTACTCAACCAAATAACTTGGGTAAAAGGCACCAGTATGGAACCAAACATCTATCACATATTTGAGTTTTCTTTGAGGAGTTGAAAAAAAAATGCCCTTTTTTAGTAGATCTAGAGAGATTGGCAATCTCAAAGACCAATCTTTCAGGTAAAAATTGCTGACTATATATATCCACATCCAATTTTACTACTCTCCACCAACCCCATTAAAAAAAAGAGAGAGAGAGAGATTTTTGGAAAAATATGAAACAAAAAATACTAGGGGAAAACTGAACGGGAAAAATAGCACAAAATTTTGGGACCTGGTACACAGATGAAAAGTGATACTGATTAAGCACAACTGAGAAAGCTAAAACTCAAGCTGCCAGTGGGAGCTAAATTTCAAGCTGCTAGTGGAATCAGTAAGGAATTCATTCAGTTTATTTTACAGAATTCTGTAAAAATGTTAGGAATTAGTGGCAAACAGCACTCTTGGAAAGTGGGGATGAAGGGAACTAAAATAAAGATGGATAAAAGCTGGTTAAAGAGCAATTAGATCTCCAGATCTACCCATCCTTTCTATGCAGCTGTCAGATTCCCCCCCACCTTCAGTAGAAGATTGGAGGTTTACTGAGGATAATACAACAAGGCTCTAGACCCCAGCAGACACTGGACACTTGTCAAATATCTGGTTCTTTTTGCCTACTTGGTTTCCAGAACCCTGTAAGCTAGGCTTTTTCTTCCAAAGAATATATGCAAACATTCTGAAATTGGGAACTAATGGACAACACATTTAGCCAAGTGATCCTACTATGGTATCCATAGTCGATAATTATCCCCCCTGCTCAGATCTTTCAATCAGTGCTTTGGTGCTCTGTCCTTAAATATGAGCAGATAATCAGGTTTACTGGACATTTGCAGAATGACTTTAACATGGAATACAAAGAAAAAAAGAAAAAGAAGTGAAAGCAACATGTTGGAGGAAACTGACTATGAGAAGAAAACTTGACAATCATTAACATGTTGGGGGGGGGTGATGATAGCACAAACCCGAGATAAGGAAGAAGCCTGGAAATTAAAAAAGGAAAGAAGGGTAAAAAATAGCAGATAGGTTGGAAGATACAGCTGAGAAAATCTCTCAGAGAGTAGAGCAAAAAGATAAAGAGTTGGCAGGTACGACAGAAAAAATATGAACATTGGATCAAGCGTTCAGGAAATCAACACCAATTATATGGCACTATGTGCCAGTTCGGCTTTACATAGACTATATCATTGCATCTTCACAAGAGCCTATGATGTAGGTGCTCTTATTATTTCCATTATCCTAGTGGGAAAATTGAATCACAAAAAGAAAAATTAAGTTACACAGTTCTTAAGTAGAAAATCCAGGTTTCAAACTCAAGCAATCTGACTCCAGAGTCTGGAGATTTCACCACTTAGCCTTTTTAGGGTTCAAGAAGAGAGAGCAAATAGAGGAGAGGAAAATGCATGTACTTTCCTAGATAAAGAGTGCTTATAAAGCACCCAGCACAACAAATGAAAAGAGATCCACATCAAGGCACATCTTTGTAAAATTCAGAAAATTAGAGGTAAAAGAATGATCCAGCAAGGTCCATAGACAAAAGAAAAGGTTGCAAACAAAAGAGAGGGAATCAGAAAGGCTTGAGGTTCTCCACATCAACACTGAGGGATATATGATGGAGCAACTGCCTGCAAAATTCTGGTGCAAAAGGAGTTAAAAAGGAGAATTCTGTCAGCATATAGACTATTGATATAGTGTAAAAATGGAATAAAGACATTTTTAGATATGCTAATCTCAAAAAATTTTCTCCCATACATCTCTGTCTGAAAGCCATTGGAAGACTCTAGAAAAGTGAAGGAAAAGAGACTTGGGAAGAAGAGACAGGCAAGTGAAATCAGTCCCCAGGGTGTAAACACTTCAGATCAAAGTAGGTCAGAAGGAGTGATTTTTCCAAGAAGTTGAAAGTAATAGAATCTGATTTATCTAAACTTTTAAAGGGAGGTTCAGGCAAATAACAGAGAGCTCAAGGATTTAATTTGAATTCATGATAAGTATATTAAGAAATTTAAGTGAAGAAAAAATGTGGCAATTATTAACTCCAGGGAAAATGTGAAGATTAGTAGTGAAGGCAAAGTAATCATAATTGTTTCAGTGGCTTAGCTTTGAAGAGCCTTCAAAAACTTACACTGATATGAACACTGAGCAATAATCTAACTAAAATTATCCTTTAACTGTAATAGACGGCTAAAGGAAACCAATGTATGTATGATGGGATAGAGGAAAGAGAACCACATGGTTAGGCCTAGCAGGAAGTTAGTAAATAAGACTAATACTGAAAAAAATAAAAGTAGCATTACTGCCCTGTGTTTTTTAGAGATATGAAAGTAAACAAATAGTATTCTATAAGTATTACTTTTCATAATAATCTTTTCATCATAATCATTTTTAGAATAATCACTTCTTTAAGTTAAATGTCTGAATAACTGATAAAAATAAAAACTATTTCCTTCTCTTTGATTATTAAACGTTTTCTTATGACTAACATTACTTGAAGTATAAATTAAGTCCTCTTAAACTCAATTATGACCACATATATAGTAATTCATATTTAGAACGTATACTATCATAAACTATCTTGTGATTTTATATATTATAAAATCTCTTAAAATCATGTACAAAAAATCTCTTCAAAATCATCTCTTTCTTAATGGATTCTCTATCCTTATGAGCTAGGCATTATCCTCAATTTAAAATGAAATTTCAGAGAATGAAAGATATTTTTTAAATTGCCCAAGATCTCTTAGGAATTTGAGGAGGGTAACAAGATCAGAACATACCATTCCAAATTCCTTGTCCTTATGCCACAAAATCATGTTGAATTTTCCCAAATATTTAAAAATAATAAAGAAAAACTCAAATCATATGAGAATGTCAAGAAGCCATTCAAGAAGCAACAGTGTTGGCACTATTATCAATCAGTTGTGCATGTTTGACAAGGGCTCAGGAATTCCCAATAGGTATAAAGTAGAGAAGTCAATTTCCTCCAAAGCTGTGATAACAATAAGTGAATAAATACTATTGTGAATAAGTATAAAAAGCAGAGTGAGTGATAAAATCAAGTATATAATCAGGGATAAATATGGTATGAGGCTAATCATAACATGAAAGCAGTGAAGGGGAGAGAAAGCTAAACACAAATACAACTTTATTCCAACTATTTTCTATCAGTGGGACTGATTATTTCTGGTTTTGATTGGACAGGATCTCGGTTCACTTCTTTTGGATCAGGATATTATTGAAATCTAGTTTATATGAAATCCCTTTCTCTTTAACAATATACTAAAAGAACGGACACAGTGAGTAGATACAAAATTGGTCTCAGACATCTCATCTATAGAATTAGAGTAATAAAATACCCATCTTAAAGAGTTACTGTGAGGGTTAAATGAAATAATTCAAGAAAGCAATTGGCATAGTGCTTCAAGATATTTTATGCTAATTTCAAGGCTTCTGCTTAGTTCTCTGTCCTGTTTTGATATTTAATAAAATAACTTACTGGATATATTAATATTTTTAAGTGATGGCAAGATCCTTAAGAATGGTCTAGAAAGAGAAAATTGAATGGAGAAAAACTGAAAAATTGTTCTGCATAATATATTGACGAGAAATGTCAGTTGGTTGGGCGTGGGAGTACAAATGGGGGATTTGGAGGTCTTCACCGAGTAAAAGAATGTCGTAGAAGAAAACACAGTGAGATATACCCAAAGATGAATAGACAGCTTAGTTTAAATAATCTTCTAATGATTAATTTTACTTTTTCTCCTCCTATGTTGGGTATATTTCCCTCCCCAAATGTTTTGTTTAATAAAAAGTTGGCTACTCACCCAACAGTCTTTTGTTAGTGGTGCTTTGGGAAATTTACAGGGGTTAAGGATACAGACAAAGAAAGGTCACAGAGGCAAGGCAGTGAATGGGGATTGGCACTGGGAGTGGGAGATGACTGGATCTTGAAGCCTCTCCCAGGCCCCCACCATCCTAAGCATTTCACCACCTGGGAAATTGTGAAGGAATCTAAATTCCCCAGAACAAGGGCTATGCATATTTGTTTGCTTATTATAGAAGGCTGGCAAATTTAGGCTTCTCAGGATTAACATCATTAGCTCTTCTTTCCTTTAGCTAAAATAATTTAAAGCATAAATAGCTATGACAGATGATAGCTAGCCATAAATTGTTCCCTAAACAATGACACATAATGAATAAATTTTGATTGCATAGGGGGAATGAATAAAAAGTTAAGCATCTTTAATGTTTTATAAAATTGCTTCACAAGCATTAGCTCACACAATTGTCATGAAAACTCTGAGGCTATGGAACCCCTTTTCATTTTTAATGAGAAAAGTATATTTAGATATGCTAAAGAAGTTGCCCAAAGGACTACAGTGCTTATAGGTTTTTCCATCACACGCCAAACAATTCCAACCCTTAGTGGGGAGAAGAAGGGACAAATCTGACCTACTTTAAATTTTGCATATACCTTCTTCTAAATAGATAAATCAATTTTAAAAACTTACTATAGATCTAGTATTATTAAGTTTTTCCATTTCAAGATACCAGGGAGTATGATTTTGATAATCTAGGACCAGGACATTTTTTAAATTTGCCAAAAATTAAAGTGCATCTTAAAAGAGATTGCCCTCCAGCATGACAGTTTTATCAATATTTTTATGAGGAGACATTTCACATTCCCTTCCATTTTGGTTCTCTCCATCTGTCTTTTTTCTATTATAGTTTAATGAAAGAAAACTAATTATTTTAATAAGCCCAGTTCTATAAAGAGGAACTCTTTAAGCCAAAGTGAAATCAAAGCCAGCCTGCAAATATATTATCTTATTATCAAAGTACTGATGGAAATATGGAGTCTAAATACAAATGAGGCCGACATTTAATGCCATTTAAAAGCAGATGCTCTGGGGAAAGCCAAAAGAAATTGAACTTAGAAATTGAACCATTACAGAAAAGAGAAAACTTCAGTGTATCAATTAAACGTTCATGATAGAAATATATCGGTTTATGCATTCAAAAGTCTATGCATGAATAAGTGCCCAATATGTGGCTCTGTGTCATGTCTTTAAAATTTGGTTACTTATTATGGCCCACTGGAAGCACAAAGGAAATAACTTTTGGTACTAATTTCACTTCTGAAGTATGTGATAACCCCCTCCCGCCATGCACACATTGTCAGTGATTGCTATTTATACGGTTGGTGTTGGAAAAGTCAACTTTTCCTACTTTCTGATTTCTATTTATAAACAAAATGAAAATCTATTGATTGAACACTGGTGATAGTAAATCCTAGTGTTTTTCCTGTTTTGTCAGCCTTCCCACTGAATTGTATTTGAGATAATATGATATGATTTTATGTAAAATTAATAATTCTTTTGCTTACCCATTGGATGTGTAAAGGTATCTATGCTTTACTAAAATTTAGTGCTCCTGCATATAAGGAAGGTCTGTTCTGCCAAACATACCATGCCAAAAAACTGTGTAACAATGGAGCCCAAAACCCAGGTGACCACAGCAGCCCATTAGCAACAATGCTAACCCTTCTAGAACTCATCCTTGTTGATAAACGAAGTTAATGATAATGCACACCTTGTAGTGATTAAATCAACATTTGATTCCATACAAAATGAAGTATTATTCTTTAAGATCTTTAAAATATGACAGTGGAGCTTTAATAGGGATTGCATTAAAATTATATATTGCTTTGGGTAATATGAGCATTTTAACAAAGTATCATAAGAATGGAAGAAAAAGTATCCAATGTACACAGCCCTATTATGAAACTAATTTATACCTTTTGTATGAAAGCTATAACCTAGTTATAGCCTAAGAATATGGGGAGGGGGAAGAGGGAGGGGAGATGAGTGGAGGGAGGGTTACTGGAGGGATCACTTCTATGTTTCATCTTACAAGGGTACAAGTGAATCTTTCTAAGAGAATATAATTGTCTTAACACAATTACTAAGAAAATGACATAAAGGCTATGTTAACCAGTTTGATGAAAATATTTCAAATTGTATATGAAAACACCACACTGTACCCCATGATTGCATTAATGCACACAGCTATCATTTAATAAAAAAAAAAAAAAGAAAGAAAGAAAAAGAAAAAATTCCATAGGGGGGAAAAATCAACATTTGCTACTTATTGTTTCTGGATTCCTTTTTAGCATAATGTTTCATGCTGAATGTATTCATTAAATGTTTTTAGCTGTAAGTTTTAGGCTAAGAGTGAGCTAAACACATAGAAGCTTGTTTTCTCACAGAAATCTGGAGATAGGCATCAGCATGCTTCCGAGGCTCAGCATCAGGGTGTGTGTCAGTGTTCTTTTTTTTTTTTTTTTTTTTATTGAATGGTAACTATGTACATTCATGCACTTCTGGGGTACAGTGTGGGGTTTTCACACACAATCTGAAACACTTCCACCAAACTGGTTAACATAACCTTCATGTCATTTTCTTAGTAATTATTTTAAAACGTTCACATTCTACTCTTAGAAAGATTCACTTGTACCTTTGTAAGATAAATCTTCAGTGTTCTTGAAATTCTTTTGCTTTCTGCGTCTCTCACCCATTGCCCCCATCACAAGATGGCTACAGCATTATCTAAAAGTACTCAAAGTAGGAAGGAAAGGGGCAGGCAGGAAAGAGACTTTCTTTTCCCAAGGAGATTCTCCTCTCTCATTTTCCTGGACTGGGCTGCATGCTTACCTGTAGGCTAGTAAAGAATAAGATTCTTATCATGGAGAGAGACTAGTGAGAATTTTTCCCCTGGGCCTGTGGTTAAAAGATTACTACCCACACAAAGTTGTGGTGTTGAGGCAGAAGACTGGAATGGCATTGGCAAGGCTAATAAGAGGGTGGCTGAGTGTTTCATTCCAAGGGTCCCCTATGATCAAGTTTGACTGAAAACATAGAGTGAATTATTACTGGCTTGTCAGTTTTTGTTATTTTAATATGTAGCAAAAGAAGGCCAGTGGTCTCATTTGTTGTTGGCTTTGAAATAATAAAATAAAGAACAGGTCTATGCAGTCATATAAAATATTTTTAGAGTGTAGGTCAGTCCTTTTAGGTGAGGGGGTTGTTCATTTTCCCTGAATTATCTAAGTAAATATTTTCATTCCTAACTATATTCTATATGTTTATCCACAATCTGTGAATATAAAGATAGATTTGTTTGTTTTTCTAAATAGTTTTTAAAAAATAGATTGGAAAAAACCCTGCCTAGAATAAACTATATACAGAGAGTGGCAAAAAATGTATATACATTTTAAGAAAGGAAAAAACTGTGTTAAAATTGTAATACTCAATACAGATCAATAACAAAGGATGAATGTAAGTCATGTTTGAGCGCCTCTCATAATTGCAGAAGTCAAACATAACTTGAGCATTACAAATTTAATGCATTTTTTTTTCTTAAAATGTGTACATGATTTTTGGCATGCTTTGTAAATAGTAATATCATGCACAATATCTTCCAATGCTCTCATTTTTTAAGTTCAGCATACAGCAGATCTTCAAGAGAATTACTTGGCAGTAAATGTCAAATGTATAAAAATGTAAGTAGAAATCTTATGTGAAACAACTGGACAGGAAACGGTACCCATCTGAAAATAATGCAATTATTTCATTTGAAGATTTGGTGCTTTAGCTTAAAAATTCAAAGAACTTGATTTCTTTATATTGTGAATAACAGTCAAACATGAAAATGTCAATCACGGAGTAAAAATCATTTTTTAGGTTCATCCTTAGGGTATGTGTATATTTTATTTTTATTTTGTTTTCAAGTAGGCGAAATTTTGCCATCAGCACCATTCTTTCTTCTTCACCCACTGTTGCCTTTGGTTAACACACACCAGAAGGCTTCCCATGTGTTGTGAACATCTCTTTATGCCAATTGTTTCTGAGGTGTAGCCAGTAGTTACACAAATATTCATGAGAGCACATATGATCAATTGTTCACTTTATCCCCTGTTGGCTGTTCTAATCCCATTTAGCTAGTAATATTACAATATGTAATATTATTGTACATAACAACATGTTATGTCCAAAGACACAGGAATGATAAAGAATTTTAAAATATTTGAGATATGTCAATTAATAGAGAAATGAAATCAACTTCCTTTAAGAGAGAGTAATTTTCTGGTGTGAACGTTTAAGTTTGTAAATTAATTTATTCCATTAAAAGGCTTCACAAATGACTTCTAACATAACATAAGGACTTTTCAGCACTTTGGACGAGGTTTTAGTAACTTCAGGTTTTGTTCAAAGAATGTTTACCCCAAATTTTGATGACCTGGGTAACCTATCAGGAAGAGCTATGTAAGTCACTCACATGAGATGATGTTAAGAAAATATATAAATTCAACATCCAACTAATGGTTTCTTTTTAGGAGAAAAAGTTCCAAAGTACTTCTGCTAAGAATTAAATCAAAATCCAAGAATAAATAATCTTCAGTCCAAAGCTTCATTTCTGATAAGAGAACAGAAAAATACATCATGGCCATCAGCCCTGAGAGGTGTGGTGACTGTATTCAGAGATTGTCATCTGTGGTCTCCTAGCTTTAATTGGCCTCCTGGGGCATGTAGAATGTTCTGTGTTTGTCACACTTGTAGAGATCTTGGCACAAACTATTTTCAGCTGTTTGGAACTTTAACATACAATAGAAAGGGCCTGCTGGGTCTGGCATTTGCTGACATAGCCTTGGAGTCAATGGAAAAGTCTGGCTTCTTTTTTGAGATTCTCACAGGGAAGGATTTGCAGACTGTAAAGTATACAAGAAGCTAAGACTCCCCCTTAGCACAGCCAAAGCTCTTCTCCCCAGGAACTCCAGGGAATTTGGTTAGTACAGTTTTTCTTCAGAGCCCTGGAATATTTTCACCTTCCCCACTTGAATAACCTTCTATATAATAAAAGATGATATTAATATTTTATTAAATATTTTAATTAATATCTTATCAAGATTTTATACACTACTTTACTGAGATCTGCCACACAAAGACGCCACGTTGGAGGATCCCACAGCAGAAGGGGCAGGCTGGCAACCTGTGGGCTGCATTCAGTGCACCGCCCTGGCCTGTTTGTTTAGATCCTCATAGTGTTTCAGTTTGCTTTGTTGAGCTAATTTGAACTAGTTGCCAGCTTTTACAAATCTGGACTTTTCACATTTAAAAAAAAAATCCAGATTATTATTTCTCTGGCAACACAAGGTCCGAGTTTGTGCTTGGCAACAGACAACTAGGGCTGGGTAGCAGCTGCCCTCTTTGGAGAAGACAGGAGTCTCAAGTGCCAGACCCCAAATTGAAGGCCTTTACATTCCCCAACTGGCCCTGCTAGACCCTTGAATTAGCAATAAATATGCCTTTAAAGTATACATAGAATGTGCCTTTAAAATACAGATGCAAACATAAAGAACGATAAAGAATATTACATACAACATAACCACCTCATAGCTGGCTTAAATAATAAGACCTTATTTCTCTTATGAAAATTTTTTTAAAGAAGTAAAGGATTTGGCCAGGCATGGTGGCTCATGCCTGTAATCCTAACACTCTGGGAGGCTGAAGCAGATGGATTGCCTGAGCTCATAGGTTAGAGACTAGCCTAAGCAAGAACAAGGCCCCCTCCTCTCTAAAAAAAAAAAAAAATAGCTAGGTGTTGTGGCAGGTGCCTATAGTCCCAGCTACTCAGGAGGCTGAGACAAGAGAATTGCTTGAGCCCAAGAGTTTGAGGTTGCCGTAAGCTATGATGCCAGGGTAACTGTACGGAGGGTGACAAGTAAGACTCTATCTAAAAAAAAAAAAAAAGAAAGAAAACATTACATATAAATTCCAGCTTCCTGTTTATCTTTCCCACATCTTAATCACCTTTCTCCAACTATACTGATGACAACCATTCTGATTCTGGTCTTTATCAGTCTCATGCATGTTTTCTACTTAACAAATTTTCTTACTACGACTTCTGTCCCCATATAAAGGACTTTTTAAAATAAGATTATAACAATTCTTTTTAAAATTCATCAATGACATTCTGCTGCACCTTATAATAAAATCTGAACTCATCCTAATGCATAATTTCCAATCTCACTTACCACTCTCCCCTCCAAGGCTTGTGAAGGGTGAAGATTTTACCTATAATAAGAACCTTTCCCAACCACTGTAGCTAAAATAATTCTTCCATTCTGCTCTATTTCCAGTGGTTTTTAAAAATATCACCACATTCATTTTTTCATTTGAGTATGATTTATGTATCACACTCAGATTATATTATTTGCTTTTTTATTCGCTTTCTTTTTCTTTCACTATGAAGGAGCCAGCCATCCCCAGCACTTAGACCGACCTGGGAACTATCTGTTGGAGACCTTCAGAGTAGGCCTAGAAGTATGGTTGAAGCACCCACGGTATCTACTGGAGTTGTCTATTCAACAAATGTTTTTATTAATAATTTCATTCAATTCACTGCTAATAGAATTTTCATCATTTGGAAGCATACTAACCATTGGTCCCCTCTCCAGCCCCAGAGAGTGAATGTGAATTAGTGCAAACCTGCCAGGATTATTCCATTTCTCTTCTCAGTGATAGTTTTAAGTATGAAATACTGAATGATAATTATAGTGGGATGTTTGCTAGGAGCCTTTTGGATTTTTTTCCCTCAATTTTCATATGGGACAGAGGCAGAGATTCATCTCTTTCCTGCTGCTTGTTGTGGATTTGTGAGGACATGCTGCTTAGAGCTGTGGCAGCTACCTTGCAGCTATGATAGAAAAGCCTAAGATATGAGACAACATGTTGAAAAAGACAGATGGGAAAGAAGGAAAAAACCCAAGTCCTTGATCATTTTTTTGAGCTGCTGAATTTATAACCTTGGAATCACCTATCTCTGGACCTCCTAAAAACTGAAATAACAAGGTTGACCTGACTGACTGAATGAGGGGCATATAGCAGAGGAAAGGATAGAGATAACTTTCTGAACTGGCTGGATGTGGATGGTAGGTGATGGCTCATCAAGTGTTCATCTGTTCTCTCAAAAAATGTATTCGACACATTTACATGTATAGATATAAACATTTTCATGAGTTCAAATATTGATTGTTTCCTGGAACCCCACCTCCATCTCATTTCTATAGTTGTAACATGGGACAAAATGGCTGGACCGCAGTGGAGTTAATCACGACTTTTGGACTTGGTGCTTTTTAGACTTAGCTGTTGAGTTAATTTTCCCAGTTCCAGCCAATCCTGTCTTCTCTGAACCATGCTAGCTATCATAGTAGAGGTCTCAGAGTAATTGGCTTTCACCCCTTGCACTGTAGAAGCCAAGTATACATTTGAAGCAGAATATGAAGTCTCCTGAGGGAAAGTGAATGTCATCATATTTGTAACAACTAGACTTTCTGGGGTCTGTACGTAGAGTGTACAAAGTTTTAGTTTGCAAAGGTTAGGTTTAGTTTTAGGTTAGCTGGGATGCTAAACCTACTATCTTTTAAAAACCATTATTTATATATATATTTTTGAGACAGAGTCTCACTCTATTGTCATGGGGTAGAGTGCCATGGCATCATCATAGTTCACAGCAACCCCAAACTCCTGGGCTCAAGCCTCCTGAGTAGGTGGGACTATAGGCACCTGCTACAATGCTCAGCTAATTTTGCTATTTTTAGCAGAGACAGCATCTTACTCTTCCTCAGGCAGGTCTTGAACTCCTGAGTTCAGGCAATCCACCTGCTTCAGCCTCCCAAATTTTTAAGGTTACAGTAGTGAGCCACCATGCCCAGTGAGGACCGTTATTTCTAGAAGAGAAATAAACTTGAATATTTGTGGGAGAAAGCCTACAGAGGGTGGAGGAGGTTCTTGGGAAAAGCCAGTGGGAAGAAGAGGATAACAGCGGGTAAAATAAAGGGTCCTGAGATTTACATACTAGGACTCCATCCCCCACAATTGTCCATCACAAAGAAAAAGCCTCGACCTATGGAACAGGGGTATCTCGCAACTGAGGGGCATCGTGCTACTGCTAAGAGTCTACATTACACTAGAACCTGTGGACCAGCTCACCTGGAAGTGTTTGCTTATCTTCCTAAAGGGAGGCTTTTGCTTACCTTCCTAAAATTTGAGAAGAATTATACATATTTGAAATAGCTGTCTAGGGGAAGGCCTTTGCTTATCTTCCTAAAACTTGGGAGGAATTATACATACTTAAAATAGATGTCTAGGAAAGTGTAGACTTTGTTCTGGTAATAATTTTCTTCCTTGGAGACAAAGCAGAGCCAGAGAATGCAGAGTTTATGCATGGGGTAATTATGGGGTAGGAGAAGGAAGAAATAGCTTTCACTAATTCACTCAAAAAATGTTTAATAACACCAACGATGGCTTGCTGTTTCAGTCTGCTGAGGCTCATGGGAACCTGCCTTATCAGGGGGCAATGATCAACCAATTAAAACAGGAGGTTCTGGGTGAATATCTTAGTTTACTCACTAGTGGCTCATTTCTAAGGTGCCTCCCAGAGGGTCACCAGGAGGATCACCTGAGTCAGCAGTGAACAGCATCTGCCACTTGCAGGTCAGGCGCTTCTCTTTCATGATGGCTTCCCTTATCCTCAACCAGTTACTCCTTCCTTTGTGCGGACAGTGTATGGTATAGTGTGTTTCTTTCCTATGTTACTGTATGTTCTTAAAGTCTGGGGCTCTGTCCTATTCATTACTGTATTCCAACTGTTAAGCAAAGTACCTGTACTAAGTAGGTAGTGACTAAATGTTGAATACATTAACAGAGCCCAGGGAGTGGGGACTCCTTTCAAAAAAAAAGAAAGAAAAGAAAAGAAAAGAAATCTCACCCTTTAAGCATGCCAGCTGTCCCCCTCCCTTCTCTCTTCTGTTGTCATCACTCCCATGTATCCCTACTTCACTTGCCACCTCAGAGTTAAATATCTGGATTTCTCCAGGCAAGCAAGGTGTTCATATGGGATAAATATGCTCTCGATAAGCCAATGTCCCTCAAGACATTTATTTTCTTTACCCATGTTTCAGCATTCCCAATCTCTGAGACAGATCTTTTAACCTAAACATTGCCTCGCAGCTGGCAGACTGTCCCTGGACTGGCTGGATTCCGGCTCACTGCAAAAGCTAATAATTCACTGGCCTAAAATATGGGCAGTGGGGTAGAGGGCTGCCCTTCTGCTGCTGCAAGGAAATTTTATTTGAGAAACTCTAATTCTTAGTGACATGTTTAGTATATTCCCATTTTTTTCTTAACTTTATGGCTTTATCATAACTGCCTTCAAGTATTGAAACAGAGTAGCTAGGAAATAAAAAACGGCAAACGGACAGTGTAGGGGATGCTATGCATTTGTCTCACCTTCACTCTTCAAAAATCTAAGTTCTGGGAGAAAAAATAAAGAGAAAAAAAAACTTCCTGGGTGTCAAGAAAATAGATGCCAATTCCTGATTTAGAGAGACAATTAAGGGAGGAAAAAAAAAGCAAACTTGGGACTTAAGCAAAATTTCTGAAAGAGGAGACAAATGAGGTTTTCAGGCCAGTGTGACACTAGAGCAATGCCAAGTGAACTACTAATATCAGGGTATTAGTATCAGTGTATTAACAGCTGTCATGGGGAGGTTGGCTTCTCATACTGATATACACCTGGCATTTAGTTGAGTGCAGTAAACAGGAATGATGGGAGTAAGCAGCAAGGGTGAGACTGTACCTAGGATAGACGGAATAGTCTGTGAGATGAATGTGGCTCAGATGCACGTCTTGCAAATGCTGGACATAGTGTGAGAAGACACATTCTGCAATCAAGATTTCTGTCCAGTGAAGAGGCTGACTTGTAGCAAAACTAGCCAAAGCTTCAGTTTTAGATTCATATAAGATTCATATGATTAAGGTCTGTGAACATGGTTGCTAACTTCTTCATTCATGTACACAGGTCCTTTCCCAAGGACCAGTACCTAATTAGTATGTTACCTTTTTTCTTTCAAAATGTCTGTCCAAATGATAGGAGCTTCAAACTCTAAAACACCTAGATCTTTCTATGTTACTTAAATTAATTTTTAAAGGGCTCCCTAAATGTCAACCAACACTGTCATAAAATACAGATTTGAAAAAGCAAACGAATAATTCCAATTCTGAAAAACAAATGAATGAATAAATGCATGAGTAAACCAATTCATTCCATGAATATTTACTAAGACGCAAAATGTCTAAGATGCTGTCTCTTTCCTTAGAAATATTTCAGTGTAATTGAGGAATAAGACGTGGGCACATAAAAATAACAATTCTCTTAAAATTGAAAAATGGGAAACATTTATTTAACAAATATTGATCAATTGTGACCTTTTGCCAGGCTTTGCACTAGGCACTGGGTATCCTATAGCTAACAAACAACATGATCACCCTTCTTGGAGTCTACAGTCCAAATGGGAATGAAATTTAAAAATTAAATGAGTAAATAGAATAATTAAAACTTACTAAGACTTCTCTAAAAGAAACTACCAGGTTCCTAAGACAGAGATTAAAGAAGAAACTGCTTTGTGATTTGAGAAGATGACACACCTGAAGGAAGAGATGAAAAGAGGTGAAAAGAAGGATGTTCTGGACAGACACGTGAAGACCTGAAGTTGGAAACAGCTTGGCTCTTGAGCAACAGATAGGAAGCCAGTGTGGGTAAATATAGCAAGGGGCCAGAGACATGAGAGGAAGCAAAAGACTCTTGGCACATTCTGTTCGCAAATTAAGATTTCTGAGTATTTGCCATATTATATCTCTTTCTTAACTTTGGAAGTGATGGGATGGAAAAATTGACCTTGGTTCTTAGGACTTAGTAATATAAATAATAGAGGATCCAATCAGTGTATTCCAAGAGATAAATTTATAAAAATTAAAGGAAGAAACATTTGTTGTTCTATGAAATTATTATATCCCATTTGTGATTTGTATATTTATGAAGTTAGAAAATGGTGGAAGCCCACCTCTCTGTGTCCCAAATAAGAAACATTATAGTTAGATGTCAACACTATCATTTAAGTGAGTCATAAAAGAATGGTAAGGCTGCACTCATAGACCATAATCATATACGAATTTTTTTTAATTAAATCATAGCAGTGTACATTAATACTATCGTGGGGTACAGTGTACTCTTTCTATATACAATTTGAAATACTTTCATATGTAGAATATAAATGTCTTAACACAATAACTTAGAAAAAGACATGAAGGCTATGTTAATCATATGTGAATCTTATTTTATCTTCCTCTCTTCAGTGAGGACAGAAGTAAGATAGGAACAGCAACACTTCCGAAATAAAGGGTATTACAAGTTGAGGTCTAAAGAACTGTATGGGTAAAGTTTTATTATTACTCAATATTAACTTGGATAAAAATAATAAAAAGAATTTTATTGAAAACTTTTTGGCTGGCTTCTTTCTCTTGGAATTCTGAATCTCTATTTTATTTCTTAATGAAAGAACCTATTAATTACGGCTTAATAAAGAAGTAGTCAGGGCCTGATTATATCCAGCTTTGAAACTAATGGTGTAGACGGTAGATTTTGATCTAAATTCAATGAAAAGCCATTGAAAAATCTTAGTTTGGTTTCATTTATGTTTTAAGGAGCTGTATGTTTTAAGAAGTAGCACAGACAATAAGGTCTATGTAGAGAAATTAGTATGTTTTGGTAGGAGGGGGCTTCAGCATGGAGATGAAACCAGGCCTTTATCTGGTAATGGGTGAAATTAGATAAGCAGAGAGAGATTAAGAGAAAGCATTCATGGCAAAAGCAATGAGATGAGAAAAGGTTTGAGATGGGCTGGAGAGAAAGTAGGGAATATGCCTGCCTCACTGAGGTCAAATTGTAATAAACTTTGTATCAGACTAGCAACATTTAGGTAATAGGAGATTCTAGAAATTTCATATGCATAACATGATGGAAATAAAGCTTCAGAAACATTAATTTAGTGGAAATGTAAAGGAAGGGACCATGAAAAAGTGGGGAAGTTAAAAAAAAAAAAAAACAAAGCAAGAAAAATCTGAGCAACAAAATAGAGCCTAAAGAAAGATACACATTTCCTTTTTGCTGCCACTTAAAACCTAAAGAAGCTTGGCAAAGATTGTGTAATTCTTTCAGTAGCAGACAGGAAGAAATAGAGACCAAGATCAGAATAATAAGGCTAGCTAAAGGACAGGTCTTAAGGTAACAAGATGAGTCAAAAATCACACCAAACAGGGCAACTTGGGCTTGGCAATGATTCAAGTTAGTATTCAATGAACCTAATTTGGGAAGTGGCTTATGGTGACTGGTGTCATGCATGTGTGTCGATATCTTTCTTCATTAGTAATGTCAGAGTCAGGTGAGTGGTTGTAAAGAGGTGGGGAGAAAGCGGAGGCACCAGGAAGAAGAGATTAGTGGACTAGGCCATTTGTTAAAATCCATGATGCAATTAAGGAATTTACCACAACTTAGTCATATCCAAGTATCCTGGGTTGTATCTTGGATGCTCTCGAGTCAAGTAGGAAAAATAAAAATTGCATATCTTAGTCATGGGAAAAGGGACACCTAAGACATTGCAAGCCTTAGTTCTGGCGGTCTCAGGGCATGGGTAAACCTGAGACTCCCTAAAGAAGGGGGTAGTATTAACATGATGCAAAACATTCAGAGTTCTGACACTTACTAGCTGGGTGACAATTTATAATCTCTCTAAATCTTACTTTCTTTTAAAATATATAAATAGTAATACCTAAATGGCATGCTTGCTCTGATAATGTTTTTTAAAGTATTTGATATAGAAAATGATTGAATAAGTGGTTTTTTTTTTTCTTTTTGTTTGTTTGTTTTTATATCAATGAAGTAACTAGCAAATACAGTCTATAGCCTATATCAATTGTTACCCGGAAGGACTATTACATAACCTGAAATACTTATTTATTTGCCCAGTGCTTTGAGATAGAGAAGTCATAAGGATAAACAGGAGTATTGTGTCTTTGCCTACTGGGCCGCAAATGGGCATACACTGATGGTAAATAATGAGGAACATCAAATGCAATGGCTCTGATTGTCTAGTGAGTCCTTAGTTAGCCAGATCTTTATGTATACCTCTGGAAAGCTGGAATCTCATGACATTTTAGAAAGGCTGTTCAGAGTACAAGAAGAAACTGCTATAAGCATCAGCTCCAGGATACAGACATTTGAAGAATGACAGAGCATCAGGTTACTTGGCAGTTGGAACAAAGGAAAAATGTTTCTCACTAATGAATGTGTACATAGAAAAGCCAATTATTTCCATAGGAGAAGGGACTTTCAAAGACTGAGATGCTACTTTTGAGTAGAACAAAGGTAATACTATGCTCAAAAGCAAAGTCATTTCTGAAAAGAAATGGTGGGTATTGATCAATTATAGTACTCTATTGATCAATTATAATACTCTATTATAGTGATATAATAGAGGTACTGAATTTAATCCTATAGGAGAGAGAAAAGTTTATTTAAAAAACTTCCTCTATATGTTGACCTAGGACCCTGCATTTCCACTATTATAACACTTTCTGTCTTAGAACATAATTGGTCATGTTTCCCCTAGGAGATCACAAGCTCCGCACCAAGAGGAAATCCATCTACCTGTTTACAGTTCTATCCCCAGGTCTAGCACAGGGCTGGGCACATTGCGCATGTTCACCAAATGTCAATTATCAAACACTGCAGTAATTCATGTGGAAGACAGGGTAAGAAGAGAGGCAGGTAGTCCATATGCAGATAGGTTAAAAAAATGGGAAATCAACTATTCCATCTATAACTGTGATGAAAAATAAAAGAGATAAAAAGATTAATTCTGAGTTGTGAGTATATATTAAACTTTAAATTATGGCAGTTACAGCTAGAAATCAGATCAAGCTCAATTTATAATGAAAGTGGTCATTGTTTGCAAGCTCATGATTTAAAGGGGTAAATACCATTGGTTGTTTTAGATATAGAGTCTAGTCTTAGAAAATTTTACAGTAAAGGACAAAGAGTCTTCCAGTATAAAATTCAAATATAATCAGGTACTATAAAAACAATATGGCTATTGACTTAGCACTGAAGAAACAAGACTCCAGGTCCAAAAGTCTCACTGGCTAACTTTGACAAACGTGACCCATGAGCAATGTAGGATGACCAGAGGTGTTGGAACTGGATGTACACATGTATTACTGTATGTTACAGCTGGGCGATTTAAGAGACCTCCAAAGCTAATGAATATCACGAGGAACCAGAAACTCCCTTGACAGCCATGTATACATGTGTAAAATAACAAAGAATCTGAATGTGTTTGTACTTCATCACTCAGCCTGAAATTCTATCTGATTCATTCAAGTCCAGAGAAATGTGCAGCTTTAGCAAAAATCAGTCCCTCCCAAAACAAAATATTAACGTTACCACTAAAGTACCCACTTTTCTAGGCATTCATTTCAGAGATCTTAATAGAACTCTGACACTGCATCTAATCATTCCATATTAAAGGGCCGGCAATAGAACTTGACATTTTTTCTGGAAAATTACACGTGCTAATATAAGATCTGAGCATTTGCCACAGGATTGTTTTGTATTAAGGCAAAACTGCTGCTTATGAAAACAAAAACATTTGCCTCCAGAAAATTTGGAACTTTTTATCTGGCTTAATTTGATATAGAAATTAAAAAACAAAAATGGTCAGGATAACATAGTGCTTTTTTTATGCTGTTATTTATCCACCAAATGAAACTAGTTTCTCTCCTTGAGTTCTTGTGTTTTCTTTGATACAGTGTATCCCACATTAAATCTAACTTTAAGACAATAAACTTTTTGAAGGAGTAATAAAACTTAGCTTGAGGGGAAAACTGTCAAAGTTTGGGTTGACTAGGGTAATTGGACAACCAGACATAGCATCTTTCTAAAAAGTCTGTGATTATATTGTGAATAGTTTTTATCTTTTGCTGAGATATAAAATATTACATATTGTCAAGAATGATTATCACTGTTATTAATTTCAGCCTCATATAACAGATTTGTTTAATGTCAGAATCATCAAGATTGTCAAGATTTGGATATTTAAAAAAACATTTTGTATATCATGGAGCCCTGCCTCGTATGTGCTGATTTGTATTCCCAAAAGATGATCACTAATACCATTAATCCAATCCAGTCCACATTTGCTCAGTGTTTTACAAGACAAAAAAACTAGCTCAAATTAAAGTCTCATATTGACACAGTCACATTTAA
Source organism: Otolemur garnettii (assembly GCF_000181295.1). Classification (NCBI taxonomy): domain Eukaryota; kingdom Metazoa; phylum Chordata; class Mammalia; order Primates; family Galagidae; genus Otolemur; species Otolemur garnettii. The sequence continues at coordinate 19,396,169 of NW_003852399.1, read as the reverse complement.
TGACAGTAGATTAGGTGAGCATGAAAGGTGGGAGTCAGGAGCATCAGCCCTTCATGCTTCCTGACAACTAAGTCTTGGCTGACCAGAAAGAGACTAAGTTTTGTTTTGACCCTCACTAGCAGTGGTTCTCAACCTTCCTAATTGCCGCATTGTTTAAAATGGAACAAAGTGGTCGCGACCCACAGGTTGAGAACCACTGCTCACTAGGCGCTCTTCCTCTACTAAAGCTCTTGAATTTGGAAAGCTTCAGGAATTAGTCCTGGATCCTCTTCTTTTCTCTGTCTAGACTCTATTCCTGGGTAATCTTAACCTCTGACAGGACTCTATCTGGGTTTCTAACACAGACCACTCACCTAAACTCCAGATGTCACACACCCTTTTCAGAATCCATTCCTTAAAGGGTCTTATTTTAAAAAATATGGATGAGATCATGTTTCTTTTCTCATTAAATGTTTTCACTGGCTTCCATTTCTCTCACAAATGGTAAAATTCAGATTCCTTAGCGTGGTTTGAAAGGCCCTGCCTGATGCTTTCTAACTTTTCACATCTTGGCTCAGAGTCTAATTTTGGTTCACTGGAGCCACTAAAGCCTTCACACTTGTTCCTGGATTGCAGGATTGGTTTTTCCTGCAGCTATTCCTCTGGATTGTTCACCCTCAACTCTTGAGTCAAGGTGCAAAGACCATCCTTCCAGAGGCTTTCTCTGACCACCTTCCTAAAGTCTCTTTTTCTATATGCTTTTGCTCATTACCCAGTTTTTTTCCTACTCTCGTGCCTCAGTATACATGCATTACTGGTTCCAGGAACCTGCCCTTCCATGCACATACCCCGCCATGCCCAGATCCGCATACCCCTGTCCTGAAGTAGGCCTGGCAGAACCTGCATCTATGGGGTCCCTCAATACAGGCAAGTTTCACATTCTAAGACATACTGTATTTGGTTGGAAAAAATCTGCAAACGCAATTTAAACCTATGTAGTTTGAGGTCAACTGCATCTGTTTTATATTTTAAATTCTACACATGTGCTGTGTTTCCCCATACTTGCTAGTAGTGTGGTACTCTTTCTTCAACTAGCTGTCTCCAGCTTTCTCAGGGTGAAGATTACTGTAGCAATGGAAAGGAAAGAGAGTGATCTATTCTATGCATCGACAACTATGAAATGTGACATTTTTTTTATTTATACGAGCATTTTAAAAAGAAAAGGGGTAGGGTTAGTTTTTAGGAGAAAAATGCTTTCTTCCTAGAGTCCCAAAGAAGGTTCAGTTTATCTATAGGTGACATGCTAAAAGAAAAGAGATTGTAAAGTATTGCTGGTTGTAGATGAATTGATGAATGGAGCATGCTAGGGTGAGGTAGAAGTGAGGAGCTTTAATTAATCTAACCATTCTCCACAGGGTGAGCTAAAGGCAGGGAGGGCCTACAGCCCATCTCTATAGAGGCTCAGAATCAGACTTTCTATCAGTGATTCTGTTTCTCTGTACCAGCTCGGAGACTTTAGTTAGATGTCCTAGTTGTCTTATCTATCAAATTGAATATTTCTTAACTCAAAGAACTCAAAGAACCCTGAGGATTAAAGTAGTTAATATATAAACAGCATTTACAACAGGCTTTAACAGGAAAGGCTCAGTATTTGCTTATTTTATTTTATTTATTTTTTGGTCAATTTTATTTTATTACTGTCTATCTGACAATCTCTCATTGTTTAAAACTGTGGTTGGAACACCTTACCTCTCTGAAGACTTTTTTTAAGGTTATCCCTTTTCTAATCCCTCTCCCCAAAGTATATGCACCTTTGCAGGCAGGGTGGGTGGGGTGGGGAGATTGGTTTTTTGTTTTCAGAGACAAAGTCTCCTTACGTTGCTCAGGCTGGACCTGAGCTAGGCTCAAGCTGCCCAACTAGTTGGAGCTGTAGATGAGAGCCACCATGTCCAATCTCGTATTTATTGAATTACTCAGTGTGGTGAAGAAATTTATTATCAATCCAAAATTAGTAAACTATGTAAGGATGGGTGAAATTTTGCTGAATTACTTCCATCTCTTTTTAAAGGAACAAAGGTTTCTACGATGGCAGTTTCTACACTTGATCTTAGCCAAAAGGCGGAGAAGCGATGATGATGGCAGTTTCTACAGCAATATATTTAAATCAATTGTAGACTGTAGAATTTCAAATTCTAGATACAGTTTATTTTCTCAAAGTACACTTAATTTTGAAAAGAGCTTGAGAGGAGAATTTGCATGCCATTCTCAAATGCCAAACTAAAAGCTCCTTTGAGTGATTTATTAGTGGGACCGGCCGCATATACTCTTTTTACACTCTGCATCTAATGTTAATGTCCTCATCTTATACTTACGGCCTCATTACTGTAACAACACAAATTGATATTCCAATTATTCTCAATTGCATGTTGTCATGCCTTTTCCCCTCTGAGAGACTGCTTTACTTAAAAGTACATCACATTCACTTGTGCAATTTCTACAAATCACAATAATTAAGTGCACATGGAAAGATGATTTAGCATTTTAAGTAATCTTGTCTATGCTTAGAGAATATATTAGCACAACTGGAGTAAAAACAATTAAATACACTGTAAGTCAAAGAAATAATAAATTTTAAACCTGTGCCCTAAAAGGTAATGTATACTTTTCATCTTATATAATTGCTACTAGGTACTTATTGTATATAGGCTTTTAAAAATGTATGTTGAATCAATAACTACAGTGTCTGGAATCCTTTATAATTTGTATTTAACAAATTTCCATTGATATATATGTATCAGAAGATGACTCTGGGAATGAAGTTCCTAATTATCAATAAGAATGATTGAGCTATAACTTAAGTCCTCAAACAATAGTTCTATTTTCATCTTGGTCCTAGGAGTTAGCATTACACATATTAGTAATCTCAATAATAAGCAAAAAAATTATCTTTTGCCTTTCTTTATGAAAACTTCTTTCTCTTATCCACCTTGATATTACAGTTGGAAATGGATATATTGTACATAAACATTCAGTTCCTTTCCAAGTGACTTTCTTGCAACTCCAAGTGTCTTGAACATATCTTCAAATCTAATCCCTTTTCTTGGAATGTCCTCCCTCTACCTGCCACATATATTTTCCTTTCTTCCTCAAAGTGCCCCCAAATCTCACCTCCCCAAAACTTCTCAAGCTAAATGTAAAGAAAAGTATAATGCCTTTTGATCTATATCGCACTAGGTGGGAAATTTTAATATGAAAATATTGTCTTTTTAGACCTAGCTCTCTCCTCCCTCACCCTAAGACCTCACTCCTACTACAGAGCTCTGCCCTTAGTAGCCCTTAGTCTTTACTTTATCATCTCAAATTTCATTCCCTCAGGGTTTTCTGGTGATGATTAAATCATATGAGAAATAAATTTGACCTAATGTAATGTATGGAAGTAGAACCACATATGGTCATGAGATGGGATGGTATAAAACATAATTGGAGATTGTATGAGCTCAAACAGGGCAGAGATCATCACTGGGCATGGTAACTGGAACCAAAGATCAGATTCTACCACAGTTAGAAAAGGGCTTTGTTTCTGCTTGTTTAAAGCTTATTTTAAGTTTCAGTACTTTATTTATTTATTGTATCCCTGTTGTTAAGTGAAGGTTTTGGTATTTTAGAGAAGACAAATGTAATGACTAGTGAAAACCTTCTTCAAGAATGCGGTGTTTAAAAAATCTCAGGGAATGAATAGATGTTATTGGAACTAACGTGTAATGAATTATAGTTAAGTAAATAGCTATTGTAATACATCCCTTCTGATTAGATATTACTTTCCTTGAGCATGTTCTGATGCACCAACTTAAAGGCCAAGTGACTTCATTCTTCCCAGAATGACAATTTCCCAGCATAACACACCCTGGAATGTATTATTGTGGTTTCAAATGGACTCTATAGTGACAAATTTGTCATAATTAAGATGTTTTACAGAAAATAAATATTAAGTGAAAGTTATTCCTAATTATAAATGGTGACAGGTATGGAGACAAATACATGTTTATAATATATACTTTATAATATATATATTTTTTTATATTTATGTCATATTCATATAAATATGCACATAATTCAAACTTTATATATTATAAATAATTATATACACATACATAATTTTAAACCAAATTTTAATTTTTCCTGATTCAGCTCACACTGTTTTCTTTATGCAATTTATTTACTTGGTATACTACTTCTTAAATATAAAACTTGTCAGGAGGCTGATATGCCAATAATAAAGCACATGACGTTTTTATAAACTTAAACAACAAATAAACTAACATGTATGTTAGCAAGGATAGGGATTAACATGCAAGTTCTCATGCTGCTGGTGAAGATGTATATTATTACATTATTTTCCTGAAGGTTGACTTGGTCTTTATAGTGAATGCCTTAAAATTGCGTACATATTTCTATCTAAAAAAATCCACTTCTAGAGTTTCATCCTAAGGGAATAATTAGATGAAAGTATAAAGTTGCATACACAGGGATGTTCACTGTAGCATTGTTTATCACATTAAAATAATAGTGATTGTCTAAAAGTACAAAAAGAAGACTTTAGTTATATATATTATGGTATATAGCTACAACGAACAATTTATGCTTTAAAATGATTATGCAGATTACATATGCTAACATGGGAAGTGTTTACAACACGGTCAGTGAAAAACGTCTGACTAAAAATATTATGTATAGCACCACTCATTTATAGTTTTAAAATATGCATTTATACATGTATTCAGCTGACCTTTGAACACCACCAGAGTTAGGGGAGCCAAGCCCCCTTGAAGTTGAAAATCTACTTACAATTTTTGATTCTCCTGAAATTAAACTACTAAAAACCTTTGTTGACTGAAAGCCTTACTGACAACTTAAATAGCAGAGTAACACATATTTGGCATTATTTTTACAAGGAAGTAAGTTAGAAGAAATGTTATTAAAAAAGTCATAAGAGAAAATATATTTACTTTTCATTATTGAGTGTGAATCATCACAAAGGTCTTCATCTTCATCATCTTCTCAGTGTGTAGGCTGAAGAGGAGGACAAGGAGAAGTTGGTCTTACTATCTCAGATATGGCAGAGACAGAAGAGGTGGAGACGAGAAGAGGAGGAAGGAGAAGTAGGCACTTGAAGTAACTTATTGAAAAAAATCTGCATAAATGCACATTCCCCGTTCAAACCTGTGTTGTTCAAGGGGCATCTGTATATACCTCTGTGTACATGTGTGTACGCCCTTCTTCATGCTTTAGAATGTGTACATTTATAGCACTGTTCAGTTGAATTTTCTATGATGAAAAAACCCGACACAGTGCTCTCTAGTCCCTTTTGTGGCTGTTGAGCACTTAAAGAATAGTTTATACAACTAAAGAAATGAATTTTTAGATTTATTTAATTTTAATTTAAATACTACATAAGGCTATTGGCTACTGAATTTGACAGCAGAACTCAAGAAAGGTATACAGTGTGACTTTTGAACACTGGTTGTGATGTACTATTGTTTATTTTCCTCTTTTTGTTTATCTAATTTCTTTTTTTTGTATTTTTTGAGAGAGTCACTCTGTCATCCTGGGTAGAGTAACCTGGCATCACAGCTCACAGTAACCTCAAACTCTTGGGCTTAAGTGATCCTCTTCCCTCAACCTCAGAAGTAGCTAAAGAAAGAAAATCATAAGTATAGTCTAGTGAGGGAGAAGAGAGAGGAGTAGGAGGCCAGAGGAGAGGAGGGAGGGTGATTGGCGGGATCTCATCTAAAGTACAGTGTGAGGGTTTTCAGCAAGCCCTCAGGGAAAAGGGCTAAACTACAACTTGAACTTTATCTGAGAAATGAAAACAATGTAACCTAAACATTTGTACCCTCATATCAATCTGAAATTAAAACAAACAAACAAACAAAAAACCATGCAGCTGGGACTATAGGTACCTGCCACAATGCTGGGCTAGTTTTTCTATTTTTAGTAGTGGTGGGGTCTCACTCTTGCTAAGGCTGGTCTCAAACTCCTGAGTGCAAGGGATCCTCCCACCACAGACTCCCCGAGTGCTAGGATTACAGGTGTAGGCCGCCCCACCTGGTCTGCTTATGTCTAAGGTTTACAAATGAATATGTACTACATATTTTATAAGAAAGGAATAAGGGTTACATTTTTAGAAGGGGAGGGAATTTAAGCAATTGTCTAAGAGTCTCAAGACCTGAATTTGAGCCCTGGTTCTGCATTTATTTAGTATATTAATTTTTACTTAAGGTTTCTAAGCCTATGTAATACTTGTAATACCTCTCATGATATTATAATTTCATTACCTTGGTACATTATTTGATGTTTGTGGCCAGTCTCTTCATTTAGGCAAAGTTAAGAGTAAAAGCATATTGATAAAATGATAAAAAAGAATAAAATAATGTCTTTCACAGCAACTTGGATAGAGCTGGAGGCCATTTTCCTAAGTGAAGTATCCTAGGACTAGAAAAAAAAATGCCACATGCACTGACTTATATTTGGGACTAAGATGAGTATAATCATCTATAAAATAAGACTTTAGAGACTCAGAAGGAGGGATGGGGGGGTCAACAATTACTTACTAGGTACAATGTATACTATTTGGATGACAGTACATTAAAAGCCTTGACCACTTCACCACTATGTAATTCACCCATGAATCAAAAAACACCACTTGTACCCCCTAAATCTATTGGAAAAAAAAATAAAGAAAAATTGTATCCTTAAAAAAAGGAGTAGGGCAGTGCCTGTGACTCAAAGGAGTAGGGCACTGGCCCCATATGCCGGAGGTGGTGGGTTCAAACCTGGCCCTGGCCAAAAACTGAAAAAAAAAAAAAAAAAAAGGAGTAAAGCATGCTTCCCTTGTCTTGGAATTTCTATGTGGAAAAGGAAAGAATTGGGAAGAAAGAAATGTAAGAATGCTGAAATCGGCTCAGCACCTATAGCTCAACCGGCTAAGGCGCCAGCCACGTACACCTAAGGTGGCGGGTTCGAATCCCCAGCCCGGACCCGCCAAACAACAATGACAGCTGCAACCAAAAAATAGCCGGGCGTTGTGGCGGGCGCCTGTGGTCCCAGCTACTTGGGAGGCGGAGGCAGGAGACTCGCTTGAGCCCAGGAGTTGGAGGTTGCTGTGAGCTGTAATGCCACGGCACTCTACCCAGGGGGACAGCTTGAGGCTCTGTCTCAAAAAAAAAAAAAAAAAGAATGCTGAAATCAGCTTATGATTATAATGTTCATGAAATAGGAAACGAAAACCAAAAGCTTGGATAGAGTGAAAGAGTGGCCACATTTACCAAAAGCAAATGAAATTACTTGAGGCAGAATTAATAATGTGAATGAAACCTTTGGTATGTGTCTTATAGCTAACCATTAAACATTTTAATAAGACATAATAAAAACAAAAACATTTGTCTAAGAATATCTCACTGATTAGATAGATGAGTTATCCAAAACATTAATAGAAGTGATGCACTCTCCTTTAATTAAATTTTACTAATTAAATTTTAAAATCCTCATGACTATGCAATAAAAATATGGCATTTTGTATGCCTAGTATATAATAACATGGTAATTAAAAAGCAGTTCTCTGTTTTAAAAGATTGTTAAAGGATCTTCTTAAGATAATATTTTTGAATATTATCAAAAAATTTTGAAATTTTTGAAAGAACCCCACTCAAAGAGTTCTTAATTTCAGTGAAAAGGATCACTGCTTCCTGAGGTCAGCAGAAACACCCTCACAGCAATACTTAAAAAAAAAAAAATTAAAAATATTGACTTGAAGGTCAGATGAACACAAAATTATTAATTTTATATTTAGTAGTTATATCAGACATAAAGTATAATGGCACTTGGAAGCCAAGATTTAAACAAACTCAACAAGCATTGTCTTTAATTTTCTGGGTTTTATTTTCCTTTAAAATGTCTATAGGGAATAATGTTTTTAAAGACTGTTGAATGTGTCTCAGAATATCCCTGTTGGATTCAAATAAGAAGTTAAAAGAAATGAGCCATAGTTATACAGAAAAAGGAAGTAAGTAGGAAGATGTTTATTAAGTATATTAAGAGAAAGAAAATAAAAAGTATATCTCAACTATCCTAATGATTGTTTTGAAGAGTTAGTGCTTTACTTTTAATCTATCTTAGAAAAACTTATTTGTGATCTGATTTTTCTCTGTGGCTATGAGTGGATAAAAGACTAAAAGGTTGCACCAAAATATATGAAAAAACAGATACTTTTCTAAATTGAAAAGTTTCCAATTTGTAAATTTCAATTCTTTCCTCTTAGGTTTCTTAAGAAATTAGCTGAAGTCATCATAAGCCACTAACAATTATTTTCAAGACCTGGGAGACCAGCCAGATGACAATGGACTAGGCTGTAAGTGCTTATAACCACAAGGAAGAAAAGAACAACATTAGAAGCTATAGATTCATAACATTGAATATATAATTCAGAAAATATCAATATACATTTCAAAGAAATAGGTTTATAGTCACTTAGACCATGGATAAACAAAAATTAAAAACAATTTAACTTTTTTCTTTGAATATTATTAAAATGAACATAAGGATTATTTTGAAGTTTTTGCATTTGAGCATGAGATACCAAATACAATTGTGTTTTGGAGTTTATAAACTATTTTTCATGCCATGTTTACAGTTTTACCATAAAACTGAGTTAAGATGAAGATCATAAAAATTAATAAATTTTACTAAGATAAGTGACATTAGTGGGGATTAAAACTACATTTCCTGATTTTAAGGTTAGTCTTCTGGTCTTCATTACTACTCTGAGGCAGAATCACACCCACTACATACCATGTTTCCCTGAAAATAAGACCTACCCTAAAAATAAGCCCTAGCAGGATTTCTATGCATTTGTTAAATATAAGCCCTACCCTGATAATAAGACCTAGTGATGGGCATGCTAAATAATGCAGCGTATCTGCATAGCTACGCCATGTGCGGAGACATCCCCTGAAAATAAGCCCTAGTGTGTCTTCTTGAGAAAAAATAAATATAAGATAGTGTCTTATTTTCAGGGAAACATGGTAGCTGTTTATTGAGCCAGGTACTGTACGCAATCCTGGAGTTAGGGGACTGAAGGCCTGATGAATCTTTTCCTCACTTCCCCCCAACCCCAATCCCACAGTATAGGCAGTGTAGCTACTTTCTGGTACCCAGTTATCCTTGCTTTAAGGTACATGCTCCCTCACATGCCACTCTGTCTGGAATATAGCAGATCATTGCCATAAACTTAAAATATAAACTGTAGTCTAGACCTGCTAGACTACAGGTCTATTATATGCTTTCACAACATATATTATTAAGCCCATATGTAAGCATTATTATAAACTGCTGTTCTGGAATGTCAGGAAGCTATTGTCCTGGGCCAGCGAATCATTAGAGCCTCATGAATACTTAGTTTTAAAGCAAAAATTTGTAATGAGAAGGAGATATTTGGTATGTCCCTTGCAATTTGTTGGTCCTTCTTTCCTAAGAATTCTTACACTAAAAGGAACAAATCAACGACATTAGGAAAATGAAAACCTAGTCTGTAATTGGTCAGTAAAGTTTTCTGTGGTTGTGTAACACTATTGCAGACAATAAGTTTGGGATTCTCAGAGTCAAAATAAAGGTAAGGTAAAGCTGCATTTACTTTTATATTGGTATTTGTGTGTGTGTGTGTGTGTGTGTAACAAGTCATATCCTTGCTTTACATGGAGTCCACAGAAATGTTTTTATTTCCTCTGCAACATGTAGCTTTTAAAGGCCATGATCTTCAAGATTTCCACATAGCTGAAGCCTTCTTATGTGTATGCTGGACATGAGAACGTGAAAGGACCAACTGTCTCCTTATTCCCTAGGAACAAGGGTAGGTCATAAAGCAGGCACACTTACCCCTTTCCCTATTTATGTGGAAGAAATTTCAGAAAAGCCATTTTTAACCTTTAAAATAACAACAGTCATGATGGTGCTGAGGAACATAGGATGTAGTCAGGCTTCTCTCTAAGGTAAGGTTAAAATCTGGTGAATCTAAGTTGTGATGATAACTCTTCTTTATAATTCTCAGAGAGTATACATCCATTTTCTTTTGTTTATCCAAAGAAACCCCAAAGTAACTTAATTACGCCTCTTTTTATCTGGGCATGGTGGCTCACACCTGTAATCCCAGCACTGTGGGAGGCCAAGGAGGGAGAATTGCTTGAGCTCAGGAGTTTGAAAATTGCCTGAGTGAGAGTGAGAACCTGAGTCCTAAAAAAAAATGGAAAAACCCTGCTGGGCACTGCGGTGAGTGCCTGTAATCCCAGCAGCTTCCAGCTTCCAGAGGCTGAGGCAGCGGGATGCCCACAGCCAGAGCCTGAGGTTGCAGTAAGCCATGATGCCATCGCATCTGCTCAGGGCATAGGGTGGGCTCTGTCTCAAAAAAAAAAAAGTTATAATTTTCATGTTAATAACATGTATAATACCACCAATAATACTCTTATAGAAAAAGAAGCATCCAAAAAGTGTAAAATTCATGTTCAAATTAATAATTGCATTAGCTTTTAATGTTTGAATTTCTCTTAAGCATTTATTATGAGCATGGCAGTAAGCTATGTGCTCTATCTGCATTATTTTGGTTACCCCTCACATATATATTTTTTTCTTTTTTAGAGACAGAGTCTCTCTCCGTCACATAAGCTGGAATGTAGTGGTGCAATCATAGCTCACTGTAACATGAAATTCCTGGGCTCACACCATCTTCCTGCCTCAGCCGCCCAAGTAGGTAGGACTACAGATGTACTCCTAGAGAAAAAGAGGTCTTGCAATGTTGTCCAGGCTGATTTCCAACTCTCAGCCTCATTTCTCCTGCCTTGGTCTCCCAAAGTCCTGGGATTATAGATTTGAGCCATCTTGCCTGGCCATTTATCTTATAGTGATAATTCTATGAGTTAAGAAAAAAAGATCATTATATCTATGCTATACATTAACTCTACATATCAGCATTTTCCAGTATGTTCCATAGATTATTAGTTTTAAAATGTCCAGTGAAAAAGAGGGCCCTGTTGTGAAAATTTATATCTCTTCTTAGAGATTTAAATATGTTTTATAAAGGATATGGGGACTCAGCATTTCAGCAGGCTGAATAAGAAAACAACTATGATCTTCTCAATAAATACAGGGAAATAATTTGGCAAAATTCAACATCCATTCATGATAAAATATCTCAAAAAAATTAAGAATAGTCAGTAATTCCCTCATGGTAAAATGGTAAAAGATTGACGCTTTCCTCCTAATATTGAGAACAAGGCAAAGATGTTCTCTTTACCATCTCTGTTCCACAGAACAGATCATTCTGTTCTAGTCTTCACAGCTTCTATTCAACACTGTTCTGGAGAGGCTAGCCAGTGAAATAAAGCAAAAACAAACAAACAAACAAAAACAGTTGACTCAGATTAGAAAGAAAGAAGTGAAATTTGCTTTCTTTGTAGATGATATGATCATCAATATAGTAAATCCTACAGAGTTTACAATATAAAAACAAAACTCCCCCAAACCCAACCTACTAGAACTACTAAGCTGAATTTACTAAGTTTGGAGAATAGAGTATCTATCAATTATATAAAAAGCAGTGGTGCATATTTCTGATTACTAACAACAAACAATTGGAAGTTGAAATTTAGAAGAAACCATTTAAAATGGCATAAAAACACTTGGGATATATCTTTTGAAAATATGTTAAGACATATGCTGAAAACTTCGAAGTATTAATTAGAGAAACTGAAGAAGGCCTAGGTAAGTGGAGACAAAAACAAAGTCCATAAATTGCTACTTCAATATTGTTAAGATGTCATTTCCCTCCAAATACATCTCTAGATTCAACAAAATCCCAGGAGGCTTTTCTATAGAAACCAAGTGGATTTTAAAAAATGCAAAGGACCTAGAATAGTGAGAACCATCTGCAAAGAACAAAGTTGGAGGACTCACATTACATGATTTGAAGATCATGATGCTATAAACTTATATAATCAATGTGGCATTGCCCAAAAGATAAAATATATAAAAAAATGAAAGTTCACTTACAAAAATATCAAACAAATTCAGTGGGAAATAGATTTTTCAAACAATTACCATATGGCCAAGGAATCCAACTCCTAGGCATTTTCCAAAAGCTATGTAAATGTATATCCATAGATACATGTTATGAATATTCATAGCAGCTTTATTCATAATAGTCATAAACCAGAAACAACCCACCAACTGCTGAAAGCATAAACAAATTATAGTACATTCACACAACTTAATACCCTTCAGCAATAACAAGGAGCTAATTTCTGATGTCTGGAACATCAGGTTGAACCTAGAAACATGGTAAGTAGGAAAAATCAGATGCAAAAGTGATAAACTGTCTAACTGTACCAAAGTCTAGAAAAGGAAAAACTATAGCACCAGAAATCAGATCAATATTTGCCAAGGGCTGGGGATGGAGATAGGGGGATGATTACAAAGAGGATAGAGAGAACTTTTTGGAGTTATGAATTGTTCTATTTCTTGATGGTGGGGGTGGATGCAACTGTTTACTTTTGTCAAAACTCATAAAGTTATTCATTTTAAAATAGTGAGATTTTAGGCCAGATATAGTGGCTCACATCTGTAATCCTAGCACTCTTTGAGGCCAATGACATAGGATCACTTGAGCTCAGGAGTTTGAGAACAGCCTGAGCAATAGCAAGACCCCACCTCTACTAAAAATAGAAAAAAATAGCCAGGTGTAGTGGTGAGCAACTGTATTCCCAGCTACTCAGGAGGTTGAGGCAGGAGGATTGCTTGTACCCAGGAGTCTGAGTTTGCTGTGAGCTAGGCTGATGCCACAGCACTCTAGCTGGGCAACAGAATAAGACTCTGTCTCAACAAAAAAACAAACAACAAACCAAAAACAACCACGTAAAATTTTACTCCTGGTAAATTGTACCTTAAAAAAACCTAACTAAGGAAAAAAAAAGACTCAGAAATACTTTAGTAAGAAACAACTTTAAATATTTTTTTCACTCACACTTTCTAAAATTATTGTTATTAAAAATAATCCTTCTGCTACTTCTTCGTGTTGTAGAAGGTCTATAGTGCTCTACTATATTAATTCTGAAATGTCAATCCAAAAGATCTTCACTGCTACAGGATATGTGAACAGGCAACATAAGACATTAATGATTATTAAAAAGAAAAGACACTTTAATATTTAGGATTGCAGATATAATAGAGGCATAATATTCTGTGTGTTTGAGTACAACCTATAGAGAAGCAACATGGAATAGCTCCCAAGAGGAAAAGAGTTCATTTTAAAGGAATGTCTACTATTTATTAGATGCTGGAAGAGCTGCTGAGAATAGAATCCACAAGACAGAGTTCTTGCCTTCAAGTGTCTCAGAAATAAATGTGGGAGATAGGCCAATCAACTGTTATGTCCAAATTTAACATAATGGATGGAATTCTCGAGGTGTTTACACAGTGATATGGAAGCACTCAAGGGGGACATGCTGTTCTAACTCGGAGGGGCAAGCAAGCAGTGGCTCAATGAAGGGTTCCCCGAGGTGGTGCCTGGCTAACTCTGTTAGCACAAGCTGACTTTAGGTAGGCCTGGGATGTGGGGAAGGGGAGAGAAGAATATAGTAGCAGAAGGAAAAACATGTACAACGTAGGAGATGGGTCTTTGAGAGAAAACTAAAATAGTTAAACCCCACTGGATGTGGAGATTTTGTGGAGATTTTAGTGGTGAGATGATATCAGGTTTGGATTTTAAGAGGCTATTCTAACTGTAGTGTGAAGATTTGGAGAGAGAAAAGCAAAACACAGAAACTAGTTAGGAGGCCTTTATGTAGGTCGAGGTGGGAAGTTCTACAGTGTAAACTTGGGTAGATAAGCAGACATGGGAAAGAGCAGACAAAAGACAGAAATATTTAGGAGGTAAATTTGATACTAGCTGAATTCTGAGTAGACTTTGAGAGTGAAGTAGAACGAGGATCTTTCTGGATCTTGTAAAGAAAACACATTAAGTGCAGTTCCAGGTAAGAATTTTCTCAAATTACTAACATAATACATATCACAATACTTATACAGTTGCACTCCTTACAGTTCTCTGCAGTGTTTAACAGGCAAGATATTATTGAAAATAGCTTGTTGGGTGAATGTACAAATAATGTTCATAATTTCAAATAGGTAGAAAAGAGAGAATTTTTATAATAGAATTTCAAGAATCTATAATTGTTCGCAAGGCCCAGAAAATTTAATTTCTTCTAAAATCCTAAGAATCAAATCATATGAAAGATTTTATAAGACTTAAGACTCAGTATCTTTTGATACTAATATGTATTATGAAGCTAAAGATAGTTATGATAAAAAATAAAGTTCTTTTAGCACTATCAAAGTTTAGACGTTCCATTTCTTTAAACCTTTTCAAAACATTTTATTTGCATTTCTCTTATCAAGAACTGAGGTGATTTCCCATTGCTATTTAAATAGTTAAATTTTTATCCCGCTAAAGTATATGCATGATTTGTATACATTTAACAAAAGTAAATCTTAGTAAATTTTCTGCCTACTGTTTACATCAGTCTAAATCTTTGCTGTTTCTTCCCAAATTCTTGTTTCTGTTCTTATCTCTCTCACTTTCTGTTGAAGACCCCATCTCCAGCTTTATGAACAAAATAAAGATATCTTGCCTGAACTCCCTCTAGCAGGAATTTTCCTTAATAGAAAATTACTTCAAAGATAAAGTTGTAAAAAAGTCCTTCTTAGCTCTAAAAGCTACATGCTGTGATTAAACAGAACACCTGTGAATAGGTTATAGGTAAGAGGAAGAAAAAGATAAAATAAATTGGCTACAATTTATCAAATTAAATTCTTGTTATTTAAAATCTAACATCTTTATTTTTAACTAGGCGAAAAATAAAGTGTATCAGTATATATGTTAATTTATTTGAAAAATATTTACTGGAAGTCTAACATGTGCCAGGAACTTATCTAGGCTATTGGGATACAACAGTGAACAAAATAATCAATAATATCCTGTTTGTTTGGGTTTATATTCTAGTGAGGAGCAACACAGAATATAAAACTAAACCCAAACTGTGCTTTATGTTAAACAGTGAGACATCTCCAGGAATAACAGAGGAGAAAGGGGCATACTAATTGGCCATGGTCAGGTGAAGGGAAAGTTAGAGTATTCTAAGTAGGATTTTTAGGGAAGCCCTCACTAAGAAGGTGACATTGGAGTAAAGACCTGAAACAAGGCTCGGCGCCTGTGGCTCAAGCGGCTAAGGAGCCAGCCACATACACCTGAGCTGGCGGGGTCGAATCCAGCCTGGGCCCGCCAAACAACAATGATGGCTGCAACCAAAAAACAGCTGAGCTTTGTGGCGGGCACCTGTAGTCCCAGCTACTTGGGAGGCTGAGGCAAGAGAATTGCTTGAGCCTGGGAATTGGAGGTTGCTGTAAGCAGTGAGGCCATGGCAGTCTACCCAGGGCGAAAGCTTGAGGCTCTGTCTCCAAAAACAAAAAGACCTGAAACAAGAGAGGCAGCCAATCAGGGAATAACTGAGGTGAAATGACTGGGAAGAGAGGGGGACAGCAAGGCAGCAGAAGGATGTGGGAAAGTGATTTTTTTTTTTTAAGAGACAGGGTCTAGCTCTGTTGCCTAGGCTATAGTGAAGTGGAATTATTATTATTACTATTTTGAGACAGAACCTCACTATGTTGCTCTGTGTAGAGCACTGTCACATCACAGCTCACAGCAACTTCCAACTCTTGGGCTTAAGCAATTCTTTTGCCTCAGCCTCCCAAGTAGCTGGAACTATAGGCCACAATGCTTGGCTATTCTTTTTGTTCAGTTGTCATTGTTGTTTAGCTTGCCTGGGCTGGGTTTGAACCTGCTAGCCTTGGTGTTTGTGACTGGTGCTGTAACCACTGTGCTATGGGAGCCAAGCCTGGGAAAGTGATCTTTCAGGCAGGGCCAAAGCTTTAAGGTAGAATCATTTCTGTGCATGTTTCATGAACAAGAAACCAGGACAAGGTCAGTGGGGTTGGAGCAGAATGAATGAGGAGAGAAGAATAGAAATAGAAATAGTAAGATATTAGAGTAGCAGGCTGCTATAAAGGCCTTATGTACAGAGACAAGCTGTTGGAGGATTTTTGAGTAAAGAAATGATGTGTTTGAACTTATTTGAAAAAATACCACTCTGACTTTTATATTGACAATAAGAGGACAAGAGTTAAGCAGGAACTAGTAAGAAAACAATTGCAATAATTCAGGTAAGAGATAGTGGTGGCGAGGAGTGGTTAAAATGTGGATGTATTTCAAAAGCAGAGCCTGCAGGATTTGCTGACAGACTGAATATGGGGCGTGAGAAAAAGACAACAAGGATTTTGGCCTGAACACCTGAAAGGATCAAGTTGCCAACACTGAGGAGGGGGAGACTATGGGAGAAGCTGGCTTAGATGGGGCTGAAAGAATGGAATATCAAGTGTCAGTTTTAATCATGGTAAGTATGAAATGCTTATCAGATGTCCAGTTGAGATGTCAAGTAGGCAGTTAGATATCTGAGTGATGAAGTCAGAGGAGAGGTCCATGTTGGACACACCAACATAGAAGTCATCAGAAGAAAGATGGTATTTAAAGCCAAAGAACTGGATGAGATTATTAGGAGTGAGTATAGAGAAAGTATTCAATGACTCAGCTTTGTTGCATTCTGATGTTGCCAGGCCAAAGATACATGGAGGAACCAATGAAAGAGTTTAAGTAGAAGTAGTCAGTAGGACAGGAGGAAAACCAAAAGAACAAGCATCCTGGAAGCCACTGTTTAAAATGCTGCTCATAGGACTCAAAAGAAACTATTAGATTTAGAAAGGTGAAGGTCATTTGTGTCCTGGACAAGATGTTTCTGGGAAAAGGCGCATACAAACTTTTGATGGGAGAAATCACAACATGTTTTTATGCTTATGGTTCAGAAGAAAGAGAAGCATGATGATGCTGGAGAGAGAAGAATTTCTGGAATGATGGCCTGAGCTGATTAAAGGGCTTGGTGTCTAGTGAACAACTGCAAATAATGGCCTTAGATAGGAGCCCAAAAAACTCACAAAGGGAAGGTAGAATACATGTTTGCAGAAAATAGCTTATGATCATTTATTAGTGCTATTTTTCTTAGATTTATATTTTATCAGTATATATATTATTTTAATGTAAATTAACTCCTTTTTGTTTTAATATTGTATATGTTTTATTTTCATACGTGACAAAACAATGATCTGTGGCTTTCTTACCTTCAGTCCAAAGAACCCTCCTGAACTTAAGCAATTCCAGCATGCTGTTACACTACTTCAAATTGCAGAAATAACTTGAATCTGTAGCAGACAGTCCAAGCCTCTTTACTGGTTTTTCTTACCTGAGAAAAAAGTAACCAGTTTAACTCATATGGCTAGTCCATGAACAGAGTTAGGCCAGAACAATATTCTCTCTAGTCTATATTATTTATAGGATTATGTCCCTATATCGTATTCCTCATGTCATAATATGCCCCAGGATAATATGATACCCTGGGGTAAATAATATACAACGAGATAATACTTGGTATTTTTTATATGTAAGCTAAATAAAGTACATTGATCTTTTTTCCTATGATTCCCAATGTGGAGCAGATAAGGTATCAATACATTATGTACACTTCTCAAATATTATTATTGATTTATCAATAAATCTAATAAATCAATAACCTAAAATGCCAGACATACCATACCATTTCATAAATTCAAATTGTCTTAAATATAAATTAGAAACTATATTCTTTTTCAAAAATGTTTATATAATTCTATCTGTAATATGCACATATGTGCATACATAAATATATTCATCTACCATTCAGCAACTTAGCATAGTAGTTGAAGTTAAGATTTCATTCTGGGAACTTTAGTTTGCTGAAACAAAAAACAAAGCAAATTCCCCATATGTTATTGATGGTGCCAGTGAACACATGATTGGATACCAGTTTTATTCATGAGATTTAAAACATTCCCACCTTTTCTGTTAATAAAATTTAAACTAAAAAAACAGAATTGGGCATAAAATAAAATGAAACATCAAATTAATAAAACTACTGATTTTATCTATTACTAAAAAAGAATACTTGGATATTAGCAAAAGTGATTTTTAAGAAGAAATGGATTTTATCTTGGGACACTGACTTAATTATCTTTTCCTTTGTTTCATTTTGTCCTAAACAGTTTCCTTTGTTTCATTTGTCCTAAACACCCCAAAGCTAAGTAATTTTGTTAGGGCTGACATAAGAAAATACCACAGACTGTATGGCCTAAATGTAGAAATTTATTTTCTCTCAATTCTAGATGCTAGAAGTCCAAGGTCAAGGTGATGGCAGAATTGATTAAGTGAAGCCTCTCTCCCTGGTTTGTAGACTGTCCTGCCTTCACATGCTTTTCCTTTTCTGTACATACCATAATCACTTTTCTTATAAGGATTAGTCATATTGATTAGACATGAACCAATCCATGGTAATTTACCAACTCTTTAAAGCCCCTATCAAATATAGTCACTTTCTGAGGTACTAAGAGTTACAATTCAAACATATGAGGTTTCTTTTTTGTGGAGGAGGGTTTTAATTCAGCCCTTTAAAACCAGCATAGGAGTCATAGGTAAAATGCATGATTAGAGAGAGCCTTAAGAGATATTTTTCCTTTATATATAATCTTTTAATTAAATTGTAGCTCCATCAAATTAATCCATTGGAATTCATTTTATTACAATTATTAGAATGTTCATTCCTTATCATTTTAAACTGAATAATTCCCCAGTATCCTTCGAACAACTCAAAATGGCAGAATAAATTATATAGATTTCTTTATAATTTGCAATAAACTTTCATATATCCATGTTTAATTTACACGTAATAACCCTGTGAAATCGGCAGTCACAGAAATGTAGAGAATATGGCTCAGTCTAACATTTTGTCTTCTTATTTTTCACTCAGTGGCCATTTAACTACTTTATGCTGTATCTGGAAAAGAGTAGCACATGAAAATTTACATGCATGAGAAGTTGGGAGACCCAAACACTACAAGTTGTAAGTGATTTCCTATCAGACCAAGGGGGCAGAATCAGGGTGAAATTAAGAAGACAGGAGAGGATTATTTTGTAAACTGGACTGAGCTATCCTTCTGAGGACTTATATTAACATACAGTTTACAATCAGACTTTCCTCAGACTCAGATAAAGTCATTTTGAAGCTTTGGCCAATGTATCAAACTTCACATGACTCCCAGGGGAGGACAGTGACTATGGTAAACTAAAATTCTGTGCTCTATTTTTAACGCTGCAGTTTAAAGGGCAGAGCCACATTTTATAGCATCAGTGGCAAACACATGACCTTCCCTTCCTTTGGGGATGTCCCAGAGATAGTTCACCCAGCTTGATCAAATTAACTGAATCATTGTTCCACTCATTGAGCCAGTGTTTTCATTGCCTAAAAATTCACAACTCTGCCAACTGTGGCTACTATTATGGTGTGGTTTTTTTCCTCTTGGATAACACCATGCTTAAAGTTCTCTGTGCAATTTCAGGAAAATCCTTCATGCTAATTTTTCATGTTGAAAAAGTATTATACCCAGGGATAAACTCAAGATCTAGAAAGAATAAGGTGGTTCCCATCTTAAGAAGGGAATCTGAATCTGAATTTATGCTTTATGAAGTGAGGAGAAAACTTCTGTTTAAACATGACTCTATTTCTTTCTCCTTTCCCTGAAGCCTCAATAAAATAATCAAAGAAACTTTTAAAAGGCAAAAAATTAAGAATGATAAAGAGCATGAGAAATTCTTTGAGACAGAAAGCAGATGGACAGTGACACTCAGTATGGGAAGCTACAACCTGCTGTCTGCACAGAAGGCTTTTCACGAAAAACCTTCTTTCATTTTCCTTCTTCTGTTTTTATTTTTACTCTAACTTGCCCTCCAGAAGCCTGGACAGGTTTAGAACATGGAGGTTTGGTGCTAGGGGCGCTGGTAGTAAAGTTCAATCTGAAAACAAGAAGAGTGGTGGAAAGTGGTAGGTCCCCAGATTTTGTCTTCTGCTCCATGCCCCAAAGCTAAGTAATTCCTTCCCTATTTTTTCTCTATTTTGCATCCTGAAAAATACCAACAACTTTGGATTCCAATTGAATTACTAGACCTGAGAGGCTCTGGACAAAGGACACTGGTCAGAAGGAAGTACGAGAAGAAAAGGAGACTGAAGGATTAAGTCCAGACTTTCCTAGTGATTAGTGGAACATCAGTCCCCTCTCTCAACTGTGCTCCTGGAACACTGTCATTGAGAGAAGACAAGAGAATTCTTCTCTGGAGAACCCAATGACCCAAAGGAAAGACCTATTAAAACTGATTTCCTAAAGAAAAGACCTATTGAAACTTAGATACCTATGGAAATTGGGATGTACTAATTTTTTTAAAGTAGTCTCAATGCCAATCATCATATAGTTAAGGTACCTTGTTCACAAACATATAGAGTTTCCACAGACCTTATGAAATAGCTAAGTATCGCAAGACATATTGAGTCTTCAATACTAAACACAGGCACTAACCTACCAAAGCAAACAATCAAAGAAACAAACACTCCTAGAGGAAATGAAAACATTGAAAGGAATAGAATATAACTTTAAAGAACATCCTCTGAGGTATTTCAGACAATTATTGTAGTTCATTTCTTAGTTATTGGTTGTTAGGAACAGAAAATCATTCAAACTACCTGAATTATGGTGGGGAATTTATATATATATATACCTCTTACATAATATAAAAGAAAAACAGCATGCTACAACAGAACCGAGACAAGAAAAACTTTTGGAAATAAAAAATAGGATAATCAAAAAATTTCAATGGGAGATTTGAAAGATAAAGTAGAAGAATGATAACATAGAGGCGATGTAGAAGAAGATAGTAAACAAAAATATCAAAGATACAGAAAAAAGAAATGAAAAGTAAAGAACTTACAGGATCCAACAAAAGATCCAGCTTTAAACAAGAAAATGGAGAGAATGAAATTATCAAAGGAAATACACAAGAAAACTCCCTAGTACTGAAACATCCAGAAAACATTCTAGATTAGAGCAGAGGGCTAGAAGGAAAAATAAAAGGAAGAAGAAAAAAATTGATACTACTTGGAAAACAATACCAAAAAAACAAAAAACAAAAAACAAAACTTAAGTAAACTAAGGCAAATGAAAAACAAATAAAAACAAGCAAATGAAAACTCCAGGTAGTTACTAATTCTAGGGGAAAAAACAAAGCGTTATATCAGAAAGAAGGAGTAAAAGAGGTGTCCTACTTGGGTCTGTGACACAGTAAAGTAAACCCTATGAAGGATGGGGAAAGGGAAGTAATGCAGTAGAGATAAGACTGATACATTGGGATAGTGGAAAAATACAGAAATACTAGAGGAAACATATTTAGAAGAATTCATACTTGGTTTGGGAAAGAAGGACTGGCATTTAGTGAAATTTGGATTAATAAAAACTGTGTTCCATACATCTGATAAAAATAAAAGTCAATTAAAACTAATATAGAAGAAAAATCAAAATTATAACAAAGAAATTGGGTAAGAAATATTGAAAAACTAAGAGTTAAGACTTAGACATTTGCTATATATATATATATATATAGCATTGTCCATAAAGACCATTTTCAATTTAAAATATTAAACTATTTTAAATTGTTTGGAGATGTGGAGCATCCATTAGAGGTAGACAAACTATTTTAAAGTGTACACACACTTTATGGACACCCTGTATATGTGTGTGTACATATATTAATGTATAAACTATATACACATAACATCAAAGATACATATCATATACACTTTATATATATGTATAATGTATTTTAAAAATCTTTTAAATGTAAAACTGACCCCAACTTATAATAGATTTTTTTTAGCATGGTGAAATATTTCTCTTATTTTCACATTCTGTTAATGCCTTGATTTACTAAACTTATGCTTTTGTTTGACCTATTTAATTTTCCATGACATATACACTAACTTTTAAAAAACAAAATTTAAAGGACCAAACTGTCATCACGGCATTCTACCAAGTTAATAGTAGTAACTCTATAAGAATATATCTCTGCAAAACTTTGCTTTCAAAGTAAGGCCAGTGACCAGTTTATTTCTTGCTATTGGTTGTAAGGAACAGAAACTCACTAAACTAGCTAAGTTATGATAGGGAATTCATTTAAAGCAGCAGTTCTCAAGCTGTGGGTTGCGATGCACAGGAACTGTATTAAAGGGTGTATAGCATTAGGAAGGCTGAGAACCACTGATTTAAAGCAATATTGAAAGAATAAAGCACTATTTAAAATTCAAGGTTAGGTGAGAGTAGAACAAGGAAATAGAATGCAATCAAGATAAAAGACTGTTAGAATACTCCCAGCTATGCACACACACACACACACACACACACGCACGCACGCAATCTTATCTTTCAGGATAGTTCCAAGACCTCTAATGGATGCTCCAAACCTTGGATGATACCAAACCCTATACTACACATATCAAATATTTTTTTCTACACATATATACTATGATAAAGTTTAATTCACACATTATGTACAATAAAAGATTAACAATAAGAAATACAACAATTAATACACTGTTCACAATTTCATGGATTTATTCTTTCTGTAGATTTTAGAAATCTCAACATATTATTTTTTCTTTCCTTATTAAGTCAAAAACTTTCAGCTTTTCACTTAAAGGAAGAATTTTAAGGTTTCTCTCTGGCACATCCAAACTGCCAGCATCACTACTCTTGGAATTTGGGGCCATTTATTAACTAAAATAAAGGTGATTTGAATGCAAACACTGCAGTATCTCAATAGCCAATCCAATAAGGGAAAGGGCTACTCAGATGATTGACCAGTGGGCAATGTACACAGGGTAGATGCCTGGATAAAGGGATAATGCATATATGGGTGGGACAAAGCTTGATGGCATGATATTTAATTATGCTATTCAGAATAATATGAAATTTAAAACTCATTGTTTATCCCTAGAATTTTCCATTTAATGATTTCAGACTGCAGTTGGCCACAGATTACTGAAACTGTGAAAAGCAATCTGATGGGTGATCAGGAACTGGACTTCATTCTCTTTATTCTTTCTCCAGTCCCACACGGACTCTCATCACATGAGCTTTCGATCTGCCTGAATCATTGTTCTTTTTCTCTGTGGAAAATATTTCTATGTGTCACCCAAACCCAAACCCATAGCCATGCCAGGGTCAGCTATGTAATCTTCCTAAATAACCCAAAGTTGCAGACTAGGATTTCTAAGTTCCAATTCTAAATTCTTGGAAAAATGAATCTAACTGGCTAAGTATGAGTCAGGTGCCTACAATAGATCCAATCAGGTGTGTGTGTATGTGAAAGTTTTGCAGGTAGGATGTCATAGGATGTGATGCTCACTCAGCAGGGGCTGTAGGAGAAAAGGCTGATAAATAGGCAAGTGGACTTAACACATTTGCTTTACCTTTTCAGCTCTCTTGATAAGGACTAAAAAGTATCCCTAGCCCAGGTCCTCCAACAAAGTGCATATTCAATAAAAATATGATGTGGTGGTGACATGTGAAAAGTGTAAAGAAGAACATATGTGTCTCGCTCTTGTTATTCTTGAATATCTTTTCCACACGCATGCAATGAAATTCTAAATTGGGGTTATTACAAAGACCTCACAGAAATATAGATTAGTAAACTATGGATAAAAATGTAACAAATAAAAGTTACCTTTGCTTGTTGAAGTATTATTTTTAAATTTACTTCAGGCTTCTATTTAAATAATACCATGAAAATATTACACGGTTTGCTAGATTATGTTCTACGAGTGTTGAATGATGAATGAAAAAGACTGTAGAAATGGTCCATGAAATGATGACTTTATTGCAGTGCTTATTCTAACCACTTACAAGTTACTTTATTCATGTGTCAGCTGCTGTGCTATGCTTTCACAGACATTTTCACATTTATCTTCTCAAGAGCCTTCTGGGATAGGTATTATTACTTTCTATCAAATGCAGTAGTCAAATATTAAATGTAAAATTGCATTGGCAATAACTGCGAAACCCAGAAACGAAGTCAAAGCTTTAGGATCCTAATGAGTATCAGTGTTTTAATATATTAGCTGTGATTGAAAAACTACCTAAAGCAACAGTTTATTTTTGGCAGTTAACTGTGAGGAATAGCATGTCCTTATCTTTGTATCATGTATTTATTCAGATTGTTATTTGCATGCCTATGATTTCATTTGGGTGTCTATTCCTTAGTGACAATTAAAATAAATGTCTCTTCATAGGTTTGTCCACTTGTAGTTAAAAGATATATTTTAGAAGCTCAACTGCTTGAGTCTTTTAGCAAAAGAGTTTTTATATTTTACTGAGTAATAATGCGTATACTTTTTCTTTCTCAAATAAAAATATTCTTTATCTCTTCCACTTTTAAAAAAGCTGCCTATTTATCTGCATGTAACTGATATTAAATGACAGTACTCTGAAACTTTAGTGAATTCTCAAATCAGACTAGTGTACTCTGGTTGAACTTTTGTTTTCCAGCTAATTGTGCTTAGTGTGCAGCTCAGGTTGATAACTTGTCTGTGTTGACATTTGAGTATCTATTCAGATACCGCACTGCCAGTTGTAACCATTTTCATAACTGGTGAGCCAAATTTAGCCCCTGATAGTTCAAAAATATTTAACTGTTATCATTAACACTTCTCAAAAAATGATACTAATATCATTTTTGTTTTTCATTTCCTAGCATTTTTAGAACGGGAAAACTTGTGCTCAAAATTAATGGTTTGGGTACCATTTAGTCTACAAACTAAATGTAAACCTACCAGACAAGTTCACATTTTAAAAATATATAATGCGAATCTGACCCTTTCTGCCCTATAAAGGCATGTTGAAACAAGCTAGATTAGTAACAGCCATAAATACTATTTCTGGCTACTAAATTATTTATTCCTTAAATTAATAAACTAGGTAGTATCTTAATTAGGGTAACCAATACATTAAAATAGATTACTTTTCATGAATGAGACTGTACATGTGTATTTAAAACTGGAACCAAATGGATTAAATGTTTTTATTTTCAAAGAATTCTGATGACACAAAAAACATTATATATAAAAAAACCAATTTTAAGAGTTTTCAGTGTGTAGAGATCTGTAGTTCATGAGATTTCTTCCTATGTATGGATACTGCTTATTATTTTATTGAGATGCAGAACTTTAGCTGGGCAATTTATCTGCAAAATTATTTTATAACAGAAAATAACGTGCTTTGCTTTTTTGTGTGTGTGTGTGAGGAGGTCTCCCACCATTTCCCAGGCTGAAGTGCAATGAATGTCATTATCATAGGTCACTGTAGCCTGGAACTCTTGGCCTCAAGTGATCTACCCACCTTAGTCTCCCTAGTAGATGGCACTCTAGGCATGTGCCAGCATGCCTGGCTAATTAAAAAGAAAAATTCATAGAGACAAGGTCTTACTATGTTGCTCAGGCTGGTCTCAAAGTCCTAGCCTCCAATGATCCTCCCACCTCAGCCTCCCCAAATGCTGGGATTACAGGCATAATCCATCATGCCCAGACCTTAACATGCTTTGCTTTCAATATTACCATTTGTTCCACTTTTTCCCTGAAGTGTGTTTTGAATAAATATTATTATTATAAAAATAACTGACTGACACTAAAATATTAAGGGTTCTTTTCTCCCCCGATGGCCTCCCCAAGGACAAGGAAGTTACAACAGAAAGTGAAATAAAAATGAGAAAGCACGGATTTGAGCAGGCACAAGGTAAATCCAGACATTTCTCCCAGCCTAAAGCATTACAACAGACACTGCATGCAGGCGGGGTTTTTCAGGGAGTCTCCTGTACCATCAAGGGTCCAGATTACATCACCATTGATTTAATCTTTTCCATCTCCTAAGTTTAATGGTTCTGCTTTCCCAAAGGCTATAATTTATCCCATGGGTTCCCAAAGTAAGTGAAATTTAAAATAGAAATATTGCTTCTGTGTTTTCTTTATTGTCTTTGCCATTTGCAAATACCACACCTATTGGTAGAGATACATGTATCTTTTGCTGCAGTTCCAATGAAAATATTCTTCATATATTGACTATTTTGCCACTGAGATCAAGAAGAATTTTTGTGATTTATGAAATGAAAAACTAGTAACATATTTACTCTAGTATAAAATTTAACCAAAATGAATTTTGCTGAATTTATGAGACAAGAGCTATATCCAAAATAAATTTGCCAGAAATGTTTTGAGTCATGAGATACTTCAAGTATAATTTTATTTTTCTTCTTAGATCAGACTGGAGCAACCCTTCCCCAAACATGTTTTAAAAATAAACAAAATTACAGTAGTTCTTACTTTCTAATGTGTTCACTCCTTCAGAGATTTACTAGGAAAGGGGGAAAAAAAAAACCTTGAAGAGGATAATGAGTCCCAGCTGAGAATCATGTGGCAAGATGTTCAGCGACTTTTTTTTTCATTAAAGCCATAGACAATGAGGATGGGGGGGGGGAAGTTTTAGTTAAATGTAAATGTTTCTTTAAAAAAAATTAAAATTCCAAAGTTGCTATTTTAAATTAAGTGAATTACCATTTCATATGGCCCTGGTTTATCTATTAGAAGGGATGTAAGAAGTCAGTGGTTCTTCAAGTGGCTGCCATGTGGTGCTAATCCAGGTAGAAGTTGTCACTGATCTCTGATAACAAAGTTTATTCTACCACAACTATTGTTGTTTAGTGAATCCTTACAACTCCTTCGGTGTTATATGCACATATAACAATTTCAAGATGAAACAATGTGAAATTAAATTGTAGTTCTTACTTTTAAATTGTAGTTCTCACTTAGCATAATGAAAAGTTGGTAACCTTTTAATTTTTCTCTCTACCTTTTTCGTTACAATTTCAGTGGTTCATAAAGCCCCCAAATTGGTGAACACCAATTTAATGGAGATTCTGTCTTTCCACAATACTTACCGAAATATTCTGTGCACAGATCCTGAACATGACACAGGTGTCAAATAAAGCCTAGTGTCTAGTGATAGACACAAATAAGAATTATAATTGAGTGCTTTGGGGGAGATGTTAAGTGCAGAAAATACTGGCACGTATGAGAAAGACACCCAACCCCCATCTAGGGAAGTCAGAGAAGGATTTTCAGGAAAAAAATTAAAAATGGGTGTAGAGTATGTCGTCCTCATGAATAAAGTTATCTCCTATGTGGTATTTAGGTACTTGGGAAAGCAAACCAAACGGCTGCTTTATCATCATGCTCTTAGACTAGATGGCTTTAATCAGAGTCTGCTGAATTTTGATGAAATGATCATGTCCCTGCCTAAACAACAGTACTTTAGCACACAGGGTAGTGGGACAACATTTTTTTTTTTTTTTTTGGTCTACCTAGGTTTTATCTTAGGGTCCAGGAGAACCATTTTTGAGGTAAGAAGTGATATGTGCTGTCTCTGTCTCTTCTGAAAGGGAAATTTTTTTTTTACCCTCTTTCATGCTCTGAATCATTGTTTCGAGAGTGTTGGGGGAAATCAACTCAACTCTATAGCTCATCTCTCTGGCTTTGGTTTTCAAAATCCATCAAAGAGGGCACATGCAGGACCTCTGGATAAACCTCAAGACAATGCCTAGAGAATAAAGCCCCTGAGGATGAGCTGGAACTGCCCTTGGAGACTGTAATACTGTCCTCACAGGAATGGTGGAGGTGGGAGAGGTAGAGAGGAAGATTAGGGACCCCAGCATAACTTGAGGAAAGGTGTGGTTCCCAGGGAGAGAAACCATGTTTAGTCAGAGTCTGAGAGAGGTGAGAGCATTCGGGGGAAAATAAAAAAGCCTGGTAGGTGTTGCTAGGGAGGGAACCTCAAATTCCCCTGTGATCCAAAAGTCGTCAGGAGAGCCACAAGACCAAGAGATACTTGTGGAGAGAAACAAGGCCAATACTACTAACCAGAATACCAAGGGCCTTGAGACCACTGTAGAGGATGGCTGACTGTACTGGTTGATAAATCATCAAATTTAATAACTAGTCATTATCTAGAATCACTTGTCCTCCCCTACCTAAAAGAATAATGCCTGGAATAGAGAAGAAGTCTCCAGGACCCTGCTTAAGTCCTAAAGCCAGTGTCTGCTTCCTTTCTGATTGGTTGATACACATTTATTAGTCATCTATTTTCATATAACACTACTCTAAAAATTGGTATCTTAAAGCAACAATGAGCATTTTTTTAATCTCACAAAATTGCTATGGGTCAGGAATTTGGAAGCAGCTTGGCTGGATTTTTATGGCTCGAGATACATTTGCGTTTGTAGTCAAGATGTCTGTTGGGTCAGCAGTCTTGATGGAGGCTAGAGGATCAGTACTAGCATCTCACTCATGCTGCTGGCAAGTTAACACGGAATGTTGCAAGAACTCTCAGTTCCTTCACACATGGACTTCTCTGTGAGAATGCTTGACTGTTTTTATGGCATGGTGTTTCTTTTTCCCAGAATGAGTGATTCAAGAGAGGACAAGGCAGACAGAGGCTTGGAAGTCATACTCCAGCATTTCTGAAATATCCTACTGACAACATGTGCCATCCGTATTTAGTGCAGGAGGAACTACACTGGATGTAATAACCAAGAGGTGAAAATCACTGGGGACTAGCTATCTTGAGTGCTCCTACTACAAATTGGTGACCCTTCCATATAGGTTGTTAAATATTTTGAATGTCACATTCACGCAAGTCTGAGTACCCTGCAAAAAGGTAAAGGCAG
Organism: Otolemur garnettii; assembly: GCF_000181295.1. Lineage (NCBI taxonomy): Eukaryota > Metazoa > Chordata > Mammalia > Primates > Galagidae > Otolemur > Otolemur garnettii. The sequence goes on along the minus strand of NW_003852399.1, from coordinate 19,367,305 downwards.
CAGAGTAGGGCCCAAATGACTGAGATTAAGTTTTTCTCTTCCTTAAAGAGTGGTACTTCAAATAAAAATTAAGTTTAATAAAAATGCAAAATCTTACACACTAGAATTTACTGAGATTCATGATTACTGTGTATCATGTAAATGTTTCCTCAAAATAAATGCCAACATTTTCTTTCTTAGTCAGCCCTCTTCTATTGCTACAATTGTTTAAAGGATGCAATCCCTCAATAATTTGCTATTCACAATGTCTAAGAAGAACTCTGCCTCCTCCTATTAAGTGATGATTTCATTATATCTTTCCTTCTGGCACTTCAGAGTATGTACCACTTGTAAATACCTTCCCAGAAGAGCATCTGTGCAGCATAGCAGATGCAAACTAGGACTCCTTTGGCATCCAGAGGAGAGAACATCAAGTTGGCAGTGAGCATCTGTATATTAATGAAGCATTCATAATTCACAACTGCAATTAGGTATCTATTGTTGGAGGAAATACTAATATAAAGTTTAGCTTTGATTCAGTTTGTTAACAAACTGAATTAATGATAGCATTGCAGCTAGCAATGGAATTATCAAAGGGTATTCTGAGTGCAATGTACATGGAATTTTCTAGTATTTCATGGAGATCTTGAGTTCTAGAATTTTAGAAATGCTGCCATTTTCAGAGTAATCCTGTTACTCTTTGAAAGACATTTTAACATTCTAAATTACTTGGATATAAAGTTCTAGGTAATTTATCAATGATAGTAGTACTAATCCCCACCCAAGAAAAGAAAGAGTACTCATTTATGTCTCCTAAAAATAGGCCTCTGTGGATTATATACATTCTACCTCATATTTTCTTTAGCATAGATGGCCATTGCTGAGCTATTCATCATATACTAGAAAAAGATATTCTCTGGACTTGAAATATAATTTCCATATATCAAATAGCTAGCAGCTTCTGAGTCTACCTATTTCAAAACAACATAAACTCCTCTCATTTACCTAATGGCATTGAGGTTGTACAAGCCTAGAATGGAAAAATAATAATTATTTTTAATAATTATCAAAAAGAACTTGCTGGTCAGCTGCAAAGAATGCAGAAAGTTGCAGAAAGTTTAATACCTCCGGGTATTAAAACCCTCAGGATTTAACTCAGGTTTTGAGTCAACATCATGTCCTTCTGGAAAGTTCCCAGTCAAAAACTGAGCAAACAAGGCCTGACTATTTCTGGCCTATGGTGGGACTCATCTAAAGGGCAATCTTAGCTCTGAAGCTTCTCAAAAAGTTAGCTGATGCTTTGTCAGATCTAAATCATGGTCTGAGGCTCTTACTGTCCAATATTGCTTCTGACCCACTTTTCTTTCACAGGTTATCAGAAGTGTTCAAGCTCTAAAAGCTCTTCCTAGCCGATTTTGCCTCCTTCCCTTTTCATATCTCACATAGAAGGCTACCAATAAACCTCTTGCATTTTGAACTCCACCTCAGTGTTCACTTCCCAGCAAACCAAAGTAACACAGCTACTGTTAAAAACCTACAATGTGAAGGAGGACATCACAGTGTGTTTAGAGAAGTTAAACAATCTTTCCTAATGTGAAGGAGGACATCACAGTGTGTTTAGAGAAGTTAAACAATCTTTCCTAACTTTTCTCTCATCTGTAAAGTAGGGTTGTTGTAGGAATTAAATGAAATAATTTGGAAAGAGCAATTTGTACAGTTCCTGGTATATAGCTAAGTACTTAATAACTAGTATGTAAATTAAAAATATTCTTATGCCAGACACAGAGGAATCATATATTTATTGTTTATAATTCTTGTTATAATCAGCAAGCCATGCTCATAGTACATATGAGAAAACTAGACCTCGGTGAAGTTAAAATTACTTCCTTAAAATTACTTATTTTACATAGCTAGAATGTGTAACCTGGGATTCAAACCCAGTAAACTCTTTCCATGTCCATGTATGTTGGCAAAGAATCCACTGCTGTCACCTAGCACATAAAGGAGTTCCATAGCTTCTTTGACATGCATGGTACATAGAACTGGTAATCAACACAAACTATTTTGGGGATTCTTTTATACATTTAAGTCCATTGTCTTAATCTCACCAAATATACAACATTACAATCTATCAATGGATGCTTAAGACTAAGTATTTGTCTAAAAGCTTAGAGAGAGTGACTTAGTCACTTGTAGCTATAGTGAGGCTACCAAACCACCAGAGAGATTATTCAGAAATGAAAATTACATCTGTAACAGAATGACGTGTAGTTCTAACACTTATATAATGTAATATTCAGTACATTTTCAAATGAGTTTGCTATAATGCAATTTATTTATTGTGAATAAGTAACTTTTAGAACATTTTTCAAGTAAAAAATTTAGTTATGTTCCTATTGCAGAGAGTAGAGTCTAGATGGTCTTCAGTGACCATCAGGTCATAAGAAAAGTACTTAGGGATTCCTGGACATTTGGTACCCACAAGAGATACTTATGAAAATACATTTTGCCCAAGGACTTACACTGACACAGATGTATGTGTGCATCAGAACAAAAGATGTACTTTAAGGAAACTAAATAAAAATTGTTTGAAAATGTCGACTCTTAAGTATAGTTACAAATCTCAAAAAGAAACAGTTCTGATTTATTGCCCATGTGGGAGAATTCTGGGTGTACTCTTTCCGGATGTTCTTTCCTCTTCACTGTTACAACTATGGCACACAGGGGTAATTATCAGTTTGTGAGTTCTGTGAAAGGACCAAAATGATCTCAGTGGAAATATTTCCCAGAGACTTTCCTTTGCTTTCTAAAATAATATAACTGGGTATAAAATGAATGGCTGACACATTTTAAAACATACATTGCAAGCAACAGCAAACTTGGAAAAACTCAAAGCACTTAAATGCCACAGTTGTGCCAGTAAAGGGGGAACAGGGTCTTGTGTTTTGAGGAGAACATATTAATTACACAATCTTCTAAAATATAATAAAAGCAAAGTTTTGTAGATGCCTAAAAAATTACATGTTAATCTGGCTTTTGGTAAATAAAATTTCAAGGAAAAACTCCTTCCAAACAAGATGTGCTACTGACATGGAATGAAGATTAAGTAATATTTTCCTTTAAATAAAAAGAAATTATGGTTATTACCCACTAATTAGAAACAATAACATCATTTAAATCTATGGTAAATTTTATATGAGAGTTGTAGTGAGACCAATTTACTTTGATGGATAATTGTCATAGTAAATAGGAGTTATAAGCTCTGCTATGTAGTGGGACACTTTAATTCATTATGATTAAGACAGGACAAAGCAGACAGCAGATCCAAATACAATATTTGATGAAGATGCTGAACATTGTAAAATCAATTAAAATGATATTATGCTTTAGCCTGTTAAATAATGTACATTTTATAAATGCCATAAAGTTCGTTAAATTTAAAAAGTTGCTTTAGTCTTTTATACTGTCTGAAGATATTAACTGAATTAAGTGAACCATAAAAGAGATTACTCAAAAGTCTTCTGTAGGCCAATCTGGCTTGATAAATAACTAAACTTTATCCTGCCTCAGAGAAAATATGAGCTTATTCAAAGTTGTTCCTGTCTGAATCTACTTCATTCTGTTTTACTAACATTCTAACTGTTCAAACATAATCTTGTAGAAAAATAAAAAACCCAAATCACAATTTAGCTCCACATAAAAAAGTCATGTCATAGGCCACATTCATGTGTCTTTTTCTTTGTTGTTGAGATCATTAAATGAAATGTTTCCTATGATGTCTGACACATTTTATTCACAATGTGGGTACTAATATAACCTAATATTTGTTTGCCTGGACATTTCCTTGCTATTTGTCAACAATATTGGGCAGTATGCAATAAAAAAAAAAACTGGGTTAAATATTTGAAACATATGTGAATTGAGAACTGTTTTTCAAATGAGCAAGAAAGTGAAAGGCAAAGCTTTGAAAGCCCTTTTAAAGGTGGAGTTACTGAAAAGGACTGATCTTCCTTTTCTGTGTTAGTCTTTCTACAGAAGACTTTTCTCTTTTATTTACTTATAATTATACAATGTTAAAAAAGAATTTATAATTTTTGCCACTGATACACTAGTTTTTTCTTGAGTATATCTGAGGAAGGCAAACTTTATTAGATATTTGAAATGTTATAATCTATACACAATCACTTTCTCCACTTCAAAGAGTACTACTGGTGACAAAGTTTCCCTTAATTATGTTTTTTTCTCACAAATATTTAATCTTTCATCTGTGATCTAAATAACTTATCTCTATGTGTATATGAATCTCTATCTTGGTTACTTACTAGTGCCTAGAATTTGGGGAAATGATTTCACTTTTGTATAGTCTACTTGAAATTTGCTAAGATTGACCTTAAATGTGCTTACTGCCCCTCCCCCAAATGGTAATCATGTGAGGGAATGGACGTGTTAATTAGCTTAAATTTGGTAATCATTTCACAATGTGTATTTATATCAAATCATCTCTTTGAATACCTTAAACATATAAGGTTATGAATATATAATTTCTATTTATCAATTACAACTCAATAAGTTGGGAAATAATAATAAAAACCTTTCCAGTCTCTTGGCTTGTGGGACAGGACTCTCTCTTCCTCCTTCCTCAAATCTTGATGAGTTCTTCTTCACTGACCCTTACCTATGGCTGCATTGCAGAGATTTTTTAGCCTTCTTCCTTCACTTCACATATCTCCCTCTACAATCTCCTGTTCTCATTGCTCCAAATACTAAATATATGTTTACAACCTTCAAATTTTCTGCTTGCAGTCCACACATTGCTCCTCAGCTCTAAGAGACTAGGTCCAAATGTTTCTGAAAGCAGTCTGGTGGCACAGGGTGGGGAAGGAGGTACCCCACCCACTTAAAGAGTAAATAGGAGTGCTGCCAAAGTCTTAATTCGTACACTGCACAGTCATTCATCAGTTATAAGCACCGACACATTGATCGTAAGGGGTTTCAAATTAGAGTGCCAGGCAGAAAGAGACAAAGTAACTACATGCACGATAGTTAACTAAGGGTAAGGGTTGGTACCAGGGCATTCACGTGCACATTAAGAAGTCCTCAGCCACAGGAAGCTAAAGCGCAAAGGAAGAATTCCACTTAGTTCCTCCAAGACATTTAATAAAAATGTTGGAGTTCATCAATTTCGTCAAGCATTAAAAAGTAAATGGAAAGCAAACCGCTTTACGGAAGGAGGAACGTTGGGGACAGATCAGGGATCTGCGCAGCGCAGAACACTGCATTACGGCAGGCCACGTACAGAACAGGGTGTGTGTGTAAGAACCAATTCATCTATATGGAGAGAAAACTGAAAAACAGGAACCGGTGGACATTAAAAATTCAGCAACTGTTTAAAATCCACGGTATGAAAGACACCTCACCCCAAGTAAGACAGGTCCGCCGCCCGGCTGGCCGCTAGCTTTTCCTCAGCTTCCCAGCACGCAGCGCACAGCCCGGGTAGCTCCGCCCCCTTCCCCCGAAAGCCCCTCCGCAGAGCGGCGTGCACGTGCGTGGCTGACTCCGCCCCCTCCGCTCTTTTGGCCAATGAAAAAGAGCTTCGTAATTCGCCACCGCCCGGTCGCGAGTCACCTGACCACATCTCCCCGCCCTCTCTCCTGCCGCCCGGGGTTTTGGGAAGATGGCGAAGGTGTCAGAGTTGTACGATGTCACTTGGGAAGGTAACTTCGGATGGGGTGGGTGCGGGAAGTCCAAAAGCCCTGGAAAGCGGTTCAGGTATAACTGCTACCTTCAGAGAGCTGAATTCTCTGGTTTCTCTTCCGCACGGGAGCTCTCTGTAACAGGCCAAGCTCAGGTGGAGGTGGGGACTGACCCCTTCCTTGGCCGGGCCATGGATTCTGCGGCTTTCCTACTGTCTGCTCATCAATTAGACTGACCGACTTACTTCTACGCTTATCCAGCCGCCCGGGGCAGCTTCCTTTTATGAGGCGAGAGGGACCTGGGGTTGGGACTGTCATTGTCTTTCTGTGGTTTCTGGGCGGCGCAGAGGAGGCAGGATAGGTTGTTGCTGAAGCTTCTTTGGAACCAAGAAATACAGAGCCCCTAAGGCCTTATACTAAGTGTTGTATAAGGGGTACACCACTGTGCTGAAAAGTTGTATTGAAGAGAACAAATCCAATTCTCTTACACTGTCACTTTATATTTTCTTTCTCATCAAAACCGAGTTCCCATTTCTCCCTTTTTTAACTTTTGTTTGTCCCACTCCTTCTCAAAGCACATTTACACGTACAACACAACATCCTTGTTTTTTACAGATAAGGCCTCCCTCTGTCGCCCAGGTTGGAGTGCAGTGTGGCTATCTTACCTCGCTACAACTTCAATCACCTGCGCCCAAGTGCTCCTCCGGCCTCAGTCTCCCAAGTAGCAAGGACTAGAGGCCTGCACCACATCTGGATATTAAAAAAAAAAAAAATTTTTTTTTTTCCGTAGGGACAAGTCTGGATGTGTTGCCTAGGTCGATCTCAAACTCCTTGCTTCAACCGACCCATTGCTTTGTTCTCCCAAAGTGCTGAGACTGTGCCAGGCCCGTAACTTCCTTCTTACTCCCTACCAGTAATTCCTTTTCTGAAGGGGGAAGTAACTGGTTAACTCTGGGGCATGTGCTCATGTGTGATGTGCTTCTTTCCCTATCGTTTGTTGATGTAGAGTGGAGTGTGTTCTTTAAATTTGGAAGCAGCTAAACCTTGGACCAGTTATGTAAGAGAGTTTTTTTTCCCTCTTCAAAAACTTTAGTAGGAGGTATGCTTAAATGAAGAAATTTGGGTTCTTTAAGGCATGTAATTTGTGTATTTCAAATTCATATTCCACCATTTAGTATAGTGCAGTAGTCTGTAATAGCTAATTTAAATGAGTGCCTTTGTGGGATGTTTAAATAATGACCTGATAACATGTGGGCCAAAAGTTTATGTTTGATCATGCATAAATTTTTCAAGTGTTATAAAGTTGCAGACATGTAAGGGGAAAAACAAAATTCCTTTATACTTGAATTGAGTTCAGTGATTTATTGGCATTTTTTTGCCGTTAGCACACTGTGAACTTCAGTATTTCTACCTGTTTTGAGGGAATCCATTATACTAAAGAAAAGTGTTAAGTGCTTATTGCAAAATCTTGCATATTTCAAGTTAAGTTATGCAGTCCCTACTTTGGAGGAGTTCATAATTTAATGGAGAAGACAAGCCAATAAACATAATAGTTTTAAAAGTCTTGTATTAGGATATGTTCCTTAAGCTGGTTATTAGTTCTATGGCTGTTATTTTTAATGCCTTTTTTAAAAGGTGGTAATTTTTAAGAAGTGCTATTATGAAGGTATTTATTTATTTATATATTTATTTGAGACAGAGTCTCACTGTGTTGCCCTCAGTAGAGTTCTGTGCCATCACAGCTCATAGCAACCTCAAAGTCTTAAGCTATTCTCTTGCCCCTCCTCCCGAGTAGGTAGGATTACAGGCACAGACCACAATGCCCAGCTGTTTTTTTTTTGCACTTGTCACTGTTGTTTAGTAGGGCCTGCCTGGGTGTATGTGGCTGGCACCCTAACCACTGAGCTATGGGCGCTGAGCCTATAAACATATTTTCAATATAACTTTTTTACATGACAGCAGCATGTATAGTAGACTGTTCATTCAGTATAGTTTTTTCAGATTAAAGTAGCGTCTTTCAGGACACAAGTGGTGTGTAACTAAAGGCTGGCAGGATGATTTAATTAACTTGGATCATAATCTTTTGGGTATTCTAAAGAGGAGTGATGTAAGTAGATTCAGAATAATAAATAATAATTTCTTCACAAGTTTGCTGAAGAACAGAAGAGAAAAGATGTTAAAGTATTTTGGAAAAGTACTGTATAAAAGATTGTGTTATTTTTAGTTAATACTAATGTGATTATGTCCCTCCCCTGTATGTTTTGACTCTTGCAGTATCTCCAGCTTTATCTTGAGCCATTCTAATCCTCACTTTATGAGCTGACTGTGTTGTCTTTGTTAAATTCCCTAAATTCTGTGGGCAGTCTCATCCACACCCAACTTTGAGTGTCAGCTTACATGCTAAATAACATGTCTGTTAAACACATATTTGGATACTTTGTACCAGGTACTTACTGTTCCAGTTCTTGAAGATACAATTCTGAGCAAGAAAAGCAAAGTCCCAGATTTCATGCAATATGCCCTGAGATTTCTCTTCCAAAGATTTGTGTTTCCAGTAATCTATAGGGCACACGTACTAGGTGGTCCACAGTTTATAAAACTCAAAACTGAACTAACTCATCATTTGCCTTTTGCTTCAAGTACCACCATTGTTGCCAGTTTTTTTTCTGAGTTTTCCCTAGAAAAGCAGATGGCACCATGTTTCTGCCCTCATTCCTAAGACAATTCCTGCTCATCCTTTAAGATGTAGGTCTTTGAGATTTGTAAAGTACAGATACATATGGGAAATATATATATATATGGTAGGTAATAATCAGGTTTCAATGAAGTGTATGTTTTGTAAGGGTCATTTTTGAAAGATGAGAGCTAGAAAGATAGATTGGTGCCTTGAAGGCTAGACTGAGGAGCTTGGTCTTTATTTTGTACATAGTTGGGATCCACTCCTAACAACAACAACAAAAAAAGGAATCATTGGCTCCTTTCATTGAACTTAAACTTTATAACTGTATTTGTTGCTACAGGAGAGGACTTTTCTTTGATAGGAATCCCCTGATTGAAATGTTTTGTCATGTTAAATAAACCATTTTTTTAACAAGGAGCAGGGCCCTACTCCATGTTAAAAGACCTTGCTATAGCAGCTTTGGTGCATGAGTTTTAAATTTTTTTATTTTCCTTGCATTATTTTTAATTAAGTCCCCATAATTAATATGACAGCAGTTTTTCAGAGCTAATTGCTTTTATGGAGTCTTTTCTATGTATCCAGTGTTGTTTCATAGAACTATGTCTATCTTTTTGCACTCAAGTTTTCTTTGGCTTATTATGTTTCATTATACTATATAATTACATTACGTTTAACTGGCATGAACTGGTTTGGATCCAAGCAGTTGAATTTTTTAAATGTAATAACTGATGGAAACAATTAACCAAGAGCTAGCTGATGGGATTATTAGGCAAGAGTTTCTAAAGTGGTGTGGGCATCATTAGTATGTGTTGCAGAAAAGAAATTCTTTGAGTTGATTATAAGTGTAGAGTGGTTAAGAGAATTTTTATTGAACTTTACTAATCTCACTCATCATATTTAAATTACTTTTTCACATTCGTTACGCATGTAGATCTTCTCAATCCTTCCATTGACCAGCTTGGCAAATGCTTTTTTGTTTAATGAGTGAATGCTAGGGCATGAAATTTGTTTTTCAAGTTTGTTCAGTAGTATCTATAGTAATGGCAATAATGATGAAAATAGCTTACTAAAAACATTTAATATATATCATCTCATTTTATCTTCACATGTATCCTGTTTCGCTTTTACAAGTGAGGGAGCAAACTAGAGAGGGGAAGTGATTTTCCCAGTGTCCCACTGAAAGTGCTGAGATTGGAGTTGAATTTATGCTGCTGTCCTCCTCTCAGTTATTAGCTGGTTCATTAGACTGCCATGCTGTTATTCTTGGAACATGCCAAGTTAGTTTTTGTCTTAAGAAAGTAGATTTGCTGTTTATGGTTGACTCCTTATTCTTCCCTCCACTTAGAAACTGCCATCTCACTGAAGCTTTCTCTCCACTTCCACCCTTTTACAAAGGCTCCTCCTCCCAGGGTCTTGACTTTCCCCTATCATCCTTTAATTTTTTTCATAAGAATTATCACTATCTGAAGTTAATGTGGTTCGTTGCCTTTTTACCCTGCTGGAATGAAAGCATTATGAGAACAGGAACTTTATCTTATTCCTTTATCTTCAATGTCCAGATCAGGCCTGGCATGTAGAAGGCATTCAGTAAATAAGTTGAATGAGGAATAACTCCAAAGAATAACTCCAATTATTGCACTATACTGCCCAAAAGGTAGTGGGCATCATTGGGTATCTTTAGAATTTAAGTTGTCTAATGAAGTAAATATTTTTAAAAAATCTCTGGTAATGATTTGCAGATTGAATATGGGTAGAGAGTCCAGTTTGGAAGCTGTTCTAGCCATTTTAGCATAAGATGATTAGAGCCTGAGCTTGGGTAATAGTGTAGAAATAGTGGAAGGTATAGGTTTTAGAAGTAGTTTAAAAGAGCACACAGGAATTAGGTATCAATGGAGTAGTCAGAAACAACAGTCACACTGTATATAGAAATGTTTTTGGTCAATGATTGAGTATATGACAGTGGCCCCATAAGATTGAACTACCTGATCTTTTCCTATACCTTTTCTATGTTTAGATATGTGTAGAAATGGAAATTCTATTGTGTTATAGTTGCCGACAATATGTAGTACATACTGTCCAGCTTTGTAGTCTGGAGCAATAGGTTGTATCATACAGCACAGGTGTGTAGTAGGCTGTACCATTTAGATTTGTGTGAGTACATCCTATGATGTCTACATAATGACAAAGTCACCTCAGACTGCATTTCTCAGAAGATATCTCCATTTGTTAATCAACACTGTATAATTTTTTGCATTTGGGGAGGAAAATAATCCCTACACAATTCCTAACTTTTATCAGACTTGAAAGTAGTCCCTAGCTCCCCAAAAGTTAACACCCATAGTTACTTTAAAGGGATAGAGGACTTTTTGACCCACACTATTCATTATCTTTGAAGATAGTTGCAATGTTGGATGTTGTAGTGTCATTTTATTCTTCTAAAAGATTTTAATTGATTTTCTACCTTACCAACTTTGAGATATCATAGATTTCTACATTAGTGTGAGTTTATTTTCTTTACCTAAAAAGTTGATTTTGTTTTGTCAGATTTTCAACATCTGTCAATTAAGTGTGTGTATATATGTAAATAACATGCTTATTTTATTTTTTTCCAGAAATGCGAGATAAAATGAGAAAATGGAGAGAAGAAAACTCACGAAATAGTGAGCAAATTGTAGAAGTTGGAGAAGAATTAATTAATGAATATGCTTCTAAGCTTGGAGATGATAGTAAGTTCAATTAATTTATCATGTTCAGGCTCAGCACATGTCTCGTTTATGGGTCTTTGGTTTTTTAAAAACTGTCTTTTCAGTTATTTTTTTTTTCTCCTAATCATACGTATCTATTCTGTGACTTTTTGTCCCAAGAAGTTTAATGGTACTTTAAGGATTTCTAATTACTTGGTAGTAATAAAACAGTCAGATAGGCTGTTTTGTTGTAAGTTAACAGAGCTGGCCAGTTTTAAGCTCACAGTGTTTGGCCAAAATGTATTTCATGAAGATATTCCGGTCTGGCCAAAATATGTCATAAAGAAACTTTTAGAACAGTAAAAGTAGTAAGTAATTGGAGATTTTTACCTTATAAGACGTTAAAATATTTAACATTACTGAAAGCATGTAAGGTTGGTTCCTTTTCTTAAATTCCAGAAATAATAGAATAAAATCAATTTTCAGTTATAAAGATTCTTTAAAATGTCATAAGCTAGAAGAGTTCATTAATCTAATTTCTGTTTGGGGGAGTTTTATATTAAATTTAGTTTTCCCCCCCTGTTTGTGTGCTTAGTTTGGATCATATATGAACAGGTGATGATTGCAGCGCTGGACTATGGTCGGGATGACTTGGCATTGGTAAGTATTTAAACTAATTATATATTACCTTATATTTGCTAGTAAGTGGTACCAACTAGATACTTTTTAGGGTATAATATCTTATTAAATCTTTTAATAACCCTGAGAAATGTTATTTAGTATCCTAATTTTATTGAGATTAAATTAGTTGCTGAAGTATATCTAATTAATAGGTTACCTTTGCTGTATTATAGATTTTAAAATAAAAAACAACAGTGTTTAAAACTACTTTGGGGGTTGTTAAACAACTTTCCTAGTATATTGTGTTAAATAATGTTATACGTTAAATTATTTAAAAATTCTGACTTGTACAGAATATAACTTAAAATACTAATACTACTTTTAGAATAAGACCGTAACAACAGCTATATTTTTGGACTCTTATGTGCTAGACACTATGCTGATTGCTTTCCATTGTGCTTTTATTTAGTCTTCACAGTTATTTCATGACGTGATTTGTGTCGAATGTCCTCCTTATATTATTTAATAAATAATGAGACACAGGCTTCTGTTCTGCTGTTGCTGTCATCCTGAATTCTGAAGTACTACTTTATGCTGCCTGCTCATTTAAACCAACAGAAAATACATAAAAACAAATAACAGATCAGGAGAACATTCATGTCTGATCAGTATTGTCTTTTTGAAGGCAATCACCTTGGGTTGGCTATACACATAATTCCAGTGAAGCTGTAGTGGTAAAAAATATCCTGCAGAACTTTTGTTGGATTACCTTCAGAACCTATGAGGTCTGTCCTTTGAATATCCACAGAGGTGGCAATGTTATATTTTGAGAGAAATTTTGATTTCTTTTTGAGGTAGTCAGATGTCATTTCATACAGTAGGAAGTCAAATTAGAGAATAGTATTAGTAGATAAAACAATTGATTAAATTAGACACTAACTTATATATCACAGGGCTTTCTTTAATGATTCAGATTTTTAATACAGGTGGCTTGATTGATTGCCTAAGTAATATGATTTTGTATGATATCAAAGAAATAATTAACATATCTTCATTTTTAATAACTTAAATAGTTTACTTAGTATAGCAAATTTTTAGCCACAAATGTTATTATGATTTCAGATCATAATAAAACTTATGAATAGTTTATAGTTTTTTTTGTTTTTTTTTTTTTTTTTTGTAGAGACAGAGTCTCACTTTATTGCCCTCAGTAGAGTGCTGTGGCGTCACACTGCTCACAGCAACCTCCAACTCCTGGGTTTAGGTGTTTCTCTTGCCTCAGCCTCCTGAGTAGCTGGGACTGCAGGCACCCACCACAACGCCCAGCTGTTGTTGTTGCAGTTCGTCCGGGGCTGGATTTGAAGCCACCATCCTCGGTATATGGGGCCAGCACCCTACCCACGGAGCCACAGGCACCATCCTAATAGTTTATAGTTTTATCATCAATTAAATGCTTTTCTTTTTGTCACTCAGGCTTAGGTTGCTTGAATAGACAATATGTATAATCTTCAACATTTCTAGCACTTCCAAGACTCTTATAATCCCTCATGTTACTGAGAATATAGGTACTTAACAAATATCTGATCATTTATTTAGTTGAATTGATTAATACATTATAGGTAGCTCTCCAAAGAAATTGGTATTGCTTCATGAAGTTGGTGCTTGTATTTTCCGATCTACATGTCTAAGTCAGGATATGTAGATGAAAAGAATATATGACTTCAATAGGAAAATATTTAAACTGTTAATATTTACAAGGGTATCTGGATGACTACCAAAAATCTTAATTCTTACAGGAGAATGCTTGTGTTCTCATTAGGAAGAAAAAGCCTAAAAACTGCTATTGGCATTTGAGTAGGGTCTGACACATTAGGGAAGCAGATTTTAAGGAGAAGCAATATGATTATAGTATTTGAAGAGTTACTAGTGCATCTCGTTATGATCTGCATATTTTCCTGGCTAAGAGTATGGTCATCTTTATCAATTATTTTTTCAGTTTTGCCTTCAAGAGTTAAGAAGACAATTCCCTGGCAGTCACAGAGTCAAGAGATTAACAGGCATGAGGTTTGAAGCCATGGAAAGGTAAACAAATCTTGTGAACAATGTGATGTTATTTAAAATTGACAAACATCCAGCCTGAGCAAGTGCGAGACTCCATCTCTAAAAATAGCTGGGCATTGTGGTGGGCACCTGTAGTCCCAGGTACTTGGGAGACTGAGGTAAAAGGATTGCTTGAGCCCAAGAGTTAGAGGTTTTGTTAGCTATAATGCCATGATACTCTACCTGGGATGACAGAGTAGGACTCTGTCTCAAAAAAAGAAAATAAAATAATGACAAGTGTGAAGCCTGTTAATCTTAGTAGTGTTAATCATTTTTGATTCCAAGCATTCCAGTGCATGTGAAATAGTATGTCACTATGTCTTTAATTTGTATTTCTTGATGACTAGTGAGGGTGAAAACCTTTTCATGGCTGATAGAATACTTATATAACTTCTTTTTGAAACATCTTCTTTATCTTTGCCTATTATTTTTAAAATTGGGTTGTTTTATATTTTATTGTGTTCCTTATACGTATATTGTGGGTAAAAAGAGCTTTGTCAGATATATGTTCTGAGGATATTTTCCCCTATCTCTGTCTTGAGTATTTTTTAAATTGTGCCTTTGGAATCATAGAAGTTGTTAATTTTGGAGAAGTTCAGCTTATCAATTTTTCTTTTATAGTTAATGATTTTTTTCTAAGACTTCTTTAACTACTCCAACATCTCCATGATAATCCCTATTTTTTTCTAGAAGCTAGGACCATTTTAAGATAATTGTTTTTCTTTTTGGTTTATTAGAGTGCTTTCAGATCATTTTTTCCATTGTCATCTACTTTTAAAATTTTATTTTCAGTACTTCTGTGTGATTGCTTGTGCTTTCCAGTCCACTCTGTCCTTACTGATTATCTGCCTAATGCAGGCGTCCTCAAACTATGGCCCACCTAGGATGTTTATCTGGCCCACCGGATGTTTTTGCTGCTGCTGTTTGTCCTGCTTAGCAGCTGACTTGTCCTGGGGATGCAGTCCGGTCCTTCAACAGTCTGAGGGACAGTAAACTGGCCTCCTGTTTAAAAACTTTGAGGACCCCTGGCCTAATGTGTCAGTCAGTTATTGATAAAGGAGTATGGATTCATCTATTCTTACAGTTCTATTAGTTTTGACCTTGTATATTTTGATCTGATTGTCAGTCACATATGTAGTAAGGACTGCAATGTTTTTTTGAGGATGACCCCTTTATATTATGTAATTCTCTTCTTTATCTCTGGTAATTTTTCTTGCTTTGAAGTCTGCTCTGTCTGAAATTAATAAAGCTACTCAGTTTTTTTTTTTTTTTTTTGATTGGTGTTACGGTGTATCTTTCTCCATCCTTTTACTTTTAATGTATTGTGCCTATATATTTAGAGTGAGTTTTGTGTCGACTTTTAGTTAGGTCATGACTTTCAGTCACTGTGGATAGTCTGTCTTAACTGCAGTGTTTAGAACATTCACATTTAAAGTGATTATTGATGTAGTTGGTTTAATTCTGTATCTACCATATTCTTAACTATTTTTTCTTGATTATTCTTGTTCGTTCTTATTTCTTTCTATCCTCTCATTGTTTCTCTTTCCTTCCCTAGTTTAATTGAGCATTTTCTATGATTTTATTTTTTCTTTTTCAGTATATCAATTAGACTTTATACTTCTGTTTAATTTTTTTTTAGTGGTTGTCCTTATGTTTGCAATCTGCATTTACAACTAATCCAAGTCCTCTTTTACATAAAACTACACTGATGAACAGGTGGTACAAATACCTTACAAAATATTTTAAAATGCTCCCTTTTTTTCATTTTACTTGGCCATAAACTGTAATCACTGAATATTTTGTTATTGTTTTGAACAGACTGTCAATTAAAAATAAGAAAAATAAAAGATTCTATTCACTTACTCATTTTTACTGCTATTTCTTTATATAGTCAAAGTTTGGTTTGTTTTTCAGAGAAAAACAAATATGGTTTGTTTTGAAGAGCAGCTTTTAACTTTATGTGTAGGGCAGTCTGCTGTCAGCAAAATTATTCAATTTCTTTTGTCAGAGAGTTTATATTTCTTCCTCACTTTTGTGGACAGTTTCTCAGGGTACAGAATTCTAGGTTGGTGGTTTTAAATATTTCACTTCACTCTTTTCTTGTGTGGTTTCTGGAGAGAAGTCTGATGTAATTGTTACTCTTACACCTGTATAAACGAGGTTTTTTCCTCTGCCTTCCTTCAAGATTTTCTGTCTCTGATTTTCTGGAGATGTCAATGTGTTATGTGTAAGTGTAGTTTTCTATATATGTATTCTGCTTGCTAGTCTTAAAGCTCACTGGGTCTGTAATTTTGTGTAATAAATTTGGCAAACTCTCAACCATTATTATTTCAAGTATGTCTTACATTCCTTTTTCTCTTTCTTTTCCCTCTTTTTCTCTTTCTGTTCCTTTTTCTCTTCCTTTTCCCATTACACATATGCTACATCTTTTGTAATTGTCTTAGATATTTAGTCACATTGCTATATTGTTTTTTCTCTTTGCATTTCAGTTTTGTTAAGTTTTTCTTGATACTTCTTCAAGCTCTTGGTTCTTTTTGGGGGTCACATCTAGTTTATTGATAAGCCCATCTTCAAAGGCAATCTTCATTTCTATTGTGCTGTTTTTAATTTCTAGCCTTTCCTTTTGATTCTTTTTTTTTTTTTTTTTTTTTTTTTGATTCTTATTTTGTGTTTTTCATTTCTGTTTACATTCCTGTCCCTTTTTTTAGTTTTGAGTCTTGTTCACTTTTTCCATTAGAGCTTTACACATATACATAGTTGTTTAAATTCCCAGTTTGCTGTCTCTTATTTCTGAATCTGGTTTTGATGCTTGTTCTGTCTTCAACCTGTGTAACTAGTTTTTCCCTCTGTATTTTGGTCAAATTGAATCAGCATATTTTTGGAATAAGTTTTTTCATAAATACTTTATACATAATTTGTCTTTGATAAAAAAGTAAGACTATAGTAAAGTTCTTCAGTTAAAGGAAGATGAGAAAATTTAGATAGCAATTATAAATGCACATAAAGCCATGCCATTTTAATCTTTAATTTTTGTATTGACTATCGCTATATTTTTAAGGTAATATTTCCTGACATTTCTTTTTTTTGTAAATAGATATGATGATGCTATACAGCTGTATGATAGAATTTTACAAGAAGATCCAACTAACACTGTAAGTTTGCAGATTGTCTTGAACATAATTTGGAGTTTAGTTTAAAACATGAAATTAGGAAAGATACATGAGGAACCAGGTTTTTTTTTTTTTAATCTAAGATAGTTCAAGCTGGGTCACATTTCATTTTAAATAGATTTATTACTCTCCAATAAAATTGGACTTTTAGTAGATATCTTACTAGAAAATAAGCTAATTGAAATTAGAAAAGATAGACTATGTACTTACATGAAAGCCCAGCAAAGCCCAATGTTTTATAATATTTTAAAGCTTATGACATGCTAACTTGTCTAGTTTGTATAGTTAATTTTTAGGTGTCTTAATGAAAAATCTATCTCAACAATAATTAGGAATTAATAAAAAAGAGGAATTAATGAAGTATTTTGTTTTATTTTTGCTTTTATCTGCCTGATACATGCATAAGAAGATAGGCGTTTTTGTGTGCATAGACATTTAATTTACTCTGATTTTGAACAACTATTTATTGAACAGAATATTCTAAAGATACTTATATAGTAGTATTTTTTTTAATGTTGAAAATTTTAGTTTAATATACAGGGCGGACATAAAGTTCGTGTGCATTTTTAAAAAGTAGTTTAACAGTAAATTTTACACGAACTTTATGTCTAATATGGGTGTATTAGCTTCCTCTGTCTCCCTTTTACTCTCTGTAGTAAAAGGGAGTATTGCAGAGAGACTTTAATAATATAGCAATCATTTTAAAATTTTATATCATTTCTACCAGGTGTACATATGCCTGCTAAAAGAAAATAAATATGTTTTAAATTTTTAACCGGAAATCAGATTGAGTTTATTTTCATTTATAGAAGGAGAAAATATAGTAACACAATACAAAGTGAAGGTTTTTCTCTTTGGCAAGTATTTAAATAGACATTTAAAAAATCATAACATATGGTTCTGGATTTTAAGATGTAACATGCTTGACAAGTAAGCAACGGTAAATTGATTCATTGTAAATAAATTATCGTAGCATGGGAAATTAGTATTAAAGTGTATAATTCAGATACCACATTTATTCCAAGCATTGACCATAAATTGTCATTTCTGTTTATTTCTTTTGATATTTTCCAGTAATACTTATGTATTACAGTAGTCGGTATGTTGGTTAAATGACAGATTCTTTCTTTTAGTAGTATCCTATTCCAGGGATTTCTTTTTTCTGGAAATTTACTAGGGTTTTTTTGGGGGGGAGGGGAGGATTCTCAGAATACAAAGTATTCAGGGAAAAGTTTTGACAGCTGCAGACCTATAATAAAAAGCAAGAATAAGAAATAGGTTCTGTTTGTCTGTCTATAATATACCAATAAAGAGACAGTTAAAATTGGAAAGTTTTAGAATAATTTTCTAATCTTAACTATCCTAATAGCTTACCATCAGTCTTAGTATTACAAAACAGTTTCTTATAAAAAGCATCATTTTTTTCTTACGATTTTCTCATATACCTACTTCAATGATAACACTTCATGGCAGTCAGGTATATTAGTTTTCTACTTTATCATAAATTGAAAAAGTGAAATTAAATTTCAGAAGAGTTTCTGAGTTCTGTATATTTTTCTTATACTAGGTTAAAAATCATTTTTGTTTTGAAATCAGGAGTTAGATATTTTACTTCTGTCTCAGGGTAAAGTGAAGATCTTTTTTTTCTCTCTTTTTTTTTATTGAACGATAACTGTGTACATCAGTGCACTTCTGGGGTACAGTGTGGTGTTTTCATATACAATTTGAAATATTTTCATCATACTGGTTAACATAGAAAGTGAGGATATTCTTAATAAATTATTTCACTTCAGGATGTAAGATAATATGTATTTAAATATTGTTTTGTCTTTTAGTAGTACTTTCCATATTTTATGGTTTTTTATGACTTTCACGGTATGTTAAAAGAGAAATCTAGATGGTTCCCCCCCCATAGAATATAAGTGAAGTGATGCAGGTTGAGAGCATCCCTAATGTGAAAATTGGAATTCTGAAATGCCCCCAAATTTGAAACTTTTGAGTTCCAACATGACACCACAAATGGAAAATTCCATACTTGAGCATGTGATGAGTTGTAGTCAAAACTTTGTTTCTTGCACAAAATTACTTAAAATATTGTGTAAAATTACTTCTCTATATGTACAAGGTACATAGAAAACAGACGAATTTTGTGTTTGGCCTTGGATCCCATCTCTGTGATATCTCTTTATGTATATGCAAATTTCAAAAATCCGAACAAAAATCAAAATCCAAACACTTTTGGTCCCAAGTGTTTTGGATAAGGGATACTCAGCCTATTGTAACTAAATCCCTTTGTGGCTAGGTAAACATTGTAAACAAGGTGACTAACCTCAGCTTTGCTAAATGTATAACTCTTTCATCAAACTTACCTAGTTCACTCAGTTTCTCTTTTCCTTCTGTAAACACTTGTTGATTGCCTCTCATGACCTGCCAAGTGTTGCTGTTACTAGGAATAAGGATACCGTTTCTGTAGGAACCATGAGAAAACAAAGCCCTGTAAGACCTAGAACTAATAAAGACTAGTAGAAGACTTAGTTTAAAGGCAGCAATGAAGTTACTGTGTAGAGGACATCACTGTTTATATTTTTGCAACTTAAATGTGTTATCTCAAAGGTAGAAAAGTTTAGCTTTATCCCCATCCATGGTTGTAATTCATACTTTTCTGCTGTTACTCTCTACATTGTTTAAAAGTGACCCTTTTGTCTTGTTCCTTGGTATCTATGAACAGTGTAGAAATGAGGTTGTTTGTTCAAGCTGTAAGAGCACTCACATTCATTATTCTTTCAGAAACACGTGTTGAGTGCTTTCAGTGTGTCTGGTACTGGGAACAGAAGGCTGAATAAAATATAGATAGCATCTTGCCTTTGCTTTTAGGGAAGCAACATTATGAAATGAACATATTGTGAACTTTGAAATAGATTCATGAAATTCTGATTCTTGGTGACTTGCTGCTGATTCTTGGTGACTTGCTGGTGAGTTTTGAGCCTTGTAGGCTGTGAAGGATGAGTATGGCTTATTAGAGGTCCTCAAACTTTTTAAATAGAGGGCCAGTTCACTGTCCCTCAGACTGTTGGAGGGCTGGACTTTGGGCCCCGGGACAAGTCGGCTGCTAAGCAGGACAGGCAGTGGGTGGCAAAAACACCCCGTGAGCCGGATAAATGTCCTAGGCGGGCCGCAGTTTGAGGACGCCTGGCTTAAATGAACTAAAGATAGTGGGCTGGAGAAACAGTATTACAGTATCCCAAGTGATAGTGTGAATAAGCATGAGCATTATTAAGTGTAGTGTCTGCTTAGGAAAGAAAGAGTAAGATGATTAGAACAGAAGTTTTCAAATTTTTCTTTTGAAGGGGTGGTGAAATGAGATATCTTCTCCCCATTTATTTTTAAAAGTTGTGAAATACTCTTTTGAAAAAGTAAGGTATACTCATGTTAAAAATCACAAATGGTACAAAATAATACATGCTAAAAATAAGTCTGTCCTCTTACCCCTGAGCTCAAGTCCTCCTTACCCTAGGCAAATACTGTTAATTTTTTGTGTTTGTTTTCAGAGCAGTTTTTTCATGCACAGACAAATAGGCATGTGTGTATGTGTATCCCTTTTGCAGAGATAATGCTTAGAATTGCAAATGTGGCATATTCTACTTAATATATTTTAAAGATCCTGCAATGTTAGCACGTCCTTTATCTTATTCTGTTGAGTAGCTGCATAGCATTGTAATGAGTGGATATATTGTCCCTGGACTTGATTAAATTGTAGTTTCTTTAAGTTCTCTTGGTGAGCCCTTAGGGTGATTCTGATACCTTCCTCTCAGAAACAGGGTTCAGTGGATGCCATTTGTGGGATGAATCCTTAGAAGTTATGAAATTTCACCCTAAAAAGGCTTTATTCACTTCTGTGGTCTATGAGAGTGCCACTTTGCCTGATCTTCCCATATGGTATATTATGAGCTTTTTTTGTTCGAATCTTTGTAAGTCTAATTGGCTAAAAATGTTATCTTATAATTTACATTATGAGTAGTATTAAACATTTTTTTAATATTCTTAAAGACGTATTTTACTTTTCTTTTTAACCTGTCTCTTTTTATACCTTTTTCATATGAAATTCCATTTCTGTTCTGGTTGAAGATGGGACAGATTTCTGGTACTCTGCCTATTTAGTTACTCGTCTCCGTCCCCACTGATTTACCTCTGGGGACAACAGTGTTTTATGCCACTACGTGGCTCACTGCAGCGCAACTAGAGATGCAACAAGAGGATCTACATTTATGAATATTCTGGTGCATTATATTTCAAAATTTTAATTTTTATTCTTAAAGAATGGAGAATAAATTTTGATTTGGTAAATACCATCAGATATTTTTGGAGGTAACTTCTCAGCAATATGGAGTATGATATGGAGGTGAGAGGAAAAAAGTAATTTGTAGAAAAAAGTAATCCAGAGATTATGGGGATCTAAAACTAGGGCAAGTGGGATTAGAGAGGATAGAGAGATGAATAAAAGTATATATTTTAATAATACAAATAAAACTTAGAGTGAATATGTTGTTTGAGAAGAATAGCTCTCGTGTATAAAAATGTTAGTCACTGGGCTTTCAAAAACAAGTATTGGAGTAGGCTTACTGTGACCTTTTATTCTTCAGATTACCCCTGTTTTGGTGGTTTTTGTTTTCCTTGCTTTTTAAATAAAGGTAGACCTTTTACCCAAAGCAATCTATAGATTCAATGCAATCCCCATTAAAATAAAGATAGGCTTTTCATCCCTTCAGTGTTCCTTGAGGGAAATGTTCTTTACATAGAACGGTGCCCAGCGTTCGGTAGACTTTCAGTGAATACTTGTTGAATGAATGTCTTTCAGAATGAAAATATAGTAATTATTATATTTTAATTGGTTTTGCATTTTAGAAAAATTAGGTTTTGCCCTGAATTACAAACTATATTGTAATATGTCAAATATTTGAAGTCTTGTTTGGAATGAAATATAATTGCATGTAAAGATGTTTTTTAAAACTCACATTTCCCACATTTGTGAGCATAGGCCTTGGGGGCAGGAGAACCAGACACTCTGCTTTCTATGTCCTTAAAACTGAAGTGGACTTTAAGGTCCAGCTCCCCTGTTTCTCCTTTTATTGTTTTAGTAAAAAATAACAATAACCTTTTTGTTTGCCCTGAAGTTTAAAAGATATTGTACCCAAGTGTTCATTCTTGAGTTTATATTATATTACACATATATCAGCTAGAAAATGTGAATTATTTGAGGCTAGAGATTGAATCTTTTTTATTTCATGCTCACTGAAGAAAACAGTAGAATGTATGTTGCTGGCCAGTTGATTTACTTTTAGTGGAGTGAATTGTTCATGGTCTATGGTATTCTTTTAGAAGAGTGGTTCTCACTATCATACATGGACTTCTCAGAATCATTATTGCATTTCTTAAATCTTCAGATTGCTTATTGAGAACATTAGTTAGGGCAGATACATAACTTGAAGTGACGTAGATTAAGATTCTTCTGAACTTTGTGAGGATAGAAAATGCAATAGTTAGCATCGATTAGGGAATGGTAAAATTACTAAATGTGCTCTGATTTTGTGAAATTTTAAAAAAACTTTTGATGTAATAAAGCACGTTCATTTAAAAGAATAGTTTATATGATTATCTTCGTTTTTTTCTACTTTACACGTGACTTAGATTAAAGCTGTAGCTTTCTACAAAGCAGAGGTTGTGATAAATATGAGGACAGGGATGAAAATAGGAGTGGTAGAATTGAAGAAGATGGTGATGATGAAAGATAATGGTTATTGAATATTTACTATGGGCCTTCACTGAGCTAAGTACTTTACAGATGTATCTCATTAAGTATCCCTGCAGTTGTGTCAGATATTGTCCATATTTTATGGGCAAGCAGGATCATAGAGAAGTTAAGTAATTTACCCAATATTATACAGTTAATAAGAAACTATGGAAAGGCAGTTGGATTCCAGAGCTAGACACTCTTAATCATGAAAAAAGAAAGAACCCATGGTAGTGAATGGAACTGGGACTAGAGAGTTAATAGACATAGGCAATCAGCTGTCCCCCCTACAGAAATTTCATTATGTAAATTTAGTTATTTGACTAGACTCTACTTGTCACTGTCAATGAATATGTGAAGAGTAATAATAACTTGTTACTATTTTTTAAAATCTCCTAAGCATATATTTTGCTTTGTAGAATATTACTCTCGGGAAGCCATAATAGAAAGGAATTTGTCTTGTTGTGTGTGCTCTAGGTAAGATCCAGAAGCCAAGGATCCCTTTTTGGAACCTTACTCAGGTTGCTAGGGTTTTATGTGGCTTTGGGTGATGTGGTGGTTGCCTGTACTCACAGTGAGACATATGAATAAGTAATTGGACAGTTGAGTGCTAAGTGTACAGAGAGCAAGAGGCTGTGACAGAAAAAATGGGAATAGATTCAGGAGCCCTAAGATTTGCTGTGTAAGGCTTGGCTTTGATTTGTATCTATTTAAAATGAAGAGATTTAATTGTCGCTGCCTGTTCCTTAAGTTCTTTCCAGCTGAAGATTCGTGGTGATGGGTGCTGAGCGTCTACTTCCTGCTGTTCTGTGTGAACATGCAAACACTGAGGTGGATGTTTCTGTTTTTGTCTTTAACTTTTTGAACCAGTATCCTTGTTATTAGTTATATATTTAACATGTGATACCTTATATATTCTATGTTTATTTTAAAATGTAGATATACTACAAGTCGATGACAAAACTTTCAAGACTTTAAATGGCTTTTCTTTTATAATTTATTCTAAATCATAATGAATACTTTTTGAAGTTTCATATTTTATAATACAGATCTGTACTCCATATATTAAGACAACCTACAAAAGGTGGAATAGTTTTCATTTTTAAGGCTTAAATTTACTTTTGCAAAGTGATCCAAACAAGGTTTCCAGAAAAATTTAGAACTTAGGCATGTTTTAATGCAAAATTAAAGTGTGTATGTATTTAAACTTGGCATTTAGTCTACACTTCTTTTTAACCCTTTTAGCATATAATTAACATAGAAGAAACAGCACATATTTAGGGTGTAATTTTGATAAGTTCTGACACCTGTATAGATACCTTTGAAAGTGTTACCGTAATCAAGATGGTGAACGAAACTGTCGTCCTCAAAGATTTCCTTTTTCCTCTAACAATTTTTGTGTTTTTATAAATATTCTTGGGTTTTTTTCCTGGGATGTAGTTTTCAAACAGTTTGGAGACAGTTTAAAGCTTTTGAGTCTTAAACCAGATCAGAACAGTGTGTAGAGTTAATTATTTGCCATTACAGAGGCAGTAAACACAAGGCTTACCTGCATTCTTCTCCACCTTTCAGGGATCACTGTCTTTCATTGGTTGGGTCTTATACCTTAAGACAGGAGGAATAAATTTGGTCCCTATTACTTTATTTTGGCCAGTATTAAGTTTTAATGCTAATTTAAAAATGATCAAGATAAATAAAAGGTTGATACTTAAGCCAGAATGTGGTATTTTTTTTCTTTAAAAGAAATAACCTGGAAAGAGCAGTTATTTAGTATAAAATGTATGTCTTAATGACGTATCTGTGCTCATACAGTAGTGATTGCTGAGTAGGTTTTTCTTTGAGCTGCCAAGTATAGCAGCTTAAAGGAAGACAAGCTATTCATAGCTGAATGGTCACCACTTAAAAGTTTGTTTAAACTTCAGAATATTAGGATGTGAAATACTGTATCTTAGGTTTTACATGACATTGTTCATACGATTGAGTTTTAGGGGTATGCTTTCCGAATTGATTAAGAAAGGTTGTGTTTAAAAGCTTTGCTTAAAACTCATTGATGTTTTTGTTAAGTTGAAAAACTCTTAGTTTTTAAAATTTGCTATTTCAAAGTTAGTGCTAACTTTGTTTTACATAATTATTAAAGAATTATGACATTCTACCCACTACAAATTCACATCATTCAACATAATAGCATAGCTTAGCATTTAATTTGGAATATTTTAGCTTCTTCCTTTCAGGAAGTCTCATAGAAGAATCTAAAATGGGAATCAGAAATTTTGGATCTCCTAATTCTGCTTCTTTTGATACATTTAAGTTGATTAAACCTCTGTGTTTGCATCATTTTCTAAAGTATTGTCTTTGAAGTCATTTTTAAGACTAAATGTTTTTGAAACACTATAGAACAGTGCTTTACAAACTGTGTTCTGCAGAATGCTGCTGACCTAAAAATGTTAGTGCTTGTTCAGCAGTAGAGGCATGTTCTTTAGTCAGACAACCAGAAAAGATGAATTTAACAAAAAGGTTTTTTAGTGCACTCTTTGTGCATGCTTTCAGAGTATGTGATAATGTTCATTACAGTCTTCATATCACATTCTCATTATGAGTAAAGATGTTTAATTGTGTTAATTTATATTTATACTTTGACGTTTTGTCTGATGGGTGACCTTTTTTTGTTGTTCTTGAGACAGAGCCCCACTACGTCACCCTTGGTAGATTGCTGTGGCCTCACAGCTCACAGCAACCTCAAACTCTTTGGGCTTAAGTGATTCTCTTGCCTCAGGCTCCCAAGTAGCTGAGACTACAGGCACCAGCCACAAAACCTGGCTATTTTTTTGTTGCAGTTGTCATTGTTGTTTAGCTGGCCGGGGCCAGGTTTGAACCCTCCACTCTTGGTGTATGTGGCTGGCACTGTAACCATCGTGCTACAGGCGCTGAGTCATGATGTGTGACGCTTGAATGCAAAATTTTCAATAAGTTTTCACTGTAGTATCTCATCTCAGCTGTTACAAGTCCTTTAAGGATTAGTGCAAGGTATAAATATAAAACAAGTAAGTCTGTGTTGGACTTTAAAGATCTCTTAGAGCAGTGGTTCTCAACCTCCTAATGCTGCGGCCCTTTAATACAGTTCCCACAGAGAATTGCTGTCTTAGAGCTTTGTGGCAAGAAAAGTTCTTAACATAGAACTGAAGGGTTTTAAAGAAGGGAAGTTAGCAAGTACCATGTTAGTTGCTTTACGTTGATACTTGGAGGTAAATCTTTTCAGTGCGGTTTGGAGAGATAAAGAAAGCTGATTAAGTGACGAGATTTTTTTTCTTCTGCCTTGTTGCCTGTGGAAGAAATAGTGTCATGAAAAATGAAAAGAATAGATTTTGCAAAAATCTGGGGAAATCAGATATGATACGCCCAAAGGAAATCTGTTTCTTGATTATATGTCAGTTTATCCCGCACAAGGACAGACTCCCAAGTCTAATATTCTTCCCAATGGCCTTAGGATTTGAGTTACTTTCCAAGATTTACTTTTCTTTTGAATCCTTAAGACTTTTTAAACTTAACATTGTGGTACTTTTTTGTTTTACATAGTAAAATTATTTTGAAAATATTTAAGTGTGCCTACTGTGTGGTCAGGCTTTTGGCATGACCCAAATAATCAGGGATAGACATTCTTAAAATATATTTTTTAATTTCTAAAATGTTAATCACAATTATTATAAATATTGCTTTTGCCTAATTTATTGAGAGTGTCTTGGTCTCTCTCTTCTCCTTTTGACTTCGTCAGAGTCAGGTTACTCATTGCCCACCCCAGGACATGTAGTTTCTATTACTCTGAAGAGGCCCCATCCATTTACTTCTGTCTGCTTTTTGTGGGTGTGCATTATATAAAACAAAAGAAATAATGTTCATATTATTTCAGTATGTTCATCTTATAATCAATAAGCTTATCTTTACATTCAGTTGTAGTGTGTTTTATTGTTTGTCCTGTGTTTGAGTTAAACAGAGATGGAAGGATATGCATTTAGTGATTTATAAGGTGCTGCACAGTCCCTGACTGGTCACTTCAGCCTCAGACTTAGAGTTGGATTACACACAGTGCTGCTTTCTCCCGTACCCCTGCTCACGGGTTCCTCCCATTATGCAGTGTCCCCACATTATCTTTCTGTTTTGCTTTCTTAGTGTGTACTCATTGTTTCAATTTCAGTACCAGCATCACATCACCTCTGGGACCCTCTTTGCTTTCTGTTCTTTCATTTCCTCCACTCTGCCTCAGCCTCTGTTAAGGTCTCCTGCTTGTTGTCCTGACACCTCAGATATCTCTATCATTGCTCTTAGAGCATTACAGTTTTTATACTAGTTGATGTGTCATTTTCATGAGACTGAGCTCCTACAAAGCAATACCTATTTCTTTTTTTTCTTTTTTTATTATTTTTTTATTGTCTAGCACAGTACTGGTGAACAATAGAAGTGATACACATTTGATGAATGCATAAATAAATGGCATTCATTTCTATATTTGTCATTTAAATAACTATAAAATGCAACTTTCAAATGTTTTGTTTACTATAAAATATTTCTTTCAGGACCTGTATTATTCTTTTGAAAGACGCACAGGTAGATTTTTCTCTTAAAATTGTGAAAAAGTTGTCAGAAGCCATATTTGTATAATGATATTCAAGTGGCCATGGTGAGATTTTCTTTCCTAATCTCCACTATCCTTCTTCCTCTTAAGATACAGATCTTATGAATGAGACTGAGTGAAGGACTTTAAGTTGGATAAAGATTAGGATTCCCTGCTGGCTTGTAATTATCAGAATCTGGATAGTTATTTATTTGGATGAAACGATGCATACATTTTGTGCATCAAAAGTAAAGCATATGTGATTGTGAAAGGAATGTTTGAATTCCCCAGTGGGATGTCATGGGGCATGTTTATAAACTCCCACTAAGCAGTAGTTCTACAATGGAATTTCACTGGCATTGAGATAATAATTTGCACAGTCAAATTACCTTCTTTACAAAAAACCCAAGGAATCATGAGGGCCTAATCCTTTATTAATGTCAACCCATAGGCTGCAAGAAAGCGTAAGATTGCCATTCGAAAAGCCCAGGGGAAAAATGTGGAGGCCATTCGGGAACTGAATGAGTATCTGGAACAGTGAGTGTTTTACAAGAGGATTGTGTTTTGTTATTCTGATAAATCTTTTTTTTAATTAAAATGGAATTTGCATTTAATTTTCCTGTTTGTCTGCATGCTGTTCATTTATAGAATATCACACACTTACTTTTTCCCCTGCGTTTCTTCCTACCAGATTTGTTGGAGACCAAGAAGCCTGGCATGAACTTGCAGAACTCTATATCAATGAACATGAGTAAGTTAAACACACATAAAATTTTGTCTAAGGGCAATTTTCATCAAAGTTCAACAGAAGGTATAGTGGTTTCCAAAGTGTAAATCACTTATCATTTAAAATGAGCAACAATAAATCAACAATTAAATGAAAAATAAGAAGTTAATAATTTGTTGGTTTTAATATGTGAATAGCTTTAACTAGGCTATTTGTGTTTTGCTAAATTGTTTTTGTTTGGGAAATAAGTTTTTCTTTTAAATAGAGATGGTATTCTTTGAAATCATAAAGGCCTGCATTTTCTAAGTGAAGGTTATTTTTGGTGAATCAAAATTGAATTTTTAGAGTTCAAATTGTTCTTGTATACAAAGAGTATTATACTCCCTGCTGTTTAAAAATTCTGTCAATTGTATGCATGTATTAGCTTTAGTACCAAGAGAATCAACTCTTCTAAAATGAAGCATTCTGTTGCCTGGGTAAAAAACCGAGAATAATCAAGAATGTTGAATGCTGTAGGAACTTGCTTATTGGATATTTAATGTTTTTGTTAGCTTTTTTATTGCTGTAGTGACAGGAGGAAATCCCAGTGTGAGAGGATTAGTCCAGAGTCTCGGTGCAAGTTTTCTAATATCACAGCATTAACGCTAACCTCCATCTAGAGGCATAATTTTTTTTCTTTTTTCTCTTAGTTCTTTTGAATCTGAAGTATATTACATTGTTTCTTTTCCTTCTTTTTGAACAGTATAGAGTCAGATTCTCACGTACATTTCCTTATTATGCATGAATAACAACTTCTTATACTACAAACAGCTGACACAGGAAATAAAAGAGAATGAAGACATTTGTCTGTTGTCTGTGGTGTATATATAATGTGAATTAGGGATTGAAGTAGTTATTTGCATAAGTCTTATAAACGTGGGAGTTAAAGTAAAACTGATAGGTGTTATTTAATTAATTTGTGCTATGTTCTGGGGACTATATTCCTCTGGCCATCAGATGCTCTGTTTTGGGGCAGGAGATTATTTTCGGGTACATGTTCAGTACAGATGTACATATGCTTATATGTACACATACATAAACACACTTATTCTCTTATTTGTGGGAGGCAGTTTATAATACTTATGTTTAAATAACATGAAACTGAATTTTTGGAGTATAGTAAAAAAAGTAATGTTAGCTTGTTTCTAAAATAGGTGACAGTCATTTAAAATTTTTTTGTACCTTGTGAAAATTTTCTGACTATAAATGCATTTTAAATATCTCAAATCATCAAGGAAATTATTTTTTCAGGTTAAAGAAATACCTAATGTGGAAAATTTGGGAAACCCTATAAAGTATAAGCCCCAAACAAAAATTACATGTAATTCCATCATCTTAAATTATAGTTTATATGTGAATTTTGTTCTTCCATACCTCTTAAAAAAACAAAATAACATCTTTTGTACTTTGTTTTCTCTTTTATTTTGTCAAGAATTTCTTATCACTGTAAACATTCTGCAATGTAGTTTTAATGACCTTATATTGTTTTATTATATCAGTATACCTTGTATTTTTAACCAGTTTGCTGGGGGGGAGTATGAAGGTTGTTTTATATTTTCACTGTAATACCATGGTAATCATCTTTGTTTCCTTGCACTAAAGTCTTAGAAGTAGAATTGCTTGGTTAAGTGATATGCACATTTTCTGTGGTTTTGATAAATAATTTCTGATTGTTCCCTAGGAAGGTAATAGCAATCTACTTTCACACTGGTAATCATTAGAGTATGTTTTAAACAGCACTAGGTGCTGTGATTGTAAATTTGATAGAGAAGTCAATTATACTTTATTATTCTTAATAACTGTTTATATAAAGGTGCTCAATCATTTTTTAGAAGTATATCTTTGCTTATTATATGCCTTTTTAATACTGACTTTTTTAAATTATGGAAACTTTACATTTTCAGGAAATCAGACATATCAGTACTTGTCACTTTCATGTCTTCTGGCCACTAAGGATTATGTCAATATATCATCTCTTTTGTTTTTGTATTCCATTTGCAGGGGTTTTTTTGCATGTATTTGCAATATTTCTATATTTAATCATCAAATTTAGTTGATACTTTAACCTATCATTAGATTTATTTATTGTTTCATTATGTAGGATCATATTCAGCTTTGCTTTGCTTTGTTTCTAAAGAGTCTCTTGAAATAGAGTTGCATGTACACTTGAGAAATAAACTGAAAAATCCCAAGAAATACAAAAATACAAGAGCACTTGAAAAATAATTCCTTTATAGAGGAAATGATAATTGTGGTCAGCCTACTCTTTTATCTAGTATCACTAAACATTTTTCAGTCTTAAAGGTAGTTATAAAATGACCATTTAATTTTTTCTAATTGAACACAAAAGAAATAATTCAAATTTAGCCTGAGTGGCTAAATAAATAAACCTGAATAAATAAATTCAGATTTTTTGGAGACTGTCTGAAAATTAGAATGAGTTCATTTGATTAATTTGACTTATTTGGAGAAAGTCATTGTAGTAGATAGAGATTTTATGGTGAAGTGTTAAATTATTATGGGATGTTGGTAATAGTTCACTACACAGTGGCAAAAATGTATTGATGTAAAATGTATTAATAGCAGTTTAGAAAATGCTAAATATATTTAACATTCAGCATTCTTTTCTTTATATGAACAATTGCAAGCTTTTTATGACTCCAAATAAATTTCCACAATAGAATTTTTACATAGGCCTATTTAATGTTTTTAGAAAGGGAAAAGAGGATACACAGAATTCTGCAACATAAATTATTTTATCATTAAGTTACTTTTATTACATTTGATTCTGATTTTAAATTATAGTTTGTCTTTATGTCAGTGGTGATTATCACATTCATTGACCAGATTGAGAAATTTTATTTGTTGTAAATATTAAAAATTATAGTTATAATTTGTGTATTAGTAGTGCTGATATGTGTTACAGGTGAAGTATCTCTAATCTGAAAATCTGAAATTTGAAATGCTCCAGAATTTGAAACTTACTGAATGCCAGTGGCATTCAAAGGAAATGCTCATTAGCGCATTTCAGATTTTAGATTTTCAAATTAGAGATCCTCAATCAATAAGATAACACAAATATTTATTTCAGAATAAAAAATCTAAAATCTGAAACACTTCTGGTCATTTTGAATACAGGATATTTAGCCTGTATAAGAAAAAGTACATTCATGTTATCAAAACTCTTAATTTTTTTAACTTGATTTGTAATTGAAACTAGATACTGTATCAGCAAATCAGCAAGTCTTATGCATTGATTATGATGGCAATTATTATTCTTTTTTGTAGTTCCAGACTTGTTATAAAATTCTGTATCAAAGAGAATTATCAAAATTCTATAAGGAAAAATCATGATATTGGTAAAATAATATAGGAATAAATATTGTATGCTTTGGTTATATACTTTTATGAGGAGCAAAAGAAATCTTTAGTTCTAGTACTGACCTTAATAGATTAATAATAAAAATTTCTTATTTTAGATTGATTAAAATTATTTTTATTTTTCTAATCTTAGTATCATTTAATCATTATGTATAATGAGTTAACTTCTGTATGAAGCTAAAATTGTACTGGCTGTGTACATACCTCATTCCTGGCAGAGTCGAGGAAATAGTCTCTTAATCTGTGTGGCCTGACCCTGTTGGGCAACCCACCTGAGAATGGCTGGACTGGAACTAGACCATTTCTGGAGTGTCTTCTAGCTCTAAAAAATTGAAAGAAGGGATTCTTTTCTTATATGTGATGCTATTTGATTTCTTAGAAAACATTTTAGTATTCATTTTGCAACAAAACTCCTGCCTGCCCATTATATTATGCTTCATGCTGCACATGAAAGAACCAGAGTCACAGTCCTGCTCAGCTCATTTAGGTCTCTAACAACTTTTATACTTAGCCTCAGTCTGAATTTTTGGCAGCATCCTAGTTAAAGGAACATATTTAGAAGAGAACTATCTTTGCCCTTTTCTTTTAGAGTAACAAATAGTTATTAACTAGGTAGTCACAATACTTTTGTTGTAGACATTTATTCAATCATTTGTTCATTCATTTGCTTAATTAAATACCTACTATGTGTTAAGAACCAATGCTAGATTTTGGATATAAACATGGAAATGAGTGTAGGTTTTTGGATAAGAATCTATATGTAAGGTGTTTTTCATAAATCTAATAAACTATAATTCTTGGGTGGTCTGCAGGGTGTGTTTCATCCTTAGGCTCTTTTGTTTTGAATGCTGTATACATTTTTTAAATGTTGCCATTGACGTCTTCATTACTGTCATCATCGACTACTACAGTTGATCATTGTGGTGTGTAATAACTTACAGGCTATATACATAGTAGTTTTTTCCTAGATTCAGTTTATATCTCTGTGTCTCAGTGGTCTCACCTAGGGTTTTGGTAGGATTAATTTAACTTATAACACACTTAGAGCAATGCATGACACATAATAAGCACTTAATAAAAGTTAACTATTATTAGTATATGTACAAACCTGGAATATGTATGTTTTAACAGGTAAATATAGCAAGCATTAGTGTAAAGGTAGATACCTTGGTATATTGGTGACAAATGCCAAATTAAAGTAGCCTTTTTCTGCAGGTAGTGTCATCGCTTGCTCACTGGGAATAAATCTTGGAACACCTGTGTTCTTTGGGATCTCCTGTAAATATGAAGATATTTCATAACATTAAACATTTAAAATATATTAATGTGAACTATAGTCACATGGTTTAAAGCTGCTTTTCCATATCCTTTTCTGGCGGTTCCCTCCTTATATTTTCAGTAAGATTTCTATTTTTCTTTTCTTTTTTGTTTGGCAGGGGTTGGGTTTAAACCCACCACTTCCGGCATATGGGGTCGGTGCCCTACCCTTTTGAGCCACGGGCACTGCCCTAAGATTTCTGTTTTTCTACCATGTGATTTAATAGTAGAATGTATATCAAAACTAACTTTATTTATTTTTCATGCAGTCAGATATTTATAACTTCATTATTATTGACAGACTTTATGAGAAGTCTTTATATAAAAATAGACTATATTGATAAATAAATGCCTGTGAAGAATTTTTAGTGAGTAGGGAATATACATATACATATGTATATGTGTGTGTGTGTGTGTGTATATATATATATATATATGGTTATTTTGTGAGTAGGGAATATTTAATAAACTGTTTATTTACTCCTTGCATTTTAGCTTTTTGAATATTTTACTAAGTGATCAATGAGTTTCTAGAAGTTATTTTTATGTAACTTGATCCAAAGTCTTGAAATCTATGTTAGTAATAATGTTTGGATGTCATAGCAATGATCCCGTTTTAAAAATATAATATCTATTAATTGTTCATAAGGTGTTTTAGAAATGAAGCCTGTTCATTTCATTAAAAATTTTAATGTTATTGTTATTTATGAATTCAGGATGACAGGTATTTTATTAGCAAAGCTGCATAAATTGTTTTGGGGAATAAAATGGTAACCACCACTAACATTGTTTTTGAGTCATTTTAAGGTATAAGATAAAATTTATGACTTTTACAATAAGTTTCTCCTCTTGCTATTTTTTAGCTATGCAAAGGCAGCCTTTTGTTTAGAGGAGCTTATGATGACTAATCCACACAACCACTTATACTGTCAGCAGTATGCTGAAGTAAGTGTTCTCAGAAACAGCAATTGTATGTGACTTTAGTTTTGTTGCTATTGGGTATTATGGAATAAGATATTTCCTTCATGTTGGGCAAGTATATAAATCTTTAAAAGAATTGATGAGTGTCAATTCATGGCAATAAAAGTTTTAAATTTTAATATTGCAATGGAAATACTGATTTTTAAAAGCTAAAACAGGGAAAGTATTTGTATTTTTACTTTCCTAATTATAAGTTAATTATGCCACGTTTGTCAACATTTAATGGTGTCCATGATATTTATGGAATAATTTTGATTTTAAAATTCAAATTCCAGAAAATTTATATTTAGGCCAATATTTTTAGAAGTTGGAAATATTTAATTTGCTTACCATAAAGAATAGCAGTACAGTTAAATGCGATACGTTAGAAGGACTTCATTATTAAGGAATGCTGGTGCAGACGTAAAAGAACAATTCACTATCCAAGTCTATATTTATTATGCTAGTTGTAGAAGATATAATATTGTGAAGTAAAGGGTTTCCAAGGCAGCTGAAACAGAAATTATAGTGGCTTTTTTTATTGTGGCAGCATTTTTGTTTTAAAAACCACTCAGTGATCTTAGTGTTCCATAGAATTGAGTAGTTTTGGGGGGAGGTTATGTTTTAAATTTTAGATTAGCTTTAACAATTTTAAGGTGAATTCTTTAAACATCTTATATTTGTTTACAGAATATCTGTTTCAATTACTTAATGTCTGTGGTATGATGAAACCATGCTATATTTCAAAGTAGTAAAATAAACAGGTTTCAGCACTCTGCCATTTTAACAGGTTAAATATACCCAAGGTGGACTTGAAAATCTCGAACTTTCAAGAAAGTACTTTGCACAGGCATTGAAACTGAACAACAGAAATATGAGAGCTTTGTTTGGGCTTTACATGGTGAGTTGAGGTGCATGTTTAATATTACTTTATAAAATCTGTAACTTAAAATCCATTTAACTATCCTCGTCAAACACTCCCCTCTTGTTTTTGGTGTTTTATTGATGAGCATATGATTTTTTTCTTATAATTATAAGCAATAAACATTGTAAGGCAGTTTTGATTTTGAATGTTAATACATCCTAGCTGTTTGACATTTCATTGTTAAAATCTTATGTCAGAGCTGAAATCTGCCCTTACAAAATTAAACAGTAACAGATATAAAACCACATTATGTATTTAATTGTTTTGCTATTCTTGGGTTTATGCCCAGCCTTACTATATTTCTTTCCTGAATTATACTTGTATCAGATCTTTTTAAATTATACTGATAAAAGACATATTAGAAATAATATCTCTATTATGTCATTAAAACATTTTTTATAGTATAGAAGTGCAGTTTGAAAATTGTAGAAAGTACAGAAGTATCTGTTGTTCCTGTATGCTAAAGGAAGAGCTTAGAGGAGTGAAAAAGAACTGTGTGAAATGCAGG
The DNA here is from genome assembly GCF_000181295.1 of Otolemur garnettii. NCBI lineage: Eukaryota > Metazoa > Chordata > Mammalia > Primates > Galagidae > Otolemur > Otolemur garnettii. The sequence goes on along the minus strand of NW_003852399.1, from coordinate 19,332,127 downwards.
AAGAATTTGCTGACCTTTAAAATACATATAAAATGAACACCTCTCTGCAATCAGATGGCTGGGAAAATAAACTTCACTAGGTCAGTTAGTTCTTTGAAATTTTGATTTATCTTAGTGTCATGGACTTTTTCATAAATATCTAATTGTTTGGACTCTGTGAAAAAAATTAAAGAAGTGGAGGATAGGAAGAAACATAAATGAAATACTTTTTCAAAAGAAATGGCCAAATATGGTTAGAAAATGGCTCAAAGAAATTTTGAGAAAATTTTCCTGGATTCTACCAGAGCCAAATGAAGTGGCTTAGAGATAGAATATCTCTTTACCAAATAAATTAAATACTAATTTTTAAAACTATATAACAACAAACTATTAATAATAATTTATGTGTAGCACTTTATGTGCCAGGCAGTGTGTCTGAGCTCTATTTTTGTGTAAATCTTCACATCAGTCATTTGAGTAGGCACCCCTATTTGAGTAGGTGCTCGTAATATTATTTCACAGATGTTGAGACTGAGATATAGAGAGAAAGAGTTGATTACTTTGTTGGAAGTTAGACACAGAGCTCCTGATTCCAGCCCAGGGAGTTGACTCCAAAATTTTTCTCTTAATGGCTTCCTTAACTGCAATTTTTATCCAAAAAGTGGCATTAAAGCCATAGTGGTATAAAAATCAGATTTTGGTATATAGATTTCTCTTTGGCAGATAAGGAGAGAGGAGAGGTAAAAGGACCTAGCACAGGTTAGGTATAAAAGAAACATTTAACTTTTTTTGAATCATATAGACAAATCTATAAAATATATTTGGAGTATAGCTTATTTTAAAAATAAGACAAAAGTTTATCTTTCCTCAAATTAAAAACATTTAAAAGTTAGTGTATGATTTGGGGCGGGGGGGGGTTACATATTCTTACATGGATTCCCACTTATGAACCCCTCATTTAGGCCAGGCACAGTGGCTCACACCTACAATCCCAGCTCTCTGGGAGTCTGAGGCAGGAAGATCGTTTGAGTTTGAGACCACCCTGTGTAAGTGCAAGACCCATCTCTACTGAAAATAGAAAAATTAGCCTAATATTGTGTAGTCCCAGCTACTCAGAGAGTGAGGGCCTAAACCCAGAAATTTGAGGTTGTTGTGAGCTAAGATGATGCCACGACACTCTAACCTGGGCAACAGAATGGACTATATCTCAAAAAAAAAAAAAAAAGAATCCCTTATTTAAATACATTTTTTAAAAAGGTGACTGTAGATGAAATTGAGGTGGCTAATCAATTCTATGAAACAGTTTGAAAATTCTTGGTATAGTGAAAAGAGAAATAGACTTCAGATAAGGAGGATCTCCTTTGTTTCAAAGACTTCCATTAACTTGCTTTTGTGAAATGAAATCACTCCTATTAGACTTAATTTTTTTTAACCTATTAATGTAGTAACTTTGGGTAAATTATTTTTGAGAGTTTTTTCTATTTCATAATTCTGGCATTGGAAAGCTGATACAATTCAGTAACAAAAAAAAAGTATCAATAGTCTATGGTGGAAAAGTGCTTCTGATTTATAAAGTCGTCTTCCATGGCTTGCCTCTTTAAGGATAAGGGATTTTACCTTTAAGAGCTATAATAGGGCGGCATCTGTGCCTCAAAGGAGTAGGCCCCATATGCCAGAGGTGGCAGGTTCAAACTCAACCCGGGCCAAAAACTATAAAAAAAAATATATATATATATAGTAGTAGATATATAATTAAATAATTTTAGATATTCTGTAAAATACATATTCCATTACTTTTGGTTATGCTATATTTTAAGATACATTGTCACTTGTAAATACTAACTTTCTTAATCTTTATGTGTTTGATTATCTTGACTTCTTTTTAAAAAAGAATTTAATTTTGATTTTGATTTTTTTGCTTTTAGTCAGCAAGTCATATTGCTTCTAATCCAAAAGCAAGTGCAAAAATGAAAAAGGACAACATGAAATATGCTAGTTGGGCAGCTAGTCAAATAAACAGAGCTTATCAGGTTAGTATTGATATTCTTTATCAGTGGGTCTGTTAACCTATTTCTTATTTTTATTTCTACAGACTATAAAGTCACATGTCTGACATTGGACTTTTATTCTTTGAGTCTTTATCAAATATGATTTAATTGTGTAGAATTAATTTTTAGTTTTAGGACCACTTTCTTCCCCCAAAAGGAATCTGTATTATTATCTCATAATTAATCTTACTATCTGGACATCTCAGTGGTTCTGCATTTGTCAAATATATAGTAATTCTAAAAATCTAGGAAAGATAAATTATGTGATACTTTTCAGAAGCAGGTTGGATATGTGAGTATAGTATTAATCATAGGTAGTCTCAAGAAGTAGAAAAGCATAAAAGTAAACTAATAAAACCTTACAGCAAAGTTTGTACAGTTTGCTTACACTTCCGACCTTATACTAAAACTTTTTCATTTATTCCTCTGTTTTCTAAAGCTTATCCCTAAGGAGATTTTTCAGGAAATTTTTTTCATGGGAAATTTGTTCATTGAAAACATCCTCTTACATCTTGCATGTTTATAACTATCCATTTATTACTTTTATATTTAAAAGACAATTTGGCTATTTCATTTTAGCTTATATTTATTTTACTCATCTTAAATGTATTGTTCCATTGTTTTTTAGGATAAAATTTTTGATATCAAGAAGTCTGATGTCATCCTGATTTTCTTTCTCTTAGAAGTGACTTAGACTCTTTGGTTACTCTCACAAATTTTATCTTTAGTTTTAAAATCCAGTAGTCTTACTACTTGATACGTTTGCTGGTTATTCTTGAGTTATTTCTCCCAAGTACACAATTTACCCATTTAGTATGTGGATTTAGTTCTCTTATGTGAGAAAAGTCACTTTAGAAGGTTTTTTTCTGTTTACTTAAGTTTTCCTTTTCAGGGTTCCAATTGTAAGTTTAATTATGTTTTCTTTCCCTGTGTCCTCTATTATTCATTTTCTTTTCCATTCTTTCCTGTCATCTTCTGTATTTTGTTTTTTTAATCTTTTTTCTCCACAGTAGTTTTCCATGGAGTTGATTCACGTTCCTTTCTTGTTCTCAGGTGGTTTTCTGGATTAGCAGGAAGAGGTGGTTGTGGAATGGGAGGAGTTAGAGATAGGATCGGGTATCCTTCTCAGCTTGACTTTTGAATGATTTCCTTCTTTTTGTTACAGAGAACTCAAATATGGCCTGTCTATACACACATAAAATGTATTATCGTTACAGAGTTTCTGCTTTGTGAGCCAGCTTTCCCTCTTACCTCACTGTTTCTTCCCTAACCAATTTCATTTTAGTTTCCAGTAATTTCCTTTAGTGTGTGAGTGTTTTGTCTTTCTAGAAGAGAATGTTTGCTGGATATTTCAGAAGTTTTGCAGTATTAGATGGTTAGATTTGTCTGATGCATGCAGTTTTCACACTTACCTTTGTTTTGGAGCCTGTGAACACTTTCTTAGTTTTGTAGGCTATTTGCAGGTTTATCACCCCAGGTCCTTTTGTTTGGGGAGGATAAGTATTCATAATTTTTTGATTTTAGGTTTTTGCAGAGTAGTAGGCTCTGCTAGTGTTATATCCTGTTGTTCCTGCCACACAGCTCTTGACCCTTTATACATCCTGCTATGACTTAATCACATTCTGGGATTTTAGAAAATTGCTAATTTGTTAATAGTTTCTTTGAGGATATCTGTGGGCTTGTTTTCTATTATGTTGGTTTGGTACTGTTTTGTTTTTTGTTTTTTTGTACTTCTGGTTGGAGAAGATTGGAGAGATTAAAAAAATTTAGTGCCCCTATAATCACATCATTGAAAGTTACCCTTATATATTTTTATTATCTGTTATAGAGGGTGTTAGTTCTGTTGGCATATCATAAGTCAGAAAATTTTTAAGTTTTAGCTAGGCTTTGCTTCTCCCCATGCAGTTCGGGACAGCTCAGAGCTATAATGGAGTTCCATATAGAGTAGGCTTGGAAAGTGTATTTGTGTGTGATATAAAGTTAAGACTTGTGTAGTATAAAACTAATGGTATGCACATACTGCCTTGGTTTTAATATAATTTTGAGAAACAACTAGCTGCTCAGAGAGTGCTTTTTTGGACATATCATTACTATTTTTAAATCAATTTTTATTAAATTATAACATACATAGAAAAAAGAACTGCCAAGTTATAAATGTACATTTCAGTGAATAATATGAGGTACGAGTAAGTGTGTCCAGGTTAATAAATATAAACATAGCATTCCCAAACCTTCTTGGTTTGCCCACTCCATATCTACTCTTGTCCTCCTTAAGAGTACCAACCCTGTAATTTATGTTATTTATTTTTGTCTGGCATATTTCACTCACTATTAGCTTATGAGAATTATCCTTTGATATGTCTGTATTTCATTCATTTTCATTGTAGTCTGTGTGTGAACATATTACAATTTATTTAGTCAGATGTTTAGCATTTGTTATTTCCTATTTAAGGCTATTGTGTACACTGCTATGCTGGACATTGCTGGACAGGTCTTTTGGGATATTATACCTTTGAGTGGAAATGCTGGGTCATAGAATGTGTATATGCTTAACTTTAGTTGATAAAGGCAAATTAGTTGTGTACTCCTGCCAGCAGTATTTGAGAGTTCTAATAGTTTCATTTCTTCCCCTACACTCAGATCTGTCAGTCTTTGTCAAATGCGTGTGTCGTAGCATTTCATGGTTTTATGTTGCTTGCCCTTGGTGATCAGTGAGTTTGAACACTTTTATGTGTTGATGCTTCATTTGGACATCCTCCTTCATGAAATTTCTCTTTCTCATTGGTTTGTATGACTCTTAATTTTTTAAGTTTCCTAGTTATGAGCTCTTCTGTTCATGTGTAGCCAGTATCTCTTAACTCCTTACTTGCTTTCATTCTCACTTAATATAGATGAATACAGGTTCTGAAATTAAAATGTGTTCATTTTCTTTATGGTTTGTGCTTTCTGCAGTTTTTTTTTTTTTGGCCGGGGCTGAGTTTGAACCCGCCACTTCCGGCATATGGAGCCAGCGCCCTACTCCTTTGAGCCACAAGTGCTGCCCCGGTTTGTGCTTTTTGTATCCTGTTTAAGAAATCTTCTGCTACTCCGTGATTATAAAGACAATCTTGCATCTTTAGAATTTCTGTCCTTTTACTTTTCAGGCTATTATAAACACACTTGGAATTGATTTTCATGTATGATGTGAAGAGGTCATTTTCTTCCCGTGTGGGTATGCAGTGTTTCTGTCCATTTCTGTCTTGTATCATGAGCCCTGTTCCACTGAAGCTAATTCAGTGTTATAGTTGAGGGGAGATCACAGATGCTAGATCCATATTGTCTGGGTTCAGAATTTGGGTTTGATACTTACCTGCTATGCAACCTGCATAAATCACATAACATCTTGCATGAGGCCTAGCTTTTCTTCTGCTTTATGGACATAATATAATTATTTTGTAAATTAAAAAATTTAAAACATGTATTGCATTGTGTTATTAATCACATACTATAAGTTAAATTTATTATTCATGCTCTGATCATTGCAGTAATAGCAATAACAATAATTATAATAGCAAACATGTATAAAGAATTTATTATGAACTGGGCACTTTTTCTGTTTTAGAAATGAAGAAGTTAAAGCATGGAAAGATCTAATAACTTTCCCAAAGAGGCACAGCTGTTTAATGACAGAGCGATTTTTAAACGCAGGCAGTCTGACTCCAGAGTTGGTACTCCTAAGGGTCACAGTAAAGTGCCTCTGTAAAGATATGTCAGGTATAAGTGCATCTTAAGCCATCACTGTGGTGTCCAACTCCCTCCTCATTTATTTTCTTATGTGAACACACACAAACACATTTTATCTTTTCATTTCAGATCCAAAGCTCTCAAAAGTAACTCAGCTCACAAGCTTTGTTTTGTTTGGGTCTTTTTTCTTTCTTCCTTATGTCCAGTGATACAAGGACCCCTTGATTAGATATCTTGGGAAAGACGCCCTTCCCTGACTTAAGAGATGCATGTTGCCAGCCGTAAATCTGTCTTTTCAGTATTTTAAACCATAGTTCATACAATCAAATCTTGTTCTTTGGTAACATTTGCCCTCTCTACCATGCACGTTATCTCTTTTGGGATGTTATTAGATCCATTTCCTTTTCATAACTCCTTATTTTACAAAGTCTTCATTCGATACTGTTGAGAAGAGTTTGGTGGCATCACTTGTGTTCCTCAGTCTTTGAGTTTGGCACCATGAACTCCATAGCACCCAGCAGTGTTTTCCACATCTTTATTGAAGGACTAACTTGCCGCCTTTTCTTCAATTCCTAGGAAAGGATAACAGGAATTTTTCTCAACAGTTTTTCATTCCTTTTGGATACCACTTCAGGAAGATAATATACCTCTCACTTAGTTGTGTGAGATATATTTTCTTTCACAAAATGTAGCAACTTTTAATACTTTTTAATTAGGAATCAACTCTTTCACAAAATTTATTTTTACCTCTTGTCATCAGTTATAGGTTTAAAATAAAATCTCTTGGTGCTTGTGAAGCCTTTGTATTTTCTGCTTTCTGTGCAGAGGTTCTCTGTGTTTTTCCTGTGTCAGATTCCATAAATTTTTGTACCCCTATAATTAGTGGTTTAAAATATGAGCTTATTTATGATTCTGTAGGTAGGCAGTTTAACTTAAGATGTTGAGTAATTCCACTGGGGTCCTTCTTTTTTCTCTGGTGTGCTGGTGGTCACTGGCCTCATATAAACAACAGCTTGGCAGTTGGCTTTCTGTCAGCTGTGCTGGGCCTTCTGTCTCTCATTTAGCAGTCTCACTTGGACTTACTAAGTCACATGGTGATCTCAGGGTTTCAAGAGCAGCAGACAGGTAAACTCCAATGTCCACATGCTTTTTAAGCCTCTGGTTATATCACATTTTGCTGTTATCCCGGTAGCCAAAGCATGTCACATAGTCAGCCCAGATTCAAGGGGATAATACTTCACCTCTCAGTGGGAAGAGAAGCATATGTGGTCATTTGGCAGTTTGTTACATATCCTACTGTATAACTCCATAATTTCTATCCTTTTGTTTTCATTTATTTTCATCTGCTTTATTGAATTATAATTTATGATCATAAAACATGCACATTTGTATAGTTTAAAATGTATACACCCCTCCTCACTGCCACCCCCAAGATACACAGCATTTCCTACCACCCCCCAAATTTCCTTCTGCGACTTTGCAGTCAATCCGCACCCTCCTTGCTGGAAAGCAGGCAAGCACTAATTTGATTTTTATCACCAAACATTAGTTTGCCCTGTATTGGAACTTTGTGTAAATGATATCATAGTAATATGCTCTTCTGTGTCAGGATTCTTTCACTCAGCATGTTTCTGAGATTTATTCACCTATCTTTCTTATTACTGTTTCTACCCTTACTTTTTGCACAAATTGTGTGAAGGTGAATTATAGCTCAGTGTATCCCAGCTATTAATCATTGATATCTGAATATGATAAGTCAGTTTTTACAATTTGGCTATTTTTGTGTTCTTCTAGTAATTTTTCTTTTAGATCTAACAGAGAAATGTGGAAGAAGAACTTAAGTAAAATCTAACTGTATGAAAACAAAAATGTGGAATTTGTGAATAATGTGGAAATGTATAACTTTCAGAGATTGACATTTTTGTAATTAGGTAAATCTCCGGGATCTGATTGAGAACTTCATGACTCATATCTAACCATATAAGCCAGTATAAAGTATACAATAAATATTCCTTATGTTATTTTTCTAGGTATATTTACAAATTAGAAAAAATTAGGTTTTAAGAACTGGTTTTCTTTCTTTGTTTCTACTTAATAATGAAACAGAATATGGCTACTACTTGCTCTTCAGTTAGGTAATTGGTTTAGCATGTTCACTAGAGGCAGGCACATTTGATTAATGTTCATGAAAAACTTTAATGTAAACCTACTCACAATAATTTTCCAGATAAATGCTTCTTTAGTGTACTGTTAAATCTGTCTGTGCTAGTGATCCGCATGTTATTTATGATTGCAGTGGTGATTCTGTCAGTATCCTTTTGGGAAATAGAAAATTAAATCATGATTTGAGGAAAAAATATGATTCCAACTTAATCAGTTAAATTGCCATATAATTCTGGAAAAGACAGAATAATTGCATGTCAGATAAAATTTCAAGTGATGGATTTGAATTTCCAACTTCTTTTTTATTTGTTCTGACACAAGTAAATTAGTTTGGTTTATTCTAAATTACACTGCTTGTCACTAGTGTTGACACCATCTTAGGTGACCATTTTTAAAAATTGCACTCTATTATTTTTATTATGTGTAAGTACAAAGCAAGAAAACTGCCATATTTTAACATCTATGTTATGACTTTAGTGGTACAATTTGTTTTCAGTTTTACTTTGCTATTTAAAAACATCAGACTAAATGTTACTATGTGGTGTCTTATTTTTTACCCCTCCTCCAACCCAGCAAAGCTTTTTCTCAATTAAACCTTTAAGTATCTGATTAGGACCATTCTTGTTTATGTTGGATAGCAATGGTAAAAGTAAAGGCTTTCTGTTCTTGCTAAATCCTTATGAAAATGAATATATCAACTGAGTAATAGAAATATTAAGCATGCCCCACATCCTTCACTCCCCAAGGGAAATTATGAAAAGATGAAGGTTTAAATGTGTTGTCACTGTTACCATATTTTATAATTTTAACATTCAAATTCCTTAAGTTACTTATGCCTTATGAAAGGCAAGGTGATCTTGATTTCTCTAAAAAGCTTTTCTTGCCTGGCATTTCCGCTAGAACCCCCTTTTATTTACCCTGTCAAATCAAGATTCAACCACAGAAGCTAATGGTTTAGGCTAGGAAGTAGGGGAATCACATTGTTAGGCTGTAGCCAGAGGGGTCAGAGGCAGGTTACCAATTCCTAAAGCTTATGGCTTCTATGATGTTACCTGTGCTTGATCACTTAATCTTTCTTAACAGGTCATGAGAAGTTTGCCAAATTAAGTTAATTACAAAAGAGAAGAAACACATCATAAATCAAGTACTAAGTACTTAAGACAGAATTGCTATTTGAAGGAATGAGCAGTCACTTGAAAACGTATTGAGTGGTTAGATGTTAACTTAAAAATACTACATGTTGTTAATACTACATTTTAGTCACTACTGTAGGGAGAAGCGAGGTAACATAGATGTAATAAACTTTCCCTCACCCACACAAAGAACACGTACCCAGTAAATCTGTTGTGTTAAATCAGACTGATAAATGATGGGAATTGTCAGTCCAGTGAGAAAACTCATTTTGAAATCAGCATGGGGTATTCAACAGTTTTGCCCCACTGCTTATGTGTACTATATTGAACCTAATATGCCAAGAATTTTCTTTTAAATGTGCAAAGATAGTGTATACTTTGTGTATATACTTAAACATAATATTTTGTTTTCATTGTAAAGTTCAGTCCCAGTTAAGTTTTATATAGCAGATTATAACTTTGCATACTTTAAAACCTGTTTTTATCATTATAATATGTAGAATTGTTTTGTTTTGTTTTTTATTAATCCAGATTCTGCAACATATAGTTTTATTTGAAAATTCTCTGCAGAAACATAACATCCATTAGGCAACTAATCCGGAAATATAAAAAATAATGATCTACTTTAAATAATTTTAGAGATTATTAAAAATTTTAATAAAAAGTACTTTCATTTATATCTTTGTTTGAAATTGTAAAAATCTGATTACAGACATTACAGACCAAACAAATAGAAAATGATTTATATTCCTACATAAATATAAGTTAAATTTTATTTAAAAATAGTATACTTTTTATTTCATAAATGTTTTTGGGTCTCAATAGGATAGTTTTAAAATCAATTCTATAACTTTATAGATTATTGTACTGTTTAAACTGACCAAGTATGAGGTGAAATTTTTGTGTACTTCAAGTGATGATGAAACCTTAATAATAATGTCCTTAAAACCCAATTTTATTTTTATTGGAAAAAAAGAACTTGATTTCATGCTAATGATAAAATAAATAGTTAATGTTAAATGTTAAGTAAGGTAAGATTGTGTTTTGAACCTGCCACTGAAATTGAGCCTAATTGAGCTTTCTTGTTTTTTAGTTTGCAGGTCGAAATAAGAAGGAAAGCAAATACTCTCTGAAGGCAGTCGAAGACATGTTGGAAACATTGCAGATCACCCAGTCTTAAGGTTTCAAAAACTCCTTGACATTAGATTTCACAACTGCACAATTGAACTTAATGGCCTGTGACTTATTTAATAAATGCCCAGTGCTATTTATATACTACAGTAATTTTCTGTTAAGAAGGCACTTATAAAGAATGTGTTTATATAAACCTAAAAATGCCTTTTACTGCTAAGCAGAAAGATGGGGGAAACCCATGGACGAGAGATTTAAGACTTAATGATTGTACATCATTCTCTTCATATCACACACACATGGATATATAAAATATCTCTGATGTAGAAATAACTCTGTTAAATAAACCACGATGATTTATTAAACTTGCACATGAAAATTCTAGCTTCATTTTATAGTGGTTATATTTTAGAACTCAGTTTCTTTCTCACTGGTGATAGGAAATGCACAGCATTCACAGCTGACACAAGCAGATTATCTTGACTTTGTTTATACTGTCAGGTTGGATTTTCTTTGGACTCCACTGGGCTAATTGAATTGTTTTATCTGCTATTATGTTATTCTGAAAAATCTTGCTTAAAATACGTCATTCTCTAAACTTCAGCAGTATCTCTCAAATTTTTGTTTTGACATAGGACATAATTCAGATTTTTACATACAAAATGCCTTAAGTTTAATTTGTGTTAAACACAAATCTAACCTTTACTCACCTTACATTAATATTTATTGAACCTATTAATAGTAAATTACATAAAAGAATATTTAAGGATCATAGAGAATAGGGATGAAAGGAGTTGTAGTGGCTGATTTATTTTTATTTTAGAAAAGATAAAATCTAACTGACTTTAGAAATAAAATTATCACAAATTTCATATCCTATCACTTCCTCTGTTATAATTAGTATTACTATTTTTCTCATTTCATAGTAACCATTATGCTATCTTTAACAACATTTGCATGTTTCAATAGAATAGAAAGTACTTTGAAAGTCAAACTTTATACACACATTAGTTTTTTTTTTGCAGTTTTTTTGGCCGGGGCTGGGTTTGAACCCGCCACCTCTCGTGCCCTACTCCTTTGAGCCACAGGTGCCACCCCCACAAATTAGTTTTTAAAACAAGCAGTTACTCATTCAGGGCAAATATTTATTATTACTATTAACTTCAGTCACTAGATTGGTGTTTAGCAATTATATTTTTGTAATCGGTAATTTAGTGCCTTCCATAGTTGTATCGGTTTCACTTTTTAAAAAATTTTTAATAACTTCTTGGGAAGAATTTTTATTTGTTAAGTGCATTGTCAATGTGCAATAATTTATAAATTTCAACTGAAATGTACAAATGATCCTGTGGGGCAGACAGTTGCTCATCCAACTGCTGTTACCTTTATCTCCCCTTTGTTAACAATACCCTATTTTGGGCTCGGGGCCCTTAGCTCAGTGAACACACACCAGCCACATACACTGAGGCTGGCAGGTTCTAGCCCGGCCTGGGCCTGCTAAACAACAATGACAACTGCAACCAAAGGTAGGTGGGCTTTGCAGTGGGCACCTGTAGTCCCAGCTACTTGTGAGGCTGAGGCAAGAGAATTGCTTAAGCCCAAGAGTTTGATGTTGCTGTGAGCTGTGACTCCAGGACATTCTACCAAGGGCAACATAGTGAGACTCTGTCTCCCCCCCCCAAAAAAAAAAAACCAAAACAGGGTGGTGCCTGTGGCTCAAAGGAGTAGGGCACTGGCCTCATATCCCAGGGGTGGAGGGTTCAAACCCAGCCCCAGCCAAAAACTGCAAAAACAAACAAACAATACCCTATTTTGATCGAATAGTGGCAAAGATTCCTTTTCCTCAAAGAGATTAGGATCTCACCCCAACTATTTTCAAAGTAAAAAGTCAGAGCTTTATAAGGTGATACTTGTTGCCTTTTCTTCTTCTTTCTGTCTGTCTTGAATGCCAGCAGGATGCCTAGAGGCGTAGCAGCCATCTTACAGCCACATCGTGGCAAATGTGAGAATGAAGGTTTTGTTTCAAAGGTAGAAACTGAAGAGGGACTAGAGAGGAGCCTGGGTCCCTGATGGCATTGTTAAGCTCTTGCACGAGCATGAGCAAGTGCCAAGCTCTGCACTTACTGTTGCAAGATAAAAAAGAAAATGTTTAAGATTATCCAGTTACTATAGGCATGGATTGACTGATTGATTGAGACATGGTTTTGGTCTGTCACTGGGCTGGAGTACAGTGGTGTCATCCTAGATTACTTCAACTTCAAACTCTGTGCTCACGCAGGCCTCCTGCTTCCTGAGTAGTAGGAACTACAGGCACACACCGCCACATCTGGCTCATTTCTTGTAGAGACAGGGTCTCACTATGTTGCTCCAGCTGGTCTTAAACTCCTGGCCTCAAGTGATCCTCCTAACTTGGCTTCCCAGAGAGCTAGGAATATAGGTGTGAGCCACCACAGCCAGCCCATGTATCTCTGACCAGTATGTGCACCATTCACCTTTTTAAAACCTGTATAACTCTTATTATAGACGTGTCTCAAATGCTATTTTGGAATATAATTGTTTAAGCAAGTAAATAATTACATATTAAAAAAGAAGTTATATCTTAATTGCTTATTACCTAGCATTTAGCAAGCAAGCTAAGGTAATAAAGGTGAAAAAGAGGCATATTTATACAACTTTGACCATAACATTAATATTAATTTGGGGGCAGAGGAGAATGTAGGAAAAACAGAAAAGGAAGACCCATGTGTCAGTATACTGAAAACACACAATTCAACTTTTGATTGGTAAATATTTCAAAGAATCTTTTTCTTCTGATACCATAGCCCACTTAATCTCAAAATAACTTTATGGTACTTCCTTTCATAGAGCTATTGGACTTTAGAAGGGACTTTGGAGATGATTTACTCTGTTTAAAGAAGAAGAATCTGAGGTTCAGGGAAATTATCCTCTGACAGCAGGAGCTAGGACCATGATGTCAAGGGTTCCTAAGTGAGTGTTCTTTCTCATAACTTGTGGTACATGTGTCTATCCTGTGACATGTTGTTCCCATTTTAGAGTGACGAAAACAAGAGCCAAATATATCCAGGGGTTATAGTTTGTTAGCAGAGGAAGGATGAGAATTCAGGTTTTCTGATTTCTGAAACAATCTTTTAATTGAATAAAAAAGTCAAAATTTTATTTTAAGGTAAATTTAAACTCAATTACCTATTTAAGATGTGATTTCATTTATAATCAGTCTAGGAACTATTTGAAAATATTTGCATCTATTTCAAACCTCTTTCACATTGAACCTTTGCTGTGCCTGCCCTATCTTTCCTCTCACTCCCAGCAGTTAACTTCTTCTTATGAGCAGAATTGTATCTGTCTAAAACTCTTATGTTGGAATCCTGACTCTCAGTACTTAAGATCGTGATCAGATAGGTTCACTCATAAGTCAGTTAAGTTTAAATAAGGTCATTAATATGGGCCCTAATTCCCTGTAACCAGTGTTCTCATAACATGAGGGCACAGGCACACAGAGAGAAGATAGACCATGTGAAGACATAAAGAGAAGATGGCCAGCTATAAGCCAAGGAGGGGGTCCTCGGAAAAAAGAAATCCTGGTGATAACTTTATCTCAAACTTCTAGCCTCTACAGTGGTGAGCAAATAACATTTTTGTTGTTTCAGATACCCAGTGTTGGGAAGTTTATTATGGCAGCCCTAGCAAGCCAATACACCTCTCTTACCATTTCAAAGAGAAAAGAGAGATCACCAGGTAAAAACATATCCTATGTCACACATGCCGAATTCAGTTCCCAACTTTCATCCCGTCTCTTCTTCAACAGTAGAAGAAAGTAGCCTACACTTTTCTGAGCTATCCTCTAAGCCTGTCCCCTCATTTTCTTTTTAGCCATACTTTAGTTTCATGAATTCACCCTTATTCCCTTCTACCCCAGAGCATTCTGCTTTTCCCAAAACCTCACATCATCCCTTTCTTCACACCTGTCCTTAACACTGTTTCTTCATCATCTCTTCTTCCATTTGAACTAGATTCTTCCTACTAATACTAAAATACGCTCAAGTCACTACCATGTTTCCAAATAACCTTCATTTCCTCAAGCCTCTTCCCTCTACTAACTCATTTCTCCTTTTTCACTGCCAGATTTCTTTGTCTAAACTTGTATCCATTTTTTACTATCTCATTCTTTAAATATGTCTATTGTTTTTTTGAGATAGTTGAGTTCCGTATCACTAATCTAACGAGTGTTATCATGACCATGTCCCATCTATTTTATGTAGTGTTACACCTCTCTGCTCTGTCCGTCTCTCTCTAGCTCCTGGACTGCTGCAGTAGCCTACTTTTCTTGTAGCTTCTCTTCCCCTCAGTCTGTTCTCCACTGCAGCAGAATGTGACTAGACACCACAAATAATGCCATTTTGCTTCTCACTCTCCCAACTCCTCTGGTGAAACTCTTCTGTTTTCCATTTCTTGGCTCTTAACATAGCTATCAAGGCTCTGTATAGTGTTAGAACCAGGAGGAAGATTCGGATTTTCTTGATTGTAAACCATCATCTCCCCCTCTGAGTTCAGTTGCACTTAAATTTCATGAAGTTGTTATGCTTCCTTTCCTACCATGTTTGTACTCATTGCCTTTGTACAGAGCAAAGCCTTTCCTGATTCTTTTTTCAAATAACTGAGATCAGGCCCCTTGGGCATAGATCTTTCTCTCTCTCTCTCTCTTTCTTTTTTTTTTTTTTGCCTATTTGTAACTTGGTTTATAACATTGCATTTCTAAATACTTTAAAGACTCAAGAGAAGATGTAACCACAGTACATTGTCCAAGTAGGTGATGATATCCCAATCATATTGTTAGCTGAGGTACAGACCTTACTCAGATTTTATAATTTTTATATGTCTTTTTCCTATTTATGAAATGTTATCATATGCTTAGATTCATGTTACCATTATCACAATCAGGATACGGATCTTTACACCATTGCAGAGAAATTCCCTCTTGCTACTCCTTGAAGTTGCGCCCTCACCTAATCCTACCACCCGGTATTCACTGATTTGTTC
The DNA here is from genome assembly GCF_000181295.1 of Otolemur garnettii. Lineage (NCBI taxonomy): Eukaryota > Metazoa > Chordata > Mammalia > Primates > Galagidae > Otolemur > Otolemur garnettii. The sequence goes on along the minus strand of NW_003852399.1, from coordinate 19,316,892 downwards.
TCTATAACTATAGTTTCATCACTTAAGAGTGTTGTTGCATATATATGAATGGAACATAAACTATATAACCCGTACTCAGCTTACTGACCTTTAGAGCCTTCCTGTTGGTTCAGCAGTTTGTTCATTCTGTTGATAAGTAGTATTTCACTGTATAAAGATGCCATAATGTTAATCCATTCATCACAAAGGACATTGGAGTTGTTTTTAATTTTTGCCTGTTGCACATAAAGCTTTTGTGAACATATATGTAGTGAGTTTTATATGAACATAAATTTTTATTTCTCTAAATGCCTAAAATGGGCTGGGCGCCTGTGGCTCAAGTGGCTAAGATGCCAGCCACATATACCTGAGCTGGCAGGTTCGAATCCAGCCTGGACCCGCCAAACAACAATGACGGCTGCAACCAAAAAATAGCCAGCCATTGTGGCAGGCACCTGTAGTCCCAGCTACTTGGGAGGCGGAGGCAGGAGACTCGCTTGAGCCCAGAAGTTGGAGGTTGCTGTGAGCTGCGATGCCACAGTACTCCATCCAGGGTGACAGCTTGAGGATCTGTCTCTAAAAATAAAAATAAAAATAAAAATAATTAAAAAATAAATAAACGCCTGATATGTCATTGCTGGGATGTCTGGTAAATGTATGGTTAACCTTATCAGAAATTGCCAGCACTTGAAGAATATATACCAGTTTTATACAATCTTTTCCAGAAAATACAGGAGGTAGGAATACCTCCTAACTCATTATCTGAGGCCAGTGTTACCTTGATACCAAAACAAGAAAACAAGAAAAAAAATTACAATAAATGAGAACTACAGAACAATACTTTCATAAACATAGACACAAAATATTAGCAGATTGAATTTATTAGGTCATTAAATATGAAATGTCTGATTTCAAATCAAAAGTTTAGTGTATTATATCTCAAGAAGCAGTTCCATTAGTCAAAGTATGCATCTAAACTATTGACATAATTTTGCCATCTTATTAGCTTGTTTATGCCAGCAGTGAAGAATCCTGGAGAGGGAGTGGAGGTGAAATCATGAAAGGCCTTTTGCACAGCTTATTGAACATTAAATATTTTTCCTTGTAAGAGGTGGTCCAAAGCCTGGAAGAAGTGGTAGTCAGCAAGGTCTGGTGAATATGATGGATAATAGAAAGTCCAGCTTCCATAGATTGAACAACATTGTTTATATGACAGTGTTTACTTGCAAGAGGATTGACCTATCTCTCTTGACCAACATGGGCTGCTTAATTACAAACAGTTTCATCCAGTTGGTTGCAGTAGACATCACTGTAATCAATTGACCAGGTTTCATGAAGCTTAGTGAACAATACTAGCACTAGACTGCCAAATAGAAACCATTAGCTTTTTTTTTTTTTTTTAATATTTCATATTCTTTATTTTTATTTTTATTTTTTTTGTAGTTTTTGGCTGGGGCTGGGTTTGAACCTGCCACCTCTGGCATATGGGCCCAGCGCCCTACTCCTTTGAGCCACAGGCACCACCCCACCATTAGCTTTTTTTGATGAATATTTGGTTTCGGGCTATGTTTGGCACTCTATCTTTATCCAACCATTGTGCCCAATGCTTGCAATTCTCAAAAAGAATTCATTTTTCATCACATTGAATGATATGGTGTAGAAGTGTTTCACCTTAATGTTACTGACAGCAAAGAAAGGTAGACTTTGAGACTTTTTCTCTTCTAACTCTCATTTAATTCATGCAGAACCCATCTATCCAGTTTCTTTACCTTGACAATTTGTTTCAAATCATCCATTGTTGGAATAGTAATATCAAACCTGGCTGCTAATTCACAGGTAGGTTGAGATGGATTCACTTTCGCTACAGCTTTCAGCTCATTATTATCCACCTTGGTCTTGGGTCACCCATGTGGCTCATTTTCAAGATTAAAGTCACCAGAATAAAACTTCTTAAACCACTGATGCACCATGTATTCATTAGCCACATTCTTCCCAAACATTTTCTTAATATTTGGAGCTGTCTGTGCTGTATTGGTTCCATGATGGAACTCATTATTCAAAAATAGCACACAGATTTTTGACTCATCCATGGTTTCACAAAAATTGCTCTTAAAAAAATGTTAAAGATACTCATAAGCCAAAATGTGTGTTTGAAAGGAGTATGTACCTTCACCAAAAAAAAAAGTGTCAAGGTGAAATGTCAGATATCAATTATCAAACAGCAGTACTTAAGGAAATCAGACATTTCATACTTACTAACGTAACATAAAAAGAATAATACACCACAACCATGTTGGGTTTATTCCAGAAATTCAAGTATGATTAAGAGTTTAAAAATTGGGTGGCCCCTGTGGCTCAAGGGCAGGGCGCCGGCTCCATATGCCAGAGGTGGTGGGTTCAAGCTCAGCCCTGGCCAAAAAACAAAACAAAACAAAACAAAGAGTTTAAAAATCAGTGTTATCCGTCATATTAGGAAGAAAATGAGAAAACGATTATATCAATTGATAACAGAAAAACATGAAAAATGTAAGATCCATTTCTGATACAAAACCTCAGCAATAGAAACTTCCTCAGCTTGATGAAGGACATTTATAATATTTAATGATGAAAGACTGTGTATTTGCCCTAAGATTGGGAACAAGTCACAGATAGGCACTCTCACCACTTCTATTAACACTTAACCAGTCCAGTAACATACTGAATGGGAGTAAAGGCATGCAGATTGACAAGGAGGAAATAAAACTGTTGCTAGTTGCATGTAACACATTCATTTACATAGAAAGTCCTAAGAAATTTCTAAGAACTTATTGGAACTGTTAAGTAAGTTCAGCAAGATTGCAGAATACAAGGCCAACACAGTAAAATCAAATTGTATTTCTGTGTGCTAACAATATATGCACCATTTACAGTCAGTCAAAAAATGTAGAAATCCAACAAAACAGAGGGTCTGTTTGGTGAAAATTGCCAGTGCTAATAAAACCTAAGTCAATAGAAAAAAAACCCCTTTTTATGAATGATGTCAACGTAATGACAATATTGGTTGCCTGTAAGTTGATTTAAAGTTTTAATACGACTCGTATGAAAATCCCAGAAGGATTATTTGTAGATAGACAAAATGATTCCAAAATACATGACCTAGAATAGTCTTAGCAATTTGCAAACAAAGTTGGAAGAGTCATGCTACTGGATGTTAAGACATAAATAATCAGGACAATGTGGTATTGGTACCACATTTGTGTGGTTTCAGTAGAGTGATAGACGCATAGATCAGTGGAACAGAGTACAGTCCAGAAATAAGCCCATATCAGTATGGAAAACACATTTTTGACAAAAGTACATAAGCAATTTAGTGGAAGAATTATGTTGAAACAATTGAACATTTGCCAAATAATGCTGGAAAAATTGCACAGTCACAGCCAAGAAAGAAAAAAAAGTAAATGGGTCATAAGTCTTACTGTAACGTGTAAGACTCAAACTTTTAAAAGAAAATGGGAAATTTCGAGCCAGGGTTAAGCCAAGATTCTCCAACTGATAATGTTTTTTAAGCCCCCAGTTAAATTTTGTGAAAACTAAAAAATTGTTTTGCAGAAGACTGTTAAAAAGGATGAAAAGGCAAGGCATGAACAGAAAATATTTGCAAACACATATTCAGTAGAAGACTCATATAGAATATATGAAAAACTTGCAAAATTCAGTAGAAAGAAAAAACCCACTTAGAAAATGGGCAGATTTGAACAGACACTTCCCCAAAGAGGTTGCATGTATGACAAATGAGCACATGAATGTTCAGCATCATGAGCTATTAACAGGGAAGTGCAGAGAAAAGCTATGACAAGGTGCCACTAAAGACCTATGAGAGTGGCTAAAACAACATGCTGATAAAACCAGGAGATGTGGTTATTGCAGAGCGAGTGGCTTTCATACGTTGCCAGTGGAAATGTAAAATGTTTAGCTACTCTAGAAACCAGTTTGTCATATGTTTGTATCTCACAGGTGTCTTGTGCCTTTCATTTTGGAGCATTTATCATTTATATTTTCAGGTGATTATCTGTCTCCCCTGGGAGATTCTTAAATTCCATAAGGGCAGAGACCCTATCTGTTTTTTCCATGATCATTTTTTTCAGCTTCTAGCATGATGCCTGTATATAGTGCATATTTGAAGAATTAAAAATACTATGCACATTTCGGTGTAACTTAATTTAACAGACCTTACTTCCAGGAGTAGCTTAACTCCACTTCTTCACTAAGTTCTTTGGTAAAAGAAATTGTTAATCAGAAAGTCTCTTCAAAAAAATCTAATCTGCATCTCACGAATAATATGGTAACACTGCCAAGTAGATCATATATGTGCTGCATAAATGATAGAACAATACTTAGCAATTAGCCTACTTTGAGAAATATAAGCTGGAGTCATTCTTAGTAGCCGCAGAATTTTTCCCAGCTCTAAGGATACTGTGAATGTCAAGAGATTAAAGAACTTTAGAAAGGTCTAGTACAGTGGTTCTCAACCTTCCTGATGCCCTTTAATACAGTTCCTGTGGGTCGCGACACACAGCTTGAGAACTGCTGGTCTAGTAGTTGATGGCTCTGAAAGTTGGAAGGTTATTAGGAATGGTGAGGTTATTAGAAACTTGGTGAGTCCCAGTCCAGATCTACTAAATGAGAAACTTGGATGGGGTCCAGCAATTTGTATTTTAACAAGCTTGTCAAGTATTCTTAAGGCCCACTAAAATTTGAGAACCATTGGTGTAGATTAGACTACCTGAAAACCACGATTAAAAGAAGCAAATGTTTCCATGGAGATCAGCAAGTTACTTCCTTTGTTTCTTACATTGTGACTGTGTGTGGCGTTCTTTGAGTTACCCCCTCCTCTACTATATATCTTTTTCCCTCTTTTAATTCTATTTTTTCAAACTTGTTTTTCCTAGATGGCATAATAAAGAACTGAGGTGTACATGTTTGTTTTGTATACTGAACATTTTTTTTTAATTTCAAAGTCGGTACTCAGAATTATTACTGTTATTTTCTATTTTAGAATCAAGCTGAATTCATGTGATTTATATTAGTTACCCTCAATTGCTCTTTTTTAAACTTTGTATTTTTTAAGAGAAGAGGGTGAAGAAGGCTCAGTGGTCTTTAGAAAGAGAAATTATATCTATCTGTACAGATATACACACATATATGTATATTTGTATTTATTTTTGTACCCAATTATAATAACCACAGTGGAGTATAAAAAGTATGAGCTTTGCATTATAGTGAGCATAGTAGAAGGTAAGAATAATATGAAAACTTTTATACACATTATTTCTTTATAAAAAACCCAGTTAATAATTAGAAAGTGTAGGATACCCAAAAAGTTAAATTAGAAGTATATAGCTACAAACCACTTTTAGCCATAAATGAGTGAATTCCAAAAGAGTAAATTACATTCCTGCTACTCAATATAAGAGTATTTAAACATTGTACGAGTGTACAGTTCATTTTCAAGTTTTTAGATCTCTGAAAATTCTACCTCAACAAACTGCAGCCGCCAAAGATGAACGTGCAAATAAGGCACTACTGGGGAAACCTCTATCTGTAGGAGTCCAAGTAGTGATGAATCTTTTTAGATAGAAAATGGATTAAAAATGTGAGCTCATGCACAACCAACTTGAGAAACATATTACTAAGAATTTTCTTTAATTGTGAATTCAGTTCCTTTTTAGACAACTTAAATAATACTTAAAAACATAGATAAGAATTACGTGAAAATGTGAAGTGTATCACATTTTTTGAAAACCCTAGGTAGCACATCGACATCTCATCTATTTCAAGTTTATTGAAAGTCTCTAGAGTAGTAACTATAGCCAGTGGTTTTAAGAGTTGGGGTCAAATGTCAGTTATTTTGTATCTAGTTTTATTAATTGTATACTGGGCTCCCTGTCACAGTAGGAGACAACACAGCCTCCCTGGTTGGTAATTCCTTAATGGTCCACTAACTCTAAAGACAAACTGCTCAGATAAATAAGGCTATGGTTCTTAGGAGGGGAATCGAGGTTGGGTGGTTCCAAATAAAACAATTGAAGAGAGATTACATCTAAAAATTTCTTACCAAAAAGAACTTCAAAATAGCACCATAGATAAGATGATTTAAGAAATAGAATAGCAGTTAGAAATACATTTGGTGCCAAACAAACGATTGCATCCCAAGTGGCACCCGAGGAACAGCTGCATTCAGGGACAGGCCCTGTGATATGGAAAGTGTATCTAACGCCATCACCTGGCAGATTTAATAGTGTCCTTATATGTACATAGAATTGTTTTCAGATATTAAGGGCGACGAAATACGTATATTTAGAAAACACTCTGATGCCAGCACAAATTCATTATAACAAGAGGAATTTTTTTTTAAATATGAAAGTTAAACATGTCAGTACAGTGTAATGCAATATTGTTTCTTTCATCTGAGGGGTGGCTTCTGCTGAGTATTTCATTGTTTTATATGAGAATCTCTAAATAAAGTTTTTTCTACGTGGAAATGTTTACTAAGAGTACTTTGTGGTTTAAATTATATCCTAATTTTAATAGCTTTGAATTTGTACTTCTCTATTAACAAATCTCAAATGTCAGTGAACTACTTTTCAATTCATAGAATCATTGTTTAGAAATAATAAAAAGTTTGATTTTCATTTGTATAATTTTCTTCCTACAAGCTTGTAGAAGTACGCCACCTAGAGTTTTAAATATTTTTAAATTGTAAAAATTGTGGGCTGCTTTAATGTTATTTTAAACTATAAAAAGTAGGCATATTTTAACCAAAAGCCAAATATTGTGAAATTAAGTCATGTGTATGTCCTTGGTTTTCACACGTAACTTTCTTTAAGATTTTTATATATGGCATAGAACATTTTTGTTAATAGTTCTCACTTAAGCAATTTACCTAATATGCCCATGTAAGATAGGTAACAAATCACATTCAGGAATTCTAATTTTTAAAGCCCTATTCAATGGCATTAGGACTAATTTTAATGTTATTACCTGTAACAAAACAGAGAAATACTTGAAATATAAATTAGTAGAGCATTTTGTATATATACAAATACACACAATGACCATTGGTTTTAGTGTGTTCAGTGGATTTTTAAGTTTTGTTTTAGATGACGTGGCCATTCAGTAAGCTTTGATGCTAGAGATACATGTGCGAACATTCCAGGAGGCAGCATTTTTCAAATGTAAATAAAATGTGAGAGACAGAACCTTTTATTTGGTTTCTTATGGTTTGTTTTCAGGTGGACATGATACATGAATTTTTTTGTATAAACTAGAAAGAACTAGTTTTAGAATTTATTCATAGACTTAAATATTTTTAAGAGAAAATTACATAAGATACTGAGGCCTGTAGTAAGTGTCAAAAAACATGACATAGTGGTAGGGAAAGATTTCATAAAAATCAATACAGAATTGATTGTGTATTGTAGGGGTAAAGAACCTCTGTATTATCTCTGCTTGGAAAATCCTATTCTCTTCTGGTTCGTGTATCTGTTGGTGTATAATTCTTAACGTTTTTACTTTTCAGATGTTTAGATTTTGGAGCAATTGTGGGCAAATGACTTCTCATATTATAAAATGGCCCACAGGAGAGCAGATTGTCTAATGAAATACTGCTTTGATTTATTGGCGTCTAAAATAGTGATTTCTACAAATGAGAGGAAAAATTCCTGGAGACCAGGGGACTTGTCTTCAGTTTCCTTTCCTCTGCAACATCTAACATATCTTGGTTCCACAGTGCATGCTTATGATTATTTATTGATTTCACATTTTGTCTCCAAGGCAACTGATGGTGGTGAATATCAGTCAGCTGCTACACTTTAACAATCAAATTAGTTTATCAGACTATGAATTTGGTTAGCACAAAGTTGGAAAGTTGTTTGTGGCTTTTTTTTTTTTTTTTTAATTGAGAATAGCAACTTTTATTTAAGTCTCTCAGCAGGAACTCCGTGATAGTGGCTAGGTAATGCTGAAGTTCAGAATAAAACATTTACAAAATTTCTCAATCCAGTAAGACTATGAACTAGACAGAAAAATTAGCCACTGAGTAACAGTAAATGTCACTGTTAAATACCCAAAAATTTACTTTTCAGTTTTAAGGAATGCATACATTTCATTTATAATATAGCCTTGAGACTTTAAATATGCTGCCCAGATCCTCTTCCAGTTGCCATGGGGAGTTCTGTTATTCGTCAATGTAGGGTTTCCTACTTGGCAGCGTATTATATTTATGATGGCATCTGTGTTTGCTGGTTGTTGCATTTGCAGTGGAACTTGTATTTTGGCCAGTGGAAGAGAGAAGGGAAAAGAAAGCAAATTAAACTTGACTTCTTGGCAATGAAGCAGTAGCTTCTTGTTACTTGCATCCATATATTCCAAGAACACCAAGTGCAAACTGCAGTTTTGTGCCATAGTTACTCAACGTATAACTGACTATGTTTGGAGTGTAATAAACTTGAATAATAATATTAAAGCACAAAAGTTAAAAATTAAATGCTAAGCCTTGCTTGTAGACATGACACTTTTCAAGTAGAATTTTCATACGGAAAATTAACCTATATAGAATCATGCTTTATTTTTTTTGTTTCAGTCAAAGAAAAACAATCATCACTAATACTATTATGCAAGGTAGGTTCCATTTACTTAAAACAAGTGAAGATCTAAATGAACTAATTAAAATTTTTTTGCCCTCAAGTCTTTTTCAATTTCAGATTAATATGGGGACTTAAATGAATAGGTTACATTGATTGCATTTGTTAAGTTGGATCCAGGTTGTAGTTGTGCCCCTCACCCAGAAGGTGTGCCATATCCTCTTACATGGTGTCTGTAAGTTGAGAGCACGCTAATCTCCCGCCTTCCTACCCCCTCCCCCACTTGAGTTTAATGGTGTTTTTCTCTTGTGTGGGCGTGTATTTGCTTATCTACTGGTTTCATATTTGTATTGAGTACGTAAGGTACTTGCTATTCCATTCTTGTGATACTCCACTAAGTAAAGTAATGTTCTCAGCTTGGTGCCTGTGGTTCAGTGAGTAGGGTGCTGGCCACATACACTGAAGCTGGCTGGTTTGAACCCAGCCAGGGCCTGCTAAACAACAATGACAACTACAACCAAAAAATAGCTGGGTGTTGTGGCAGGCATCTGTAGTCCCAGCTACTTGGGAGGCTGAGGGAAGAGAGTTGTTTAAGCCCAAGAGTTTGACGTTGCTGTGAGCCTTGACACCACGGCATTCTACTGAGGGCGACATAGTAAGACTATCTCCAAAAAAAGATAATAATGTTCTCCAGCTCTTTTTTTATGGCTGTATAGTATTCTGTGGGATATAGATAGATACATAAATAGATAGGTAGAACAGTTTGTTGATTCATTCATGTGCTAATGGGCACTTGGGTTGATTCCACATCATGATTACTGTGAACTGAATTGTGATAAACATTCTCGCGCAAATGTCTTTATGGTAAAATAAATTTTTTTCTTCTGGATATGTACCTAGTAATGGCATTGTGGGATCAAATGGAAACTTGTATTTCTTTGAGGATTCTCCGTATTTTTTTCCAACGAGGCTGTATTAGTTTGCAATCCCACCAGCAGTGTAGAAGTGTTTGTTTTTCTCCACACCTTCGCCAGAATCTCCAGTCTTAGGACTTTGTTATGTGGGCTCTTTTCACTGAAGTTAGACCGTATCTCAGGGTAGTTGTGATTTGCATTTCCCTGATGATTAGGAATGCTGAGCATTTTTTCATGTGTTTGTTGGCCATTCGGAGAAGGTTCTGTTCATATCTCTTGCCTAGTGATAGATGGGATTGTTTTCTCTTTTTTTGTTGGTTAATTTGAGTTCTCTGCAGATTCTGGTTATCAAGCCTTTGTCAGTTTCATAACGTGCAAATGTTTTTTTCCCATTCCAGAGGTTGTCTGTTTGCTTTACTTGTTGCGTCCTTAGCTATGCAGAAGCTTTTTGGCTTAACTAAGTCTCAGTTATTTATTTATTTTTGTTGTGATTGCCAATGGAATCTTCTTCATAAAATCTTTCCCCAGGCCAATATCATCAAGAGTTTTCCCATGCTTTCTTCTAGGATTTTTATTGTTTCATGTCTTAGATTTAAATCTTATCCATCATGAGTCAATTTGCCCTCAACTTCTATGAGAGAAACAAATTAGAAAATAAAAGTAAATTCATTGTTGTCTGGTATTTCTTCTTTAAAACAATTTTTAGTGTATGTTTTAAATACTGCTTAAGTTTGGAGGGTTCTGTAAAGACTTATGGGAGAGGAAAAGTCTTGATCTTGATATTGAAAGTTGGATAGTTATATAGAGTTGACATTCTAAGGGGAGAGAACAGCATATGTGTCAGTCTTAAAGAATGGAAAATAAAAACATCTTTTTGAGATTCAGTAAATAGATGTTTCTTTTTTCTTTTCTTTTCTTTTTTTTTTTTTGAGACAGAGTCCCACTATGTTACCTCTTGGTAGAGTGCTTTGGTGTCACAGCTCACAGCAACCTCAAACTCTTGGGCTTAAGGACTTCTTTTGCCTCAGCCTCCCAAGTAGCTGGGACTACAGGCACCTGCCACAATGCCTGGCTGTTTTTTTGTTGCATTTTCATTGTTGTTTAGCGGGCCTGGGCTGGGTTTGAACCCACCATCCTTGGTGTCTGTGGCTGGTGCTGTAACCACTGTGCTTACAGGCGCTGAGCCTGTAAGAAACATCTCTACTAGGATGGAAAACTTGAAAAAGAAGAGTTGAGGTATTAACATAGTCTTGGGACAAATATTTCTCCAGCATGTTAACAATTTATAAGGAATTACTATGTAATTCTCATTGAATCTGAATACTCATGCAATATTTTCTTTACTCCTATTTAAAAAATAAATATAGAACTATAGCAACTGTGAATTACTGTTACAAAATATAGATGAATAAAACAAATTTAAACTTTGATAATCTAAAGATAAAAATATAACAAAAATTGGAGTAGGGTACAAGGTACTTAAGAGCAAGAATGTGACAATCTTTCATTGCAAGGAGACAATTTAAAGGTTAAAACGTGGTTTCAAAAGCAACATGAAAGACTCTTTTTTTTTTTTTTTTATTGAATGGTAACTGTGTACATTGATGCACTTTGGGGGTACAGTGAACATCAAAGACTCTTAAGGTTTTTTTCTTACCTTTATAGTGATGTTTTATGTAGCAGCCATATGATATTGCCAACTCTGTCAGGAATTTTAAAAATTATTTTCCAAAGTGAGAGTCTGTCTCAAAAAAAAAAGTATATTTATATTAATTTTACTTAGAAAACTTAGAAGGGCTTCAGATCTCTTTTAAAATTCCATATCAGGAAACACAATTTTTGATTTAGAGATTCTAATAAAGAAGTTCATTTCAGGCATATAAATATTTTTCTGGGTAAAAAATTTCATAACTTTTTTATGGCAATACGGCATATGCTCTTTCAGAAAGGCCTGTAAAACACTTTGAAAATTCATTCAATAACATGAAAATACATACTGAAAAATGATTGATGTTTTCTTCTACTTTGGCTGTGCCTCTTAGTCAGATTTGATAGATAGGTAATGCATTGAAATTCTGTTAGTAAATACTCAAATTTGACTTCATGGAGAATACTATCAAATAGGTTAAACCGAATAAAAAATAGAAAACAATTTATAGCACATCTATAAATGATGACACTATATCACAAGCTTAAACAGTTGCATTTAATTTTAGGTTTGGCTGCAATCCTTAAACATTGCTATGGCTTAAAGTGAAATACTGGATCTTGGAGACAAGGAAATGAATAAGATTATTAGTATTGCAGCTAAGTCTTGAGACAGAATATCATTTGGAAACCAACAAACTGGTACTATGCCAGAGTAGTGAAAAACTTAAGAACACAAATTTTATATCCAAGTCTTGCTTTTAAAAATGAATAAAGGAAATCAGGATGTTACCATACAAAATGTTGTCTCATACTTCATTTTAAAGAACAAATAGATTTGTATGGAGTGGGGGTAGGAGCTAGTGCTTTCTAAGTCTGAATAGGTCTTCTCTTGATACTTGAGAACTGTGCACCAAAATTTCAATTAGAGTAATCTAAAGCGACACAGTACATCAAGTGGGATTTGGAACAAATAAATGTCTTTTAGAACCTGAGTTATATTGTATGTTGGAAAATACTAGTCTTCCATTTTTACATAGAGTCAAAGCCTCATGTTTTTCTTCCAAAAGCAGCAGGGCAGAAAACTTTTGTAGGTTAGAATAGCAAAATACACTAAGTAGAGGAAAAAACTCAAATCATAGACAAACTCAGCTTTTTCAAATGGCAAAAGTAAAATATAGTGTTCTGTAATAGAAATGGTAGTGCTTATAGAAACATTTTTATACCACAAAGCACTATATTTTTAATCATGTTAATTCCTAATGAATAAAAGTATTAGGAAAGAAATTCAACAATACTCGAATCCTTGAACCTGAAGTACAGGGTAGAAATCGATTTATACCTATGGTGAAAGAGGACCTCCCTGGCTTACCAAGTGTTTTAAATGTTACTGATTATGTTCCTCTTCCTAACTCACTAAGGGGCCCTCAAACCTCTTAAACAGGGGGCCAGTTCACTGTCCCTCAGACCGTTGGAGGGCCGGACTGCGGGCCCCGGGACGAGTCAGCTGCTAAGCAGGACAGGCAGTGGTGGCAAAAACACCCGGCAGGCCAGATAAATGTCCTCGGCAGGCTGCAGTTTGAGGACGCCTGCTACTAAGCGCTTCGATTTGCAGTGGTATTTGTTGAATTCTCAGGATTATTCAGCTTCTCTTTAACCAAGTGAACTCTTTATTTATTTATTTATTTATTTTGAAATAGAGTCTCACTTTGTCACCTTTGGTAGAATGCCAGTGACATAACACACAGCAACCTTAAACTCTTAGGCTTAAGTGATTCTCTTGCCTCAGCTTCCTAGGTAGCTGGGACTATAGGCACCCGCCACAATACCCAGCTATTTTAAAGACAGGGATTCTTGCCCTGGATCAGGCTGGTCTCAAACTCCTGAGCTCAGACAACCTATCCGCTTTGGCCTCCCAGAGTGCTGGGTATTACACATCCAGTCTTGTGAGTCAATACTAGTTCTTGCCTCTTTAAAATGAGGAGTCGTCCTGTTCTCCTGCCTTTTGCTTGCCTGGCAGTTTTGCACTCAGTGTGATGTAGTTAGAAGGATGTTTAACATTATGGCAGATTTGGATTGCATGAAATAAGATCATCGGCTGGTGAAAGCCAACTCAGGCCACACATATTTAAGACTGAAGTGCTGAACCTGCATGGCACATGAAGCTGTTTTGGAAGTTGCCAAACAGGAGTCACACAGCATACGTGAAGCAGACTGGGGCTTCCATTGCATTTTGGATGCATTTCTTTAAACCCACAAATTTACCAGCTCGTGTCATTCTAACTTTACTGTAAATGCATAATATAAGTAGCAATAAGTTTTCCTTGTAGAGGCTGAGCTAGTCAACAAAAGTGTATTCTCTTCTAGGGCAATTGATCTCAGCTGTTAATTCATTTTTTATTAATTGAGTTAAAAGTTAATTCAGAATCTCACAACCTGTTCTATTCATCTCAAAATATAAGAATACTGAGACATGTCTGCCACCGAGTTGGATTAAGAACAAATCATTTTTCTGACATAAAATTTTAGGACAGACATGAAAATTATTGTTTGGTTTTGATTTTTTGAATTTCTTAGTGATCCTTCCTGAATATAGGGGAGTGACAATAAAGTAATTCTTTACTATAATACTTCAAATCTGGGAAAATCTTCTGACTGCACTCTGCAAAAGAAAAAGCATCTCCACATCCATGCTGACAAGTAATTGTCACACCCATGGTGAATTACTGCTACTTTGGTGACATGAAGAATCAGGTCGTATTTCTCATTTGATGTTGTAATTTGTCTTCTCACTTTTCCTCTTTATTAAATATTTTTATTTCCTCCCAGCTGTTTATCTCTTCGAAACTCTAACCTTTCCTTAATTACCGGAAGCAATAACATAGTTGTTGACCGAACTTAGTTCCTTTAGTGAAATAACAGTCATCAGAAATTCACACATACCTTTGGACACATATATACGTATTTACTGCTAAACACCGGTTATTATGATTAAATCAGTGCATCTGATTTCAAATAAGTAAATCTTTTTACTACTGTGTGCAGAACCCTAGTGTTTGAAATTGCTTATAATATACAATAATAGTTTTCTCATCCAAAAACAGTCTTCTAGCAACATTGAGCATCTGAAAAAACACCGACACAGGAAGTAAAGAAAAGCATTAAATCCTTCAGAAACCCTGAAAATCCTCTTTTCCACACTATAGCAATCTTTGGCTTATTAGAAGCTATTTACTGCATTCTTACAATTTTTTTTAAACTGAAAATAATACTCCTGTGCACATATAAAGCCAGACTAGCCATGTAGGCCCATTTTAACTACATGTATTTGAGTAAATAATTTAACCTTCTGCTATAGAAAAGAAGCACAGTAAGTCACAGTAGAGAACTATAGATTCTACATCAGAGATTCTAAACCAGGAGAACAGTGTTAAAATAGAAGGCCTTCCATAATGTGAGAAACAAGAAAGTCACATTGACCACTAGAGGAAGATGGATGTCTGCATGTGTATTTTTCTAGATTAGATACGCTCAGTTACCCTTTGAACAGATAAAAAATACTAATAGAATAAAACATTTATATTCATGTATTTTTAAATGCATAATGAGCTGTCTAAAAAAAAATGTCTAAAAATGAAAGAAACCAGGAACCATAACAGGTAAGTGTCAAATCTAGTTTTGTTCTGAGGACTTCCGCTGAATTCCAGCCTTCCATTTTGCCAGTTTCTTTGGAGATGGAGGATACTAATAAAAACTCAAGGTCTACCATGGTAGAAAACCAAACAGGATGCCCCACACAAACCTAAGACATGTAAGAGTGAAACCTAAAAGGAAACACCAAGGAATTTTACCTATACTTTCAATAATGCAAGGAAAGTTTAAAAAAAAAAAAAAAGCAAAAACTTCCTTGAAAATATGTATATATGTACAAGTTGGCCTCAAGGGGTCTGCAGATCTCAAGTAGAAAATTTAGCCTAGAATGTTCCTGGATGATAGTTCCTCAGGTGACTGGTAAAAACAAGACATTTGGAGGAATTTAGTTTCAATTTAGGCCTCAACCACATTCTACAGATGAGCACTTGCCATCAAAAATCATAAAACACTCAAGGAAATAAGACATGACAATGAAGAGTCAGTCAAAAATAGATCCCATAAGTAGACCTCGAAACTATAAACATTGGCATTATCAGACAGACTATGTAACAAACCAAACCCAAAGCCCGCAGAAGGAAAGAGGTAATGAGGCCCAGAGCAGAACCAAACGAAATGGAAACCAAGAAAACAATGCAAAGGATCAATGAAAACAAGAAGTTGGTTCTTTGAAAAGATAAAATTGACAGTCTTTTCTCTTTCGATTAACGGTAAATAGAAGAGAGAGGACTCAAATAACGTCAATCAGAAATGAAAAAGACATTACAACCGATACCACAGAAATACAAAATATCGTTTATGAATACTATAAAAATCTCTGTGCCCACAAACCAGAAAACCTAGAAGAAATGGATATAAATTCCTGGAAACACACAGTCTTCCAAACCTAATCAGGAAGAAACAGAAATCCTGAACAGACCAATAACTAGCGGGAGATTGAAACAGCAGTAAAACATCTACCTAACAAGAACTCCAGACCAGATGGATTCACAGCTGAATTTCACCAAACCCACAAAGAAGAACTAGCTCATCATCTGAAAGCCACAGTAAGCTACCTGTCCCTTTTATTTTATTTTTTTAGCTGCCCTAAGGCATTCAGACTGTCGCCAGTTCCAGCAGCAGTCCATGTAAGGCAAGGTAGAGACTGGTCCCTGGGGAAGCACACAGATCCGGCCTAGAGTGTGAGATGTTCATTCCACCCTCTCTTTCTCTATGAGGGAAATACTGGTATTCAGGTGATCTTTTTTGGTTCTGAGCTGTGCCAATTTGGGAAACGGGCTGAAACAAGTAAAGTAAAATTACTCCTCTTACCCATTTGTGGCTGTTCTTTGTTTTGTGTTTTCTTGGGTACTGCAATTTGTAAACTGGATTCCGGAACTCTTGCAAAAGTGTTTGCTCCATGTATTATTGTTAAATCAGTGTTTCTGTGGGAGGGATGAGGGAGGGCTTTTGCTACTTACGCTGCCATCCTGCTGACGTCACTCCACAATCACCTGTTGACTATATGCCTGGGGATATCCTGCTAACATCTTAAATTCAAGTTGCCCCAATCATATTCCTTCATACCTGTGTTCCCATTTTTGGTTAATTATTTGCTATCCTTTATTCAATAAAACACAAACTCTGGACGTCTTTCTCTCTTTAATGGTTTTTTAGTTCTGCAGTTCTCCCTCTGAAATACCTCTTGAATTTCTCTTTAATCATTTTTCATTTTCTTGATTCAGAGCTTTACTAAGCTCTTGTGTTAGACTTCTAACTGGTCTTCCACTGTCTCTAAGCTCCCAGTGAAACCTTTGGTAACTTTGGTTATTTTGTATTAATTATTTCGTGCTAGGAATCTTTAGTTTTTTGTTTTATGGAATTAAGCCTAACTTTACTTTAGGGCCATTGATGTCTTTTCTAGCCCCAGTGTTATTGTTGGTAGTCAAGGTAGGGCTTTAAGGTCACACGGACTAGGATGGAACCTCCATCTTCACCACTTCCTGTGTGACTTTCTCAAACAGGTTTCCTAACTTTACTAAGATGACCATAAACTGGTAATGATGAGAACAATAACAATTTCTATTTCCTCAATTTTTTTGTGAGAATTAAAAGAGTCATCTTCTATTTAAAGTGATCAGCATGTGACAAGCATTTGATGTTAGTTGTCACTTTAGTTTCCCAGGTGACATGTATGGCCTAAGACGATATGCTCTGAGTTCCCAGATTCCATCTCTCTGCTCTGTCTGATGAGCTTGTTCATCACTTGTTCTTCAAAGCCCAATTTAAAAGCGCCCTCTTCAGTGAAGGTTTCCTTGATTGAGCTAACTCTGAAGCACTTTCTCTTCAGAGTGGCATAGTGCCTGTTTTTCCCAGTGATTCGGTTCATGACATTGTATTATATCTGTAGAATTGAAAGGCCTTTGAACCTTGTGCATCTGACATCCTCAAGAAGGGACCATATCTAATTCTTCCTTCATTCTTCAGTACCTAACAGTGCTGGATGAAAAAAAATGCAAACATTCCAACAGTTATCCTGTTTTTAAGATATAGTCTCCTTGAAATAGTTACCTCAAAAGATAGGCAGCTGAACATCTTTCTCAAAGGCAATTTTAAAAATAGTAAATTTATGACACATTAGTAATTTAGCGGTAGTACAGAAAGTTTGGCAATCACGTAAAATGGTACCCACAATCATGCTATTGTCGCAGAATTTTTATTACTCTTTTGGTGTTTTTTTTTTCCTTCTAGTTGTTTTTCTATGTACATATGTTTACATAGTTGTAATCCTAGTGCCTATTTGATTCTTTTTAAAAGTGCATGTTTAAGTTACTTCATATGATATTGCAGAGCATTTACAACCCTTATTTTAAAAGGCTACTTAATAATTTGAAATTTACTGTGTATTCCTGTCAACCATCTCTCTCCCTTCTTCCTAGTATAAATAATTCTATAGTAGAAAATTACATGACAGTAACATTTCACATACCTTTGCTCAAGGTAAATTAGGAGTTTAATAAAGATTCACTTCAGTTATACAAGGTGGTCGTAAAGTTCATGTGCAATTTTAAATTGCGCACTATTTTAAATTGCACATAAAGTTTATGGCCACTGTGTATACCATGCTAGGATTAAAGCTGGAGTATTTAAACAGTCCAGTAATGAAGTTGGAATAGACTAGGGTAGAAGATTAAGGGAAGAAAAGTAACAAGGTAAGTGTCTTTTCAATAAAAAGATACTCCTTAAGGAGAGGTACTCAGCTTTATAGTTCTCTGTTATGTCCTCTTATAAGGAAGTTGCTTATTCATTAATATTTATTAATATTTAACATTTACTGAGCTCTTTAAGTGCTGAGTACATACACAAAGATAATTCCGGAAGTCCTCAAAAAGCTTATGAGGGAAAGACATGTGAACAGGCAACAGAATACACAGAAGTAAAGGCTGAAATGGGTATAAATACATCTGGGTATTAAGAAACACACAGAAAGAACAATCAAACCTGTATTGGAAGGTTCAGAGGATTCATTCAAGACATTCTTTGCTAGTCACTAGAGATGAAGTACTGAAGCTTAGGGACCCATCCTTTTTTGAGAAAAGACTCACACCTATAAAAAGATAGCTATAATAGATATAAGATTCCCAGTGAATGTTTAGATCAAGATAAAGATATTCAATGAAATATCTAAACATTGGTTTTATAACTCAAAGAGCAAATAGATGAAATGAAACATTGAGAGAGCATTTGTGGGGTGAACTCAGAAAAAGTAGCTGGTGAGTTGTGTAGAGAATGAGCAGAATGGGAGAGGAAGCTAGTCATGCCTCCTTTTCTACATCCTGTCTGCAGCTGAGCCTGAATGGAGAAGGTGGGCAGAAATTCTGACCTTTGGATGAGTACACATGTCTGGGTAAACATAGTGGCCTGACACCTCTTATTTCTAAATCAAGTTCATACTAATTGAGCCTTAAGTATATGACATTCCATTTCCAAAAAGAGATCAGAAGAAATAATAAGGAAGGCACTACCCAAGATTTTATCCTGGATAAAGAAACTATTCCCTCCACCTCCCTACACTGAGCTGAAGGATAGTGGGAGATTCTTTCTTATGTTACACTCTGAATCTTTCTTATTCAATTTAGTGGTTGGAGTGGCTGTGCACACAATCTTAATTTTCTAGATGGCTGTGTTAGGCAAATAACCAGGAATCCAGCTCTCCGGGGTAAAAGGACAAGGGTGGGACCCTAGGCCCCACATCAGTGTCACCCACTCTAATCCTGTCCTGAGAGATTGCTCACACCTGGGGAGGAGGGACCACCCTGTCAATCTGCCTGTCAGAACTTAATGTGCCAAAGGCAAAGGGTGTAGAAGACTCTCTAGCTCATGGGCCTAACAACAGGTATGATAGAGTCTTGAAGGTGACCTAGAAGAGCCTTCAAGCTAATTGTCATGCTCTTAGCTTCAGTCTACATCATGGTCCACACTGTCCCAGTGGGCTTTCAGAGAGGCTTATGGGGGGTCTTCCTGCACAGTAAGACTCTGGCTCCAAGGTAACCCTCTGAACTATGAGGAAAGACCAACTCAGGCAGTGCCAAATGAAACCCCAGCCATAACCAAGGCCCTCTTTTGTCACAACAGTGGAGACCCATTTGATGTCTGTGGAATGTATCTTGGTTTGTAAACCTTCTTACTCTGTAAACCTCTCTTTCTCTTCCTCAATAAACTTTGTTTCATTCTTGCCTTACTTTGGGGTGTCTGGTCATTGTTTAGCAAAGAGCACCCCAAGGACTGAGGATACAGACAGCTGCCTGAAATCCCTGCATTTTAGGAAACAGGCAGCTGCCTTTGAGAGAACATGTATTGAGAATAAGGTGGAGTCAGTCAGGCTGGGGCTGAGATGACACAGCTGGTCTGGCCAGTTTAGGTCCCGGGTGACCTTCACCTCCCGCTTCCCATTCTTGTTGTTTTGTAAATTCACCTATAATCTAAAAGTACCTATCTCGAGTAGGTTAGGGCTGTTGATTTAGGAGATTAACTTTGGAATGAGAAATGCTGTTTTGCATCATGGGTTATGCTGATTGTTGTTGTGGAAGATAAGGGTTAACACGGTTTTGGTGTTGAACTTCTTATATAAAACTGTGGTTTGGGAAATGGAAGAACAGAACAATTTGAGAGAGGCTACTCTCCCTGTTCTCCAAAATCCTGGCCTTCTAAGTTCGGTGGACCTATACCCATCTCTGCATATTGGCTGATTAGTGACAGGTGGCCAGACCTTCTTCATTCTGGTAACACCTAGAAATCTGACAGTTGAAGGCTTCACATGAATCATAATGTGGTGCTCAGTCTTCAAGGAAGCATGGTAGACCCAGCTATTTACCCCCTGAATTCATCCTTTTTTTCTTTTGATAACAAACTCCCACTTTAGGAGGACAAAGTGGCCCAGACTGGAAACTACATTTCCCCATTTCCCTTACAACTACATGTATCATGGACTAAATTTTGACCACTCATATGTAAAAATTAAATTATGCAACTTCTGGGTAATTCATTCTCTTAAAAGAGAAACTGACAACTTTTCTATGTTCTTTCCCTTGCCACTGGCTGTGACCAGGCACCCTTGGGAGCTAGGGGTTATGAATAAGAAAGCTACCCTGCCAGGGCTGTTTCTGGATTGTCATATGAGAGAGAGAAATGTATGTTATTTTATGTATAAGGGAAAGATTATGTTATTTTATAATCTATATATAATATACTATCTTATTTTGGGGGGAGGAGAGTCTTATAGGAAGTTAGACTATACCCTGCCAAGTTCATGAAGAGCAGTGGTACAGGGATAGAATATTCTAAGAAAATGGAGAAAGATAAAAAAAGTAGGTGAGTTCAGGGTTCAGCAGGTACTTGGGTGTGGCTAGAACACAGGTTATATGAGAGGAAGTGGTGAGAGCTGAACTTGGAAAAGTGAGCAGCAACAAAGTCATGAAAGGTCTTATATATCAATATCATGTTACTGAATTTTGATGTTATCTATCAGCCATAAGGAACCATGGAAAGTTGCTGAACAGGGGGCAGAGTTTAAAGAAAGATCCCATTGCAAATACCGACAATGAATGACCTTTGCCCTGTCCCAGTTTTGGGTTGTCTATGCCTTTAATCCCCTTCCTAAAAGAGAGTCAGGTGATCTTAATTTTTTTAAATTGAGCTCTGGAGTCCAGGCCTCCCCATGAAATCAAAGGAGCAGGAATGATTTTCTCAGGACTGTCTTCCGCAACCAGAGCTGTTGTGCATGGCGGGAAGGCTAGCAGTGCCAGTGGAGCAGAGCTAGCACTCGGAAAGTGCCAGGCAGTTTCTTCTGATTCATGCTAAGTTCGGATCCAAGTGAAGCCTTTTTAGAGAATTGCTTCTCCAGGATACTCCTGACAACTTGTTCCTCAGTAGTCACCTCTCACATTACTCGCTCTTTCCTCAGGTGCTTGCTGAGTCACGGCCACCTCAGCTCCTGGGCTGGGGCTGGAATCCTGGGGTGGTACTTACGGAAGAACCTCCCCACTGTCCTTGGTTTTGTTACCTGTTGTCCTTTCTGCATATTATTTGTGAGTTGGTAACAACAAAGTGAGTATTTGGGGTCTTCCCACGGGAACATTCTGAGGGTTTTAACCTTCATTAGCCACCCAAATGATCTAATCCATATACTGGTAAGTAGAAAACAGCCTTTCTTTTTTTTTTTTATTAAATGATAGCTGTATACATTAATGCAAACATGGGGTACAGTGTAGTGTTTTCATATACAATTTGAAATATTTTCATCAAACTGGTTAACATAGACTTTGTGTCATTTACTTAGTTATTGTGTTAAAACATTTATACTCTAGTTCTAGAAAAGTTCACTTGTACCCTTGTTAGACAGACCATATAGGTGATCTTTCCAGTCACCCTCCCACCACCCATCCACCCTTCTCCCCAGCCTTTCAACCTGTATGCTTTTTTGAGTGTGTGAGACAAAGTCTCACTATGTCACCTGGCCTCAGCCTAGTTCACAGTAAACTTAAACTTCTGGGCTCAAGCAGTCCTCTTGCCTCAGCCTCCTGAGTAGCTGGAACTGTAGGGGTCTGCCACAATAGCTGGCCAGTTTTTCTGTTTTTAGTAGAGATGGGGTCTTGCTCTTGCTCGGGCTGGTTTGGAACTCCTGAGCTCAACAATCCACCTGCCTTGGTCTCCCAGAGTGCTAGGATTATAGGGTGAGCCACCATACCTGGTCTGTATGCTTCTTCTATATAGCTTAGAAAGTTAAGGTAACCTTAGCAGTTAAAGGTAAGCAGGTTTTTACTAAATTTTCTTGCTGTTTGCTTTTGTTCTGTTAGTCTCAGAGAGAAAATTGGAAAAAATTTCTAGAGAGCTAAGCCCATAACCCCCAAAGGGGCTATTCTGCACTATACCCCAGGGGAAAGACAGGTAAGATGAATGATATTTTGACCTGCCCTAATTGTGTTCATTTGGCAATATTTAGGATCCTACTGCTCCCCTGCTTTGAATGGGTCATCAAAGGAACAGGGCTAAACCCTTGTCTGTAGAAGATTTTCTCAACTGCTTTTTGCCTCTTAGAGATTTTCAGCGGACATATTCAACTCATAAAATGAAGATATTCCACTTTATTTTGAATAAAAACAATCATGAAAGCTCATACGTATTTCTCATATTTAAGAGACAGAGCAAAAGCAAGAATAACTGTTAAGAGGGATTTTTTTTTTTTCATCTGACTATTTTATCCTTTGGTCTAAAACTCTGTCCACTGGAAACTGCTTTTTATAATGATGCTCCTGAAGTGCTTAAAAATGCTGTCCGGATCAGTGAGGGAATACTGATCTGTGAGCGAGTATTTCTTGATTACTCATGCTGTCCCAACACCTAAGTAAGCTTGGCAGTGTTAGCTGTTTTAGAGGTGAGGAAGCTCAGGTGTGGTAACTTTCAAGAACCTGCTTAAGATCAGCTAATGAATGATGAAAGTATAATAAATAGTACCAAAGCACAGGGTATTTAACTTTTTTCAAGGAGTTGACAATGTAGGTGGGAGGATAAGACTAACACACAGTAAACAGAGAATTAAACCCAGAATGGTACGGTAGGAACTCTGAGTATAACACTCAGAGGATGGAGAGTTTAATGGGGATCATAATGATTAGACTTCAAGCAGAATGTTAGACTTGAGTTTGGTCTTAAGGATTACATAGAACTTATGTAGACACAATAGAGGGACAACAGAATTTGGCTATGGAGTAGCAGAGCAAAATAATGCACAGGTGAAAAAAGGAAAATGCTAAGGTCAGAGTATTTTCAGTGTAGCATTTATTTAACTATAGTTTTTTAAACTTAGCAACCCATTTGCAACCATATCAGCCAAATGGACATTTACTAAGAAAATCTACTTTAGACTTTTAGAACTGGAAGAGATTTAAAAAATATGTCCTGAGAATTGGGCCCAGTGAGGATTTGTAACTCAGAAAGTTCTGGAATTCAATATGCTTTGTCTACCATCACATTGCTCTGGACAGGTGAAGTGAGGGTGCGGGGGGTGGGAGGAGAGAAAGCCCGCGCACAGTACTGGATATTCTCAAGCTGTCTCCTTTCCACCGACGACGGAGACCCAATTCTGTTTAGCTTCCCGGTTTGCAGAGCTGTCAAATGGAAAGGAAAAACAAAGTACATGAAGTTTCTTTCAAGGTACACATGTGGATTGGGGTTTTCTTTCTTGGCTGTGAGAAGGCGTCTTCATCACGCTACAAAGGAATTTTCTTGATACTGTGGGGATTTATTGGCACAAGTTATAATGTGCCACAGAGGCACCTTTTTTTCTGTCTGGGAGTTATGTCAGATGGGTGACATGGCAAACACACAATGGGTTTCTGAGAAATGATTTAAGAACCTGAAAGAAAGGGCAAGAAAAGGAACAGGGAGATAAATTTACCCTTTTACTTCAACCTTGAAAATCATACTGTTAAAAAAAAAAAAAAAAAAAAAAGCCGTTCCTAGTTCCTGGACGTTAGCCTTTAGCTTGGAGTTGAGAGCTGCTCTTTTAGCAGACGGGGAGACCAGAAGGTGTAGAAGGAGGATGGACTTTAATGAACTGCCTGATAGTGAGCGGATTCTTGGAAGGTCATTCAGTGGATATCCTTAAAATCTAGTTGGGAGGTCTTTAAAAACAAGAGCAGAAAATCTGCATCTTCTGTGATGCTTTTTCTCATGGTTCTGTCTACAAATGGATATAGAGCGTTTTATTAGATAACTTCTACTCCAGCCTTGCAAATCTGTGTTTACATTTCAGTCATTTAACCCAAAGGAAAGGGCCTTTTGATATTTACAAGTAGTTAATAGGGACACATTAGAAAGTACACTTTGTCAAACCAAAATTGCTCAGTTATTAATATAGCAAAAAAATGGAGTCCTAGAGCAAAAGCGTCAGAAAGAATTCCTTAAGGTTTGTTAATTGAGAAAGGTATGCCTAAAGTATATTGTTTCCTTGCTATAAAGGGGCCTTGGGATGGTCTATATATTTACACCTACACGCAAAAAAAGTCTGTCAAGGAGGGCTGAATCCCTCCATATGCCTCTGCCTTACTCGTGTCTTTTGGGCAGGCGTCCATAAATAAATGAGCAATTAATATTCAAGAAATTGGGGTCTCCTGCCAGTACAGATGCTATACTTGAAAAGGCATCACATGCTACTGCAGTGTTTATGGAGCCTTCCCAGTATCCAATTGCCCTTTAAAAATGCTCCTGGTTAAAGAGAACTTTCAAGCAAATAGGAAATTGTTATCCCAAACCTTTTCACTTTCCGTAGAGGGTTTAAGGCATTGGGAATACAATGAGAATATGACGGACATGGTCTTTGCCATTAAATATTCATTGTCTGGACGCCTAAGCTCTTTACACAGTGTGCATCTAGTAATAATTTAAAATAATCAGAAGAAAGTTCTTTTGTGAAAAGCTAGATTGTTGTCAGAATTATTGTAATACTTAGAGAATTTTGGAATTGGCAAGGACTTGTGAAATGTTTCCTTTTGAGTCAAGAATCCATTTTAAAAATCACTGGTAGTTCTAGATAAATCAGATTTTCCAATTTATTCATAATGTGGTAGAATAGAGTATATTTTCATAGATCTACAACAGCAGCATTGGTAAGGGAGGCATGCAACAAGAAACCAATTTCAAATTTTAT
Source organism: Otolemur garnettii (assembly GCF_000181295.1). NCBI lineage: Eukaryota > Metazoa > Chordata > Mammalia > Primates > Galagidae > Otolemur > Otolemur garnettii. The sequence goes on along the minus strand of NW_003852399.1, from coordinate 19,291,894 downwards.
CTCTTATTTCTAAAATGGTTTTCTGTCGTAACTCTGGAAAACTCGTGCCTAAATTATCATCAGGCAGCCCTGGCATAATTTATGTTAAGAGGTTTTGGCCTGTTTATGTGCCCTGGAATTTGCCAAAATTAGTAATGTGATATTCCATATTTAGCAAACCTATAGAGCAATAAATAAGAACACATGCCTATTGAGGAGTGCTGTTTGTTTAAATTCTTTTTTGTGGCATTCATGAAATGCAGGGAACTTCCAACTCAAATTCTGCAATATTAGGCAGCAAGTTGTACTCTGAACCAAACCAGATGGTGATCAGCTCTATTCCTATTATCAACTCAAAACAGCGATGGTTAGCAGACCCGACTTGCAGCATTAACATTTGGAACAGATTAGCAGCAGTTAGGCTGAAATGAGAAACCTCCATTTTGCTAAAAGGTTCAGAACATATCACGCTGTAAAATCAGAGGGACTAGTAAGAAAAATTAGAAGGGAAAGAGTTCACTGTCTACCTTGGTTTCTCCCTGCAGGACTTGTCATTTCCCTTTTATGAGTGCATTTTCAGTGGAATTTTAATATGGGGTATTGTGAGGATTAGGATCTATTAACTGATCAGCCTCCTGAGGTGCCCCATTCCACAGCTTGTTGAATTTATCTCTCTGTAGCCATGATCAGTCTAGGCCTTGGGCAAACTAGGGGATTGTCTGTGCTTTTGAGGGTTTCCTTTGCAAAAAGTTTATGCACACACATTCATACACAAGCCCCGCCCATCCACGGTCAGAGTTTTATCTAGCCACTGAAACTCACCAAACCTTTGAGCTGCCTTGATTGGAATACATTTGGCTAAATGCTTTCACCTTCCTTGTCTGTCAATGCCACGTGCTGTTGGCTTCTCACAACAATCTTTTCTTTCTGGCATCTGTTGAACAAATCTATATTTAGGATTTTATAGCACCAGGACAAACCAAGGTGTGGCCTTCACTTCCAATTTTGTGCACAGGTGAAACCAAATTAAGGTGAACATCAAGGCCAGCAAACCTTCCAGGGATAGCTGTCAAGGCAAAATGTCAACATAGATTTACTGAATTCAACTTCCATTTAAGTACAGAAAACTGAGGGACGGAGAAGTTAACGGATTCTCCCAAAGACACACCGAGGAAAGACCGTGATGGTTCGGAATGTAGCAACATTCTTTTATAGCCATGATTCAGAGATAGATGCAAAAAGAGGAGACACCCCGCTTTCTATACCCAAGGGGTGGCATTTCCGCTGTTGATCTGCTAAGCCAAACACCCTCAGAGAAACACATCAGAGAGAAGCCAATTGCTTTTGTGAATGTTTTGTTTATTCTCTAGTTAAGCCTTGCTTCAGGGATGATTGAAATATAATTCCTCTTTAGGAATGGATTTTTGGAGTCACTTTTACTGTACAGAGTTAGCGATGATGAAGATGATGTCTCAGGAAGATAAGAACACCTCACTGTGTCTACATGAACTGAATTTTGGGACGCAGCTGTTAGGAGTGCAGACAATGGATGGGGAAAGAGAACAGACCAGGCAAGAATTAATTTGCAAACTCTGTTCTTTAAAAAGTGGAAGAGTGGAAGAAACCCTTTTATGGGTTTTGTGTGTGTGTGTGTGTTTTTGTTTTGTTTTGTTTTCCCATTTGTGATGGGGTCTCATTATTTTGCCTAGGCCTGTCTTGAACACCTGAGCTCAAGGTTTTCTCCCACTTCAGCCTCCTGAGTAGCTCTAAGTACAGGCATGTGCCACTGTGCCCTGCTTCTTTTAAATGTTTTTGACTGGGAATAACATGATGGGGTTTGTAGTTTGAAACTACATGGTTGTACTCTAGAGGAAAAACGATTTTGAGAAGTTAAGAGTAGATGAAGGCCAGTTAAGAGAGGTTATCACCATGGAACAGATGAATGATCACTGTGACGAAGGTAGTCCTTCCGGTCTTTGCTGAACTTACGTCTTTCTCTGCCTGTAGTTATATTTCTTTAAGGAAAATGTGTGGACCATCTATACTGTTTAAACTCTTTGATTTTTTTAATATCATAATTTATGAGCATTTTCCTTATTGAATATTTTTCATATTAATTTTTAATGGACACATAATATTCACACATGTAGGGACATTATAGTTTATTGAATTATCCCCTATTGATGGACACTTGAGGTTTCAATTTTTCAGGAGACACTATTATAATGACGATGATTACAAATACATCTTTGCTCTCATCCCTGACCATTTCCTTTAGGGTAAATACATTCTAAGAATTCCTGGGACAAAGAGTAGTCACGTGTCTTTTTTTTTTTTTTTTTTTTTGAGACAGAGCCTCAAGCTGTCCCCCTGGGTAGAGTGCTGTGGCATTATAGCTCACAGCAACCTCCAACTCCTGGGCTCAAGCGAGTCTCTTGCCTCCGCCTCCCAAGTAGCTGGGACCACAGGCACCCGCCACAATGCCCGGCTATTTTTTGGTTGCAGCCGTCATTGTTGTTTGGCGGGTCCGGGCTGGGGATTCAAACCCGCCACCTTAGGTGTACGTGGCTGGCGCCTTAGCCAGTTGAGCTATAGGCGCCGAGCCCACATGTCTTTAATTTTGCTGGGCATTGCCACATTGTACACAACAGCAGTTCAAGAGATTTTTGTTGTGGTGGTTGTTGTGTTTGCTGTTGTTGTGTTGTTTGGCAACATAGCTGATACCCAAGGTTCACATTTCGAGTGCTCTTTCCCCTCAAGTTTGTTAGTTGTGATTCTAATAGTATAAAAGTCCCCATGCGTCTGTCTCTCCATTTATTATCCATCCACTCAACAAATACACTTGCTAGCCATGAAAAACATAATCCCTCCCTTTAGGCATTTAAAAAAATTAAATAGATTTTGTTTTTTAGAGTACTTTTTACCTTCATACCTTAATTCAAGCAGTTTCTAATTACAGGAAAAAAAGAGGAAAGACGAAAAAAGAAAAAAATCAGCGATATAAGTAGATATGTACTAATGAAATGAAAGAAAATTTTTCTTTATAAATTGACAATTTTCCTTATAAATTTCTTATAAATCTTTTATAAGTAATAGTAAGGTAATATTACAATTGGTAAATAGCTGAATATACTTACAATAAAGAACTATCATTTTGCAGTAGCCTCAAACATATTCTTATTTGCTTCTAAAATGTGAAAAAATCATAGTGAAGCTAAATGAAACTAATGTGACAGATTAAAAAATAAACAAAACAGATGATACATTTATTATATTCTTTATTTCTCTTCTCCATTTGATATTCATGAGAATTTGTCTTGGTGGAGAAAAGACCTTAGTGAATTGTCTGCCAGAGAATTTTTATTCTCTCAGTGGCATCTTTGTGTCTAATGAGATGAATGTTATGACAGATTGGGAGCCAATGAGTTTGTGTTTAATATAATTACTTGTTACATGTTTCCATGCCACAAACTTATGCTGTAATTAAAATAAAACCTAACTCTGATTCTCCTTTTTCTTTCCTCAAACACTATTTTGCTAGATGCATAGTAGTGGGTGCTCAGTAAATGGCTGATTAATTAATTACTCTGGAAAGCCATTGTTGACTGGTTGAACAGTCTCATTAGGAATCTGTCTTACTGTGACGAGTAGTAGAAGGGTAACAAAGTACTCTTTGCTGATGCTAGAAAAGCATGTTTGGTGTAATCAAAGTGACCCCAGTAGTTTCAGATTTTACTGATATTCTAGGTAGCCGTAAGCAGCTGTTAACACTGGAAACTTTACAACAGTTACTATGTGCTTTTGGAAATCCACAATCCGCTTCTACTACATACTTAAATTTTTGTAAGCTATCCTATTTCCTAAAATATTTTTTAAAAACCTGTTTTGGCAGAGGCAGCCAACAGCAAGACAGTCTAGCAAGATCCTAACCAAATCATCAAACAAGAAGCTTGTTTCTTGGAGGCCTCAGGTCTCCGTTTAATAGGCTCTCTTCTTTGTTATCTTACACAAGAACCTTCAGGTGTCTCATTAGGCAAGAACATTTCTCTGTTTAAGGTATTACTATTTTGAGGAGTAACTGCATTTTATTAGATCCTTAAAGAGGAAAAAACCTGTATGACTCAAAGTAGCAATGTATAGTGGAGATTTTAGATAATGACCTGTGGGTGCCATCTAGAAATTTCTTTTTAAGATATGCCATTGGAAAGTGCTTCCCTAGCACATCTCAAATCATACCTGATCAGTCAATGCCAAGTTAATTGAAGTTGTCACTCCTTTCTGTTATGAGTTAAGTTACTTTTTTTCCTGCAATCTGCCTTCTGCAACTATATTCTTGAAATTTGTGATTTAACAGCTAGTGTAGCTCTTCCCCTAACCTGTCTGCTAAATGTAGGTAACATGCCTTAATTGATCTCTTTCAATAGTTAGGCTTTGTCACTGCTTCTAAATATGACCATTAAATGCCTCTTCACGTAAAAATATGATGGCTCCCCAGCTTCTATGGCAAAGCAGGAACTTCCTTCTTTCCTTCATCCAATTAATGTAATGAATTCCTGCCATAAAGCAAAGACTGGATAAATGTTTGGAACAAAGACTCATCACATATTCTGTATATTTTTTCTCAACAATCAAATCCCAACTTCATTCTATGGATTTATTTTCTCCTCCTCCTATATCCTCACTTCCTATTCTTCTCACTGTTTCTTTAAAAGGGAGCCCAGCTTTGCCTTCTGCTAAGACTTCATGTTCTACCATCCTGTAGCCAGTCTTCAATCCCCTCTCATCATGTAAGAATGGAGCTGGGAACTGGAACACTACCTTACCCACAGAGAAAGTCTTTACAGCCCTTTCTGGTCTTATCACCTGGTATGGGAATATCATTCTTGTTTCAGACTTAATGTGCTCTCTTGTTCTGTTTAAGCAATATGGCACCTGGACAACCTCACTATTGGATCTGTCCCATGCAAGGAGGAGATGAATTTTTTCTACTATAGCATGAGAGAGGTGCATGCATCAGCTGCTGGGAGGGATCAACTAGCCATGGGGACCTGGCAGCCTCTAATGAAGCTGATCTGGCTCTGCCTTTCCTCTATGCAAGGAAAGAATTCCTTGACTGAGTGCTTGACTGGGTTGTCTTTTCCTTGGTGACTCTAATACCAAGATACAATGGGTAGAAAGGTTTGTATTTCTACTCCTAATATAGGTACCAGATGCCACTTGCTCAACAGACACCATATTATAGCTACTTGGTTAGCATTTGTGGAAAGCACATAGATATCTTCAATAAACACTGAGTAATCAATGAACACAATTCTCCTTTTCTTGATTTCGTCCTAGTCAGCCTCATCTTTTTTCTAATATCTGAAGTGTGGAGGAGAATTTCTTTTTAATTTTCCATTGAAAAAAAATTTTTTAAAAATAATCTTCCTCCTTCTATTCTCATTCTATAACCACTGGAAGAGAAGATTTCCTCTATACCCTCTCGCCCAATCAGATGTTTCCCCACTGTGGAAATGTATCAATGCTTAAATTGCCTTCCTGTTTATGACATAGACCAGATTTCCATGAATAGAGAAAATACCTGGTTATTGAACATCCTTAGTTCCAACATTTTTTATAATATGGTTTTATCTTACTGTGAGGTGTCCATCCTGTGGCCCATGGGTCACATGCTATTTTTTGTGAGGATTTTTTTGCTTATCTGTGGTGTCTGTCAGATATGAAAAGTATGCACAGACCTTTTTATGCTAATAGCTTTCCTTAATGTTTGTGTAGTTAATATGTGACCTCAGACAACTCTTATTGGAATTATGAAGCAGAGAAAAAAAAGGTTGGACACTGCTGGTATAAATCTTTGTACTTCAATGAATCGTCCTGTGAAAACATTTGCAATTTTCTTCTTAACCCTTAGGACGTTGTGAACCACAGCTTGACATTGACTGAACGAGTGTGTTCTTGACTCTTGGTTTGTGAAGTGAAGCAGCACACCGTGATCAGGTTGTTTCGGTTGGTGCTGTTAATTACCGTTCTTTGAGCTTCCCACCATTCAGGCTTCTATCACTCAGGCCACATTTTCTACAATGCTGGTTATTACCTAATGATCCTTTAGAACCAGCCATAAGACAAAGGAAGGAAAGTGTATGTAGAGAGAACAATAGTAAGAAACATGTTTGAGTGTCAGTGAAGACAGGACGAGCCTATGCGATTCCTATGTTATTCTGATTTGCAGGCTTATTTGCTTTTTCTATTGCAACCACTAAAATCTTAGCTTTGCAGTGAGCTTTGCAACGTCACCAAAAGGAATGTGGAAACTGTCAACTACCTTGAGCCAGTAGTTCCCACAGTGCTTGACAGATTTTGAGTACTGCTGTATTTCCTTTAGGACTTTAAAATATGCCATGGCGCCCTGTAATTACACTGTAGTGCCCTTGGGTGCCTCAGTGCACAGTGTGGGAACTATGCGTTTGCTGCCCTAGGTACTGTGTATGTGGATCACTGACTTAACACAAGTTTGGAAAGTAGATGCTGTGATTTTCAAGTTGGATAAGGAAAATAAAATTTGAAAAGGGGCATAAATTCTGCCCTCAACCTCCTAGTTAGTAATTAGCAGATCAGAGGATTGAGCCCAAGCCTTCTGCCTTCAACCCCCATTGCATCATGTCACGTGTCAGGAGATTTGCAGGATTAAGGTTTTCACAGCTTCCTTTCCCCATGACCTTTCCTGGGTTTCAAGAAACATTAAAATAACTATTTTTCAAAACATGTGGAAGTGCTTGAAACTCATGGAACTGATTTTAAGCCATGTCTACATTTTTAGCTTTAAGGCACACCTGCTAGAAAATAAATTTTCTTGAGCAGAGTTTAAAGAACTTTACAATGGCTTTAAAATGTCTCTAAGAAAGATTGTTTAAGCTTTGAAACCAAGACAGTGAATTTCTAATTAATTGATAATTATTTTACTGCTGATTTTTATGTAAAACTTATTAAGAACCACCTATCCCTTTTCCCCAGCTGTCAGGACAGTCTCTATAAACTAAACCTTCTTCACCAGCTGTTGCCTAATTCAGTAGGGTCCTTGCTGGAAAATGGTCCATGCTGGAATTCTTCCAACTCTGCCGACACATAATTTCTAAGTCTCCACAGACTCATGCAAAAATGAGCCATAACTATAATCTTTCATGTTACTCATAGTTCTATTTAATTATCTGAAATACTACCTGATAAATAGTGCAATCAGGAGAATTCCAGTTTAACGGTAACTATTTCCGCATCACTTTTCTGCTCTCATCTAATTTGAAACAGGTTTTAGATTACTACCCCTAAATTATGTAAACTCCTAATCAATGATTAAGAATCTTCAAACTGCTGATTTGTGTGTGTGTGTGCGTGTGTGGTTCTAAGTGTCAATAAATTCAGGCCTAATTAAATGAAATTTTTTCTTTCATGGACTTTTTGGGCTTTTACTTTTTCCTGAGATTTTTGAAGGAACGAAGGATGAGTAGGCAGAACCAAGGAAGAGTCAATTCTTACAAGAGAACGTTGTTTTCAAAGAAAATTTTACTTAGTATAGAATTAAAAGTAGATTTGTGTTAAATGCTCCCAACACTGATATGGTTCAGAGACACATCAGAATAGTGGAAAAACTGTTCTTCATTTCAAAACAAATTCTTCAGCAAATGGAAATAGGTTAACATTTATTGAAGACCTTGTAAATGCCAGGAGTTTTACCTCTGTTATTTTGTTTGAACCTGAACACAACAATGGGAGATCATTTTTATCCCCTTCATTTTGCAGATGAGAAAACTGACAGCTGAGAGTTTAGGGAAATCACTCAACTTTATAAGTGAATAAATGTTAGAACTCAAGGGAGTCAGGTCGTATAGCCATGGCTTTTGCACACAGGGTTGTGCAGCCTTCAGATCAAGGTATGTGGGCAAAGACTCCTATCTTGCATGTTTCATGATGGTGATGAAACATTGTATTAATGTGAAAACATTGTATTAATTTTTTATTCATCAGATATCTAGTTGATAAATTAAATATGACCAGCATTTTTCTAAGAACTAATTAGTGCTAAATGTACATTTTGACATTTATTAAGCTGTATGACTCATACACATTTTTAAAAGTCAGTGATTTATTTTCAGCTTTTCTATAATTTTGCAGTAGGGATCTCAAGGTATCCCAGTGAGTTGATGAGTATCTACAACACTGATAAAATGTTGGACTGGATCCCAGGAAACCTGTGTTTTCCTCTTGTTATCTCTGTGATCAAGAGATCAGTTTCTATATTCATGGTTCAGTTTATTTGTATAATGGGAAGAGTGGAATATATGATGACTGAGGTTCTTCTGAGAACTATAATTCTATGATTTTTGCCAAGCACACTCATGTTTTATTGGCCATTCCCAACAGTCCATGTGACTACAATAAAATGCTGGTGGTATATGTCACTCAGAGCTGAAGAAATGCCTTTGGATTTGGCTTTGGAAAGTATAAATGAAGTAAAGCGAATGAAACCTTTAAAACACTACAGGATTTATATTAGATTTTTTATGTCGTATAACAAACCGCCACAAATTTTGTTCTCTACAACATCGCACCTTTGTTATCTCATGGCTTCCGGGGGGTCAGGAGTTCCAACCACATTTGAGAAAGGTCCTCTACTCAGGGGATCGCAAGGCTGCACTCAGGGTGTCAGTGAGTTGCATTCATTTCTGGGGCTTGGTCTTTTTCAAACTCAGGTTGTTGGCAGAGTTCATTTCCTTGTGGTTGTAGAACAGAGGTCCTCATTTTCTTGCTGGCTGTCAGCCAGGAGCAGGCAGCTTTCAGCTCTCAGAGGTTGCCTGCAATTTCTTGCTATGTGGTCCCCTCACAAGCCATCTCAAAGCCTAGGAGCTTAGTTCTTCCAACTAAACCAGGGATACTCTCTCTCTTGTATAACTTATATGGCCTTGTATAACCATAGTGGGTTGAACAGTGTTCCCCCAATCATGTCCTCCTGGAACCAATCTGACTGTATTTGGAACCAGGGTCTTTGCAGATGGAATTAGTTAAGATGAGGTCCTGCTGGAACAGGGTAGGCCCTAATCCAATGACTGATGTCCTTATAAGAAGAGAAAACAGATGCACACAAACACACACAGGGGAGATGGCCATACGGCAGTGCAGGCAGAGATTGGAGATGGGGGGTACAAGCCAAGGAACACTAAGGACTGTCAGCAAGCACCAGAAGCTAAAAGAGGTCAGGAAGGATTCCTTCCCTAGTGCCTCCAGAGAGAGAATGGCTCTACTGATACCTTGTTTTCATATTTCTTACTTCCAACATCGTGAGAGAATAAATTTGTTTTTATAAAGAGGTCTAATTTGCGACTGGGTGTGGCAGCTCATGCCTGAAATCCCAGCACTCTGAGAGGCCGAGGTGGGTGGATTGCCTGAGCTTAGGAGTTCAAGACCAATCTGAGCAAGAGTGAGACCCTGTCTTTAAATGTAGCCAGGTGTTGCAGTAGGGGCCTATTAGTCCTAGATACTTGGGAGGCTGAGGCGAGAGGATGACTTGAGCCCAAGAGTTTGAGGTTGCTGTGAGCTATGACATCACAGCACTCTACCCAGGGCAGCAAAGTGAGACCATGTCTCAAAAAAAGAAATATATATATATATATATACATACACACACATATATTCACACATATATATATACACATATATACATATACATATATATATATGTATAAAATAAATAGGTAGAATTTGTGAAACTTTGTTGCATCAGCCTTAGGAAACTGATCCAATAACATAATATAATCAAGAGAATAACATCCCATTACCTTTGACAGATAACAGTAGCCAAATCAAGGGAGAATTTGCCATAGTCTGTGGTTTGGAAGCAACTCACACATTGCTCCCACGTGGAAGGGGAAAGGTTTATCCACAGGCCTGACTCACTGGGGATCACCTCAGGACATGTCTACCACATCAATGCAAGGACATATCATTTTATGTCGTGAGAGCAGGCCTCTTTATTATGTAGAAATTGAATTAAGCAGCTCTATCTAACTCTTCACAAGCTCTAATTAGTTCCAAGTTGTATATAAAAGTATTTTGTTAAGAATTCCCTGTAACTTCTTAAAATGAGAGCTCTTTTCTCTAAAGTCCATCAATCTTGACATTTTATTTTGCTCTTAATTGTTTTTAAAAAATGAATTTGATAATACTTTAACTGTAGGTTGTTTCAAAGATGAAAGTTGCTCATTTGAAAGCATAAGGCAAAGAAACAGAACTTCATTAGCTAAACTTTGCCTCCCTAAAAATATCTTTTGCAGTGGAAGAGATGTTGGTCAATTGACTCAGTTCTACTGAGCACCTACATGTATTCAGCCTTGTACACACTTACTAAGTATTCTTTAGTACATCCTCACCATTTCAAATGATACAATGATGTGGTTGAGGTAAAACTGAGACTTGTTAGCTAACAAAAACCATTGCCCTTAGACTACTTTGTCTAGGATATACTTACACAAGACATTAGTAGACTCCACCCATTTATTAGATTTCACAGAACTGCAGTCCAGGGTTAGCAAAAACCAATAAAGCAAAACATTGATTCTATTTAGCTATAGAATTAACCGTGTAGTTTTCATATCAGTTGTGAATCTATACCTTTATCAATGCTATGAAATACAATGAGATTTGTAAATTAGGTTTCAGATATAGCTCTCATATTTTCCTATGGATTTCTTTGTAGGCTGTCAGACAAACATGTGTTTTTCTTTGGTACTGTTGTAGAGCTCCCTACGGGATAGATTTCAACCCTTAGCCTTGAGGAAAAATAAATGTTTCCCTATATGTGAACTTAGTGCATATCACATTGCATAACTACTCCGGGTGCACACTCCCTGAACGTGGTGAATATTCTCTGGGGTTCAAACTTTCCTTTCAGAGATAGTTTATTTGGAAATCTATTCAGTATTGTCAAAGATAGAAAGATTACATACTTTCTTACATGGTGCTGTCAAAATAAGGTCCCCAAACTATTCTTGATTTTATAAAGATTACAATTAAAATTCTTTCTTCTTGCCAATTTCCTGTCTTTAATGCTGCATGAGTAATCCTGTAAGATATTAATGTTTAATATTGTCAAAAAGCGATATTAAATGCTATACTTTCAGAAATTACTTGGGCACTATCAAATGTTGACAAATAGAGCACATTTTTGGTTTCTAAGCTTAGAATTGCCATGTAATATAAGTAAAGTGAAATTGTTTCATACGAAGACATTCATATGGTCAAGTTCCCTGGCTCTGGATTTTAGCAAAATGAAGTAAAGTAAGCTATAGGTCCCTAATGAAACTTACGTGATCAAAGGCCACGTTTCTTCTCTTAGTTTTCCAGATTGGATCTTTTAAGGAGAGAGGTCAGAATCCTTTAGATGAAATTACAAGCTATGGGGTCAGTTGGCCTATGTTCAAAATTTGAGCTCTGGCAGTTTTTAAGCTGTAAAATAGGATAGTATAATACATAATAGAGGATTTGTGGTGATTCAATAAGAAATGTAAAAAATGCATGTAAAGAAATTACACAGCACGCTGCCTAGCACATAGGAAATGCTTAATGTGTACTAGTTAAAAGGAAACAACACAAATGAAATGTTCACTCAACCCTCACATCCAAGTGTCTGTGAAGAAAACTTAAGTTACAGAGAAATTTGCAAATTATTTTGAAGTTTCCTTTGGGATAGAATACTATGGCATCCCTCCTCCAGGTAGGAAGGCAAAAACATTCACCGACCCCCAGCTGCATGTCAGATGATGTGTCAGAGTCCCTGCAAAGTGCTCATCAAATTCTCAAAAGAAATTTAGGAGATGTATTTCTTTTAAAAGGAAATAGAAGCTAAAATAATAACAAATTGCAAAGCTGTGCTTTACATCCACATCTGTTTGACTCCCTAATCTGAGCTCTTTTTACTCTATTCTGCTGCTCTCAAAAGGCAAAGTCCTCTGAAATTCATGACTTCTCTGTACCATAAAAAAATAAAAATAAGAATGGAAAATGATGAGATTTCTGTCATAGAGGTGACATTTCCTATGAAAATTTCAAATAGAGGATTTCAAATAGAGGATAAGAGTAGAAGGTTTGAAGCATGATTAGGGGTGCACCATCAGCCACATTTCCAGACTTGCTCCGGTAGGTCTTTCTCTTGTATTTTCACTCAATATATATGAAGTCACAGTCACCTGGACCAGTTTGTATCCATTGGCAACTTTGGGCTCAGTTAGAGGACTGAGGGTAGCTCAGAATGGTGGGTGGAAAATAACTACATTTCTATTTTGAAAAAAATCACACTGACTGTAGGAGAGGACAGATTAGAAAAAGGCCAGATAGGTGAATGTAGAGAGATCAGTTAGGAAGCTATTGCAGTAGTCCACGTAAAAAGTGGTTACTCTTTGATTAGACCAGTGGCAACTGAGAGGCTGAAAAGCCATTGGAACTTCGTGATGAGCTGGGTATAAGTCATAAGGTGAGAAGGTTCAGAAAGAACTCTTAGTTCTATAAGGTTCATTGGGATGGGGAAATAGAAGTAGAATCATATTTTAAGGGATAGATCAATACATTGGTTTTCGTCTGTGCTCAACTTGGATATGCTGAGTTTGGATATAAGTTTGAGATGTTCAAACAGGAGATGTAGGACAGGAAGTTAAATTAAATACATGAAGTTCAGAGAATAAATAGTCTAGGGATAGAGATATACATTTGGTAGGGCAGTCATAGTATTGTATACATTGTATATATGGTAGAAAGGCTGTAGACACAGAGGTTGTTTTCTTAGACAAACAGAGTGTGAGATAAAAAATAAAAATTATCTATTACCCAGGCTTGGGGAAGTTCGACCTTTGACAGCTGGCTGGGTGGAAGAGTATGAATACACACAGGAAAAACAGGAGTGACTAGTGAGAAAGAAGCAAAAATGACTGCGGTAAGACATTTCCAGAGAAGAAATGATCACCACACGCGGTAGCAGGTGAGGACTCACATCCATAGAGTTTATAACATGGCACAAATATAGTGGCTTTAGCAAAAGCTCTTTTGATGAAGTGATGAAGGTAGAAACTAAATTTCAGAGGTGAGAGGATAAACAAACATGCCTGGAAAGAGCAACATATTTGCACGGAATAATATATTTACGTAGGTATTTGTCATTTCTATTACTTTTTCTTTACTCCCAATGTTCCAAATTTACTTCTCCTATTATTTCCTTTCTTGTCAATAAAATATCTTTTAACAATTATTTTGGAGCAGGTCTGCGGACAGTGTATTCTCTTAGTTTTCCTTCTGCTGAAAAACTATTTTCTAAAGTGAATATTTATGAAGACTGTATTCACTGCATACCATATATTCACTGCGTCCTGGGTTAACAGCACTTATCTTTCAGCTCTTTAAAAATATTGTTCAACTTGCATCTGACCTCCACGGTTTTTGATTAATGTGAATTGTTTCCTTGTAAAAAATGTTTCGTTTGCTCTGCTTGCTGTCAAAAGTTATCATTGGTTTAATTTTCAGCAGTTTGATTATGATGTTTTCAAGTATGGATTTATTTGACTTTCTCTTTTTGGAGAGTTAATGTTAATTGAGCTTCCTGAATATGTATATCTATATATTTCACCTTATTTTGAAAGTTTTCAGCCATTATGTCTTAAAAAGAAATTTTAGCACTGGATTCTTGCTCTTTTTCTTTGGTACTACAATGGTACAAGGATTAGGTCCTTTCATATATCACTATAAAACCTTGAGGTGCTGTTATTTTTTCTGAATATTTTCCCCTTGTCTTTATTAATTTTTAATTTAAATCATAAATGTCTACATTCATGGAGTATAAAGTGATGATTTGATATACAATGTGGAATGCTTAAATCAAACATTAACATAATCATCACCTCACTTCCTTTTTTGGCAAGACATTTAAAATTTACTCTTAGTTATTCTGAAATATCTTTCCCTTTTCTGATGAGAAGTTGCCTCTTCTTTTTTTATTTCTAGAGTGTTCTCCCTTCTTTGTTGGAACATTTTATAATATTTCTATAAAGCCTTTGTCGGATAATGTCAGCATCTGTGTTGGTGTCTGTTTGGTTTTTTCCATGCAGGTTGACAGTTCCCAGTTCTTTTTTTTTTTTTTTTTCAAGACAGTCTCATTATGTCTCACTTGGTAGAGTGCTGTGGCATCACAGCTCACAGCAACTTCAAACTGAGCCACAGGCGCCGCCTTCCCAGTTCTTTATATGCCAACTAATTTTAGATTAAGTCCTGGATATATTGAATGTTACATTATGAAATTCTTGGTTTTATTTAAATCCTATGGAGAATATTGATATTTTTGTTTTAGCAGTTAATCGACCCAATTGGATTTAACTCATGTTTTCTGTCCAGCCTTGTGTGGATTGTGGTTTCAATATCAGTCTCATTTTCAAAACCTTTGCAGCACTATTACGAGCTATCCAATGTACACAAAACCCAATGGCCAGCCTGGGAGCTCTTAGTTCAGTTCTCACAGTCTTTGTTAGGCTACTAAACGTCCAGTCCATGCATGTGCAACATGAGGACGAGTTCCCATTGGTGGTCTTCTGGTTGGAAAGATAGAGCTTCATTTAACCTGCTTTGCTGTGAACTTTTCATAAATACACCTGCATTTGGAACCATTTGACAGGAGGAAAGATAGAGAAAAGAGCAGTGGGGGCGTTTCCTCCAGCTCTAACTGGATGTGAGTTTGCTTACTCTTTAAGCATTAAAATACATTTTCTCTTAAATAATTTGAAAATGTTTTGAAATTACTTTGAGAGGGAAACCTGTAGAGGACGCCAAGAGACAGAAGACCTCTGAGCAAGATGATTTACAGCTGAGGGGTGGACTCTCGGGCGACTTGTCCACAGGAGCTCCTTATGGAGAAGGAGCTCGTGCCCTCAGCACGTAGTCATTGTTAATTACTCCCCTCACCTGTATCATTCCGTTTCAATAAAAGGCTGGTATGGAGTTTGCTTGGGGCTATCTGGAAAGTAAGGGCTAGCCTGTCTTCCACGAGCTTGTACTTCTAATCCGCCTCTCCCCTGGTTCCTTCCTGCACTAACTGAGACCAGGGCCATAAGGCCCGAGGGGTCATGACAGAAACCATTTTGCAAAAAGCTTGCACTTTTCTCGCTTGAATCAAAGGACTGTCTTTTGCCTGGTACCAACCACAGAACACAATTAGTGGGTCCATTTGTCTTGAGTTAGTACTATATGGTGAGGTAGTTTGTTGTAGGGTAAGGAATCTGAAATCAACTGTCAGAGGAGGGGCAGAAAATAGGAAGGGCAGAGAGAAGAGAATAAGAAAGAAATGGTTAGTGCAAATAACAGGTAATGGCCCTGGTATGATGACCTGATGTTAATGTTAAAATATCTCCAGCCCTTGGTTTTGACTTATGTTAGGTCTTTAGTGAATAAGAACTTCAAGTCCTACAATGGCCTCACTTTTATAGTCCTTATGTCTACTTGAAAACCACATTTCTTCCTACTGCAGATTAATAATTCAAAGATCACATTTTGATATTTCTGGTTTCTGGAAGGTTTGTAGAATTCAAAGCAAATGAAAACTAGGATTTTCAGGGATGCTCTTACCACCTTTCCAAGGTAAGGACACAAAGGAATCCTATTCATAGACAAATTCTTTAAAGATCTAGTTTTATGTGTAAAAAAACCCTTTAATAAGAATTGTCCATTTTATACTCCGAATGGGCTACTTAAAACCACATGATTGGTTATCAGAATACAAGTAAAATGAATTTTAAAAATAAGCAAAACCTCCTAAGTGGTGAACAAAAATGATGTCATGGAAATCTGAAAACTCTCTTTGACAGTTTATGTTTATACGATGACGTCCTGCTGAAGTCTGATGAAAAAAAATAAAAGAAGGAAAAAAAAAAACTCTTAGAGAAAATTGACTACTTGAACCGGGGCTGCCAAATGCATTTAACTCCTGAAATTTTGGCAGAATATCACATCATCTAACTGACAGAGATAAACTCGAGGTGTAAGGGATATGAAATGCAGTTTGTATTCCTGACTCCCCAGATAGTTGATTGCAGAAAGTGATAAGTTAAAGCTTCTGAGGAAAAGGGTAAACTAATTCTGCAGCTGCCAGTGATGTCTCCTGGCTGGACTAAAATCAAGGTATTTTCATTAGCCCAGGCAGCCTAAAACACATGGGGCTATTTTAATTTTTAAAATGTGATTTGCCCATTGTTAATATGTCAAGAACAGTCCTTTCTGGATCTTGCAGTTGGATACAATCTCAAAATGGCTTAATTTTTCTCTGTGATGAGAAAAAAATAACCTTGAGCATAACTAATATGAAAACTAATAATGTCTGTCTAATGAATGAAAAATTATAAAGAATTGCCTCGTAAAAGATTTCCTCTATTTTCTTCATAATCATGGATTATGCACGAGCGGCAAAGTGATGTGGGTTTCTCTGAGGATGAAAAGAGATTTGTTATAGGAAAATACAGGAGTTTTTTAGCCACTCTAATTATGGGTAGATAATTATTCAGTGTGAACAAGATATCCTTTTATTACCACTGACTGTAAGAATATGTAATATTCATTTAGTCTGTGCCAAATTTGCTAAATTTTGTTGTATAGATATCTTTAGGGGAAGTCTGGGGTGGTGGCCCTGTAGTCAGACTCTCCAGGTGCTAGTCCTGGCTTCTCTGCTTACTTCAGGCATGTTGTCTGTTCTCTCTTACGGTGTGTTTACCTGATGTCTGTTGCATGGGGTTGTTGTGAGCATTACGTCATCTCACATAAAACGCCTAGCTCGGGTATCTGGCACTCAGGAAACACTCCACAAATGTTACTTGTTACAATAACCTAAAAAGCCTATGTAACAAATAAATCATTCAGCTCTTTCCATGACAAAATATCTTTTGAAGGAATTCTACCTTGAATATAATTAGTCCAGCAAGTTTAGGACTCCTGAGCTCCGATGTTTCAAAATCTGATATATAATCAATAGATTTGTACTACAATTTAAAAACAATTATATAAGTTATGTTTATAAAATTAAGTTCTATTCAAACATTTACAGAAACTGAGAAATATGCCCGTGGACTCTTTGGTTTCTTAAAAACTCAGTTTGAAAACCATGAATTATGTTGAAATCTCTTTCCCTTTCCCTGTACATGGTAAAGATTCATGTAAAAAGTTTAGTGCCAATTCATTTAGCTGTTTAGTTCAGAACGAGGATATTTATGTTACTCTGGTGCAGCGGTTCTCAACCTGTAGGTCGCCACCCCTTTGTAACAATGAAAATACATCGCGGCATTAGGAAGGTTGAGAACCACTGTGAGACCATTGTCTCAGAAGATTTAAAAGCAAAATCTCTTTGAATTAACTTTGAATATTTTCAATAATTTTTCTGTTTTTACCTTCGATTAGCATTTCAGCTGTATAGTTTTTTTTTGTAATACACCAAGGCGGTAGGGCAAAAAGCATAGTTTAAGTAAGTGTTCCGTGTTTAAGTGTGAAAGTCATCAAGAAAGGAAGGAATATTGGCTTCCTCTGACAAACTCTTAGGACTGAAAACTAAAAAGGGATAGGATGGTCTCCCTGCTCCATGTCTCACAGCACTTGGTAATAATGATGTCCAGGCCTATTTTCTGAGCAATTGAATTCAATTCACTTTTGCCTTTTCTCTCACTGATAACACAGAATCCTCTTCTGTTTATGCATCAAGGTTCTGCTCAGTTCCTTTCTCTTAGACAACTTGCCACAGAGTTGATCTCTCTCTTTATAGCCAACCTTTTGGCTTCTCTGGGCCACATTGGAAAAAGAATTGTCTTGGGCCACATATTAAACATACAGGCACTAACCAAAGCTGATGAGCAGAAAAATAAATAAATAAATAAATAAATGAGGTCCTCGCATAATTTTGGTAAAGTCCTCGCATAGTAATATTAATTATACATCAGCCTGTTCAGATAATCTTTTAAAATTGTCTAGCAGGCCCCAAGTTTGTAATCACTAATACAGAAAATGTACATTTCTGATAAAATGTCTAGGTTTTTTTGGTTATAAAAGTAAAAGTGGGCAACCTAAAACTAGTGGGATTTTTGACATTGAGTTTGAGAAACTAATGCGTCAATATCTGGTTCGATGGAAGTAGCTGCAATTCTCAGTGAGTTCTCAGGTGCTCACCAGATATTTTGGTTCTCATTTTACTCTTGATGTACTTTATTCTTGAAAATGGTTGCTTACAAATGTAGGTGCTGCCACAAAGCGATGACATGAATAAGGCGTGATTGTGAAGTAAGGGGTCTTTGTCTCTAGAAGACAGGACCGAGAAGTCCAGTAAGGAGACATGATCACATTTTTCCTTAAGTTGGATGTCAGATAGCAGCTCTTTGCATTCCACTGGAAAATTGGCAAGTAGCATATTTATGTCAACTGAAGATGGAGTTGCAAATGCACTGAAATATTGATTATTTTCTCAGAAATCTTGAAATCTGTTTTCAAATTCTTGTACCAAATTGAAAATCAAGTGTGCATATTTTTTACTCTTCCTAGGAGTGTATTTAGCCAAAGTGTTGAAATGTATAAAATTGCTTGCCTAATATTAGCTCACAATAATTTCAGTTTTTTTGGAATGCTGTTACGTTTTGAAACATTGTATGATAAGTTGATTTTCACCCTGAAGAGGCATGTTTTCACCATGAAGAGGCACGTTTCAATAAGCTGTTAAGGCCACCAAAAATGCTAAATCTGTAAGCCAGTTTTCAAAATCCATTTCTGGTATATATTTGGTTTTTAATACCATAAATGACTTGATAACATATAGTAAATTATAAAATATTTTCAATATTTGGTCTCAACTTAGCCATTTTACTTCTGAAAAGTAAATGATGTCACCATAGTTAGCATCAGTACTTTTAAGGAATTCCTGGAATTGGCGATGATTCGATCCTTTGGCCCTTATGAAATTCAGTCTTGAAGACAATTTGTACTATCTTACCCATTTTTAAAGCTTTTATGCATCAATTTTCTTGATGTACCAGGCAATGATACTTCATCAAACCTGAGTTTGGGGCGGCAATTATATTATCGTCTATTAATTTTATAAGTGCCTCTCTTTTATCTACCATCACCAGGACACCATCAGCAACTATACCAGATATGTTGATAATGGACAAAGAAAATTGCTTTAACATATTTTTTATTGCTTCATATAAATCTCTTCATTTAGTTGTGTCTTTTAATAATACTAAAGAAGTCATTCTTCAGTGACATTATGTTCATCATCAATGCCTCTAATAAAACAACAAATGGAGCTGTGTATTGTAGGATTGGTGCTATCTGTCATTCATCACCAAAGCATAAAATTGAAAATTAGCAGTTTTACTCTCCAGATTTCTTTCAATAGATTTTCCAGTTTCTTCAGTTTCTTTGGCTGTTGTCTGGTGAGACTGGTTTTAGAACTCTCCTTTTTTTTTTTTCAGGGTATGTACCATGGCTTCCATACATTACTCGATAAACTTACCATCAGTAAATGGTTTTGATTTTGATGCTATTAAATATACTACCACACAACTAGCTTTTACAATGGAATCCATCTGAGTGTAACTTAAAAAATATTTTTTATTGAGAAGGCAGATTTTTTTTTAGCTCTGCTTTTTTGTCCTTATGACGCAATTTTTCAGATGCATCAAATTTGGCATATAATGTCTTTTCAAACAACATTTTTGAAAACTTACACAAATTCCTTATAAATTATGCAGAATGCCTTACTATTTACCTCAACAAAAAAAGTAGTCATCTTTCTATTTCTCATTAAACAATCTTCCTTCATCTGTAATTTTTTTTGAGGGGGGGAGAGGTTGTGTTTTTTGAGGGGGGTCATCTGTCAATGTTTGAGTTGCTGTAGAAGCCATGCTGGGATTCAACAAATAATGATAAGGGACTATATTTACTTTAGTATGAAAATTAATTGATAGGAAAATACAGAGTAAGATTGGGGACCTTCTTCCATGGCTCAGCTCCCAATGCAGGGTGAGGTGGAGGGCCGATTGTAAAGTGCAAGTGGGCAATGTGTATAGTGCCACCAAAGTTACCTGACTGAGCATGGTGGCTCACACCTATAATGTTAGCACTCTGGGAGGCCAAGGCAGGAGGATCAATTAAGATCAGGAGTTTAAGATCAGCCTGAGCAAATCTCGACTTTCTGACTTTACTAACAATAAAAAAATGAGCCAAAGTTTGGTGATACATACCTATAGTCCCAACTATTAAGGAGGTTGAAACAGGAGAATAGTTTGAGGTCAGGAGTTTGAGGGTGCTGTGAATAAAGCTGCAGTTTATTCTAGCCTGCAAAAGAGAGCAAGACTCTGTCTCAAAATTTAAAAAAGAGTGAGTGTCTACCTGACTTCTAAATAACATCAAATTCTTAACTTTGCAATGATAGGTTGAAATATTATTGATAATTACTGACTAGCCAAGTCACCATGAAAATATGTAATGTCTTATGATGTCAATTCGACTGTCTGTGCTTGAAAAACTCACAGCAAACTGTACACCACTGTCAAAGTGAAGCTGTGAATGCATAAAATAGAGCTTATGTCTTTATTTTACATGACATTGCTACACAACATTGCCATCTGCAGGGTTCACACTTTAGAACTGCATAATTTCCACCAAAAAAAATCACAAAAATATTTAATAATGTTAAGTAAGTTTATGATTTTGTGTTGGGCTGCATTCATGACCATCCTGGACTACATGTGGCCCCTGGGCCACAGGTTGCACACCCTTATTTATAGCATCCATGACCTCTTCTACAATGGTATGGCATCCTTTGTAATAGTCACATTGAGGTTCCTGTCTCTCCCTCTAGGTGAGGGCAGGGATGCAATACTTGTATTCCATCAAATTTGCCCATGCTTTGTAAGCATGGTCCAAGGCTCCACAGAAGCCTGGGGTTTCCATTTCTGCAACTGTCACTAGGGAGTTATTTTCATCTTGGAATGAGTAGCAGAAATGCTACTCTACTTCATTAACTCTGACACATGGAGGACTTAGTTTGTGTTTATTAAAAGTTTTTCAATGTTGATCATAGGGTCATGCCAGAGAGGCTCTTTGGGCTCTGTTTTCCATAATCAACTAATTCTGTGCTTCTTTCCACTGTAGTCTTTTATTGGAATCACAACTATTGTTCCGCTCACTGGAATTCAGTATAAGTTGGAAGAGTTCACATCTCACAGCAATCTAAAATTCAGTAAATGTAATAGATGCATGCTGAGAACTGTTCCCTCAAGAGTGGGTAAGAAAGAGACATAAAGGAGGCCAAGAAGACCACCCCGGTGCAGCACAAAAAGTTCACCCAAAGGGAGACTTTCAGCAATGCAGACAGAGTGTCCTGAGGTTTTTTCCTTATGAGTGAAACCCAGATTTCCTGGAAGAGCCCCTCCTAAGGGTTTGGCCTCACACAAGCTACGAGGTCCCTACCCAATCTTATGAGAGGAACATAGGCGAGAAGATTCTCTTTGGACCTCATCTAGTGGGTTGCTCCCATCACCTATCCACAAATGGTCTGCTTCCTGCTAATCCCCTCATTTCCAGATCTTGCAGACACTGTTCCTTTGTGGACGACTGAAAAAGTGGGTAGAAGACGAAAGCAAAGTAGGAGTAATGGCAGAGCTGTTATGTTCCAGCAGACACACGAAGTATTGGATTCCGAAGAGGACTCAGACTAAGCCTTAGTAATAAAGTATTTCCAAACTCTGTTACAAATATGTGAACAGATGTTCTGGACCCGTTCTTGTGTAATAAAATCTCATTGTTACTTGGTCTTTGCAGACTGAAGGCAAACTGCTTAGCTTACTTCGAATGTGAAATGGAAATTGTAGTTGGGTTTGCCTCTGGCTATCAGAAGGGTTGATGTCTGAGTTTTTATATTATCCTCTCCCCGAATAGTTGCAAGCATTCTTCCTACTCCTCTAAAATAACCTCATTTATTTAATTCTGAGATAAAAAATCCCTAGGATATTGTGTTTTTTACTAATATCATCCTGTGTACAAAGCACTTTGATCTCTGTCTAGGGAACAAATGCCACCAAAAACAAACAAATAAAACCCTACAAAAAAACACTCTG
The DNA here is from genome assembly GCF_000181295.1 of Otolemur garnettii. NCBI lineage: Eukaryota > Metazoa > Chordata > Mammalia > Primates > Galagidae > Otolemur > Otolemur garnettii. The sequence continues at coordinate 19,269,746 of NW_003852399.1, read as the reverse complement.
AGGCAAAAGTCTGTTCTTTTTCTTTGTGCCAATAAACTCACTAGGGTTAAAAATCCTCAGCCTATTTGGAGTCTGATATTTCTTAGAGGAAGCCTAGTGCCCTGCTGACAGCGAGCCAGCTGCTATGTGTTCAGAGCAGCACTCCCCGCGAACTGATTATATCATCTCTGGTAACCACCCACATTTATTAGAAGCTTATAGGAGAATGCTAACGAACACACCCCTGCACAGTCTTTCCATAGACACTCTAATAGATTTTCATCTCCTGTTACTTCTTAGCAACCGAAGGGAGGAGAAAGGGAAAGAATTAAATGGTTACCCACTTGCAAATCCTCTGGAAGGATTTGCAACGACTTCAGTAGGGTGGAGAAAAACCCACTCTATCTCTTTCCCCCATTTCTTTACTGGAATAGAAATGCTGCCTGAGTGTTGCCTGTTTATGTATGCTTACAGTCTCTCTCTCTCTCTCTCTCTCTCTCTCTCTCACACACACACACACACACACGCACACACGTCAACTCCAAACCCACATGCAATCATGTAAAAGACCCCTTTAATAATATGCTTCCTGTAAACTGCATAAAGCAAAATTTCTCCACTCAACCACATGAACTCAAGCAATGGAACTGCAGAAGTGAAGTCATCAATAATTCCTTTTATATCTCAGTCTGCAGTCTGATTCCAATTTCGTGCATTTTGTCATGAAATAGAAAGAATAAGAGACACAGTTCCCTGGGAAAGTTACTTTACAACTATGAGCTCAGGAAAAGGCTAGGAATTGTGTCCTATTTTGTAGGCTGTGACTCTGCAGTATTAATTGCCGAACAACAGAGAATTGGCTTCCATGGAGAGTCTCATGATTGAGATGTTGGATAGGTCGAGTTGCCATGAGGTTAAATGTACCTTCTGCCTTTATGCCTCCACATCTATCGGTTTATAACCCTATTTTTCTATCTACTGACATCTCTCCACTCCAGTTCTAGAGTGGCAGTACTTCTAATTTCTCTCCAGATACACAAAATCCCAGTTAACGTGGCTTTCATCTTCACAATATTCCTTCAAAGTGTCCCTTCCCTTCTAATAATGCCATGGCTACTTTTCTCAGAGAACAATTTCAAGAGGATTTTAAGAGGACACTGTTTAGGCTGAACTAATTCACACTTAAGTATGAATAATTAATATCCTTCTTATTACTCCCAGAATGTTTGCATTTTAAGAAGAGTCTCATTACCCCTCAAAATCAATAGTTGGAGACATTTCAGAAACCATGAAATGAACTAAACCAGGCAGTTTCCTGAAGTGTAAAGGCAGTGGGCAGCTGTTTTCTTTATTTCTGGAATGAGGCAAGGTGTGTGCTATTGAACAAGACACCGTGAGAAGGCAGGTATTGGAAAGCCACAAAGTGCAAGATGACCTGGTGGATAGTGGGAAAGGAGGGTGTCCTTTGGGAAGGCAACACCACAAATGGGTTAGATCTAAAATGTCTTTAGAGATTTTCTAGGCTGACCTTCTCATTTTGTCATGGTCCACCAAAAAAGGAGGTGCCAGAGATGACTGACTTCAAATCTATCATTGCAACTTACTTCTACGGGGAAGTGATTTTATTCTTGTGTCTACTGTTCCATCGAATCTTTCGAGCATTTTACAAGGGGAGTACAGCATAGCAGGTGAAGACAGAAAGGGGGAGTGTGAAAGTGATGGCCCCAGCTTCTTGCTTCCCAGTCATGAGCAAGGCATTTTGTCTCTGAGCTTTGATTCCAAACCTGTTCTGATAAGATAGTAATAATGATTTACACTACACAGGGATAATGTAGAGCTTGGGAAATGGTTGGGAGGCTCTCTCAAATTTTAAATCCTTTATTTCTCAATCCTTTCTCACCTCCTTTTAAAACCATACGGCACCCTGCACTTGAGATTCAGAGCACATTATGGACCTGGATAAACCTTGTATCATCTTGATTTTTCCACTTGTGTATGTGTATGTACTTGTGGAGTTAAGGGAAGAAGGGTCCTGAGTCCCTGAGAGCCTGGCATATGTAACTGGACCCAGAAGTACAAGTTGGAGAATGACAGGTTCATTTCAGGCATGCCACCTCCAAAGAAACATGCAGATTCTTCATCCACATGGGTGCCTCACTGTGTGAACACCATAAAGGTCAGGACATCCCTGGAGCGCCTTCTGGGTTGCCTCAGTTCTGCTCATTTAGAGGTCATCAATATACCTCTCAGAAAGGCTAAGCAAAATAGTATTACTGTCTCTTATTTGGGGGCTTGCCACTTGTGCTGGCTTGAGAACTCTTAATTACTCAGGACTGCATTGAATTCCTGAGCCTAACTCAAGTCTTTGCTTCTAGTTTCCTCGTGACTCCTGGATAAGCCAGCTGACTTCTTCCTAGCTGTCTCTGGCCAAAGCTGCTTTCCACCCACTTCTCTTTTTTATTCTCTGTGTATACCTATGTTTTCCAGAGGTTTAACCACAATTGCATCAGTATTTTTTCTATTATGAGCTGAAAGCTAACTATAGGGAAATAAGATAATTCAATTGACTGGATTTTCTTTTTGGGAGTAGAGAAGATTTGGGGAAGCTTCTGTGGGATGGGGCAACATCCTCCTGGCAAAACATCATTCCCACTAGGGTGATTCCACTAACTAAGGCTACTGATAACTGAAGTTAGGAATGATTCCCCATAGTTGAATTGTTGCCTAAAATATAGCACTATATATCTTGTTATTCATTTAGAAAGAATAAATCTCAGAAGGTTTTCTCAAGCAGCTAAACTGAATCTCAGAAGGTTTTCTCAGGCAGAAAAAAACTCCACACTTTTAGGGTTGGCAAGTTGGTTGTAGTGGCACAAAGGTGATAGGAGGGTGATTGGGGGCAGGTGTTGGTACACCCAAAAGCTATATGCTGATTTTAAGTTTCTTACCAGTTCTTTTTTAGATCTACATAAGTATCTATACTTCTATATACTTCTATACTTATCTTTTAAAGTTTACACATTGTTAGAACCCATTCTGTGGTTAAGAGCTGAACCTAGTATAGGGTCTGACAATTAAGTTTGTGAACTCATCCTAGAAAGGGTGCTGCATACCTCATTGCTGCATATCACTATGGTCACCTTTGAAGTGCTCCCCTTGGGAAGCTACACACTGACACCAGCACCCAGTCCACCATTCAAAGCAATTTTAGAACTCTTTTTCTGGAATGGCCATCAACACTCTTGTTGTATTACCTTTGATGTCCTGGAGGTCATCAAAATTTTTTCCTTTCAATATTTCCTTTATATTCAGGTAAAGAAAAAAGTCATTGGGGGACCGGATCAGTTGAGTAGGAAGGGTGTTCCAGTACAGTTATTGGTTTACTGGCTACAAACTCCCTCACATTCAGTGCTGTGTGAGCTGGTGCATTGTTATGCTGCAAAAGCCATGAGTTGTTGTCCAAGATTTTCCTAACTGTTTCTCTACTGATGTTGGTCTGCTATGCTCCTCACAGTCAGCCAATGATTCTGATTTGCAGTTTGATGAATTTGTGCAATGTTTTAATCATTATGAAATAATAAAGTATTTAAAAGATAATGTTGACATATAAAATAACAACAATAACAAGAATAATGACAACTAATACTTCTTTAACACTTACTGTTTCTCAGCATTGCTCTAATTGTTGATATTTACTTGATCTCAATATAACATATGGGTGCTTTTATCAATAGCATCATTTCACAGATGACAAAACTGAGGCACAGGTACAGAGAGATTGGACACTTGAGGATTTCTAACCAGGACCCATATCTTACACAGTTTGGCCTCTGTGTCCATATGTACAAACAATATTCTAGAGATCTATCTCATCTCAAATGTAGGCTCATACTAAGCATAAAAATAAATTTATGTCCTCAATCTAAACCATGTACACATACACAAAATAATCTGTGGATGAATTGCCCTCACCCCCTTTTTAAGAAGCCCATGACATAATTCAACATTTCTGGTCACCAATATTTGGTGGATGGTGATCTAAAAACTTTAAATTTCTTGAAATCTTCTGTTGATATCTGGATGTTCTGCTTTAATTTTAGTTTTTCTATTTCCTCTGTTCAATATCTTATAGAAGAAACAAATTCATCAAATTTGCTTTACCAGAATTGTTAACTATTAAATTACAAGAAGAAAGTAAAGAAGTAATGAACCAAGCCTGATCTACATTAAAATAGAACCTGCCACCTGGAAGCATTGTATACTTTAGGGGGAAGATAAGAACTGTTGAAAAGAGTAATTTTTGACATATTGAAGTGAACAACCATGGAAATTCTTGGTGTGTGTTAGCTAAATGTCAGGATGTTTCCTGAATTCTGGCAGGAAGCAAAGGAGTCTGTCAGGTCTAATGACATAGAATCTAAAAATAAAGGTGTGTACCTAGAAATTCATAAATCCATTTCTACCTCTCTACCAGTTGGATTAAAGTGCATAAATAATCACATGGATTCAAGACGTCAACACTGAAGTGAATAAAGCCTCAGTGAATAAAAAATTCTAAAAGGTATATTTTACGTATGTTTATGTTAAGTTCTATATTAAAAATGTCTCTCTGACACAGCTTAACGTTCTGGAACTTTAACATTCCCCCATCTCTTTCCAATTCATCATCTGTTGACTTTCACACAGCCTATAACCTTCCTCCAGCTCAAGGACAAGGCTGACGTTTACATAAACAGAGTGCAGACAGGGAATTCACCTATTCCTTGAGTCCCTCACAAAAATTTATGTGGGTCTAAGGACATAAACCACAATAATTATCATTAAAATCTCTTATCCTCTCTAATATCTGTTATCCCTAAACTTGTGGGAGCCTCATCCTCACCTTTACCTGTCACAAACAACTGTCCTTCATGCGAGTCTGTCCTGAGCAATATGAAAGCATGCAAGTCTTGCTCCGAACACATCATACGTGCATCTTCTCTCCCATGACCAGCACAGCCAAGGAAGGGAACATTTCTTCTATGGTGGAAACTTTCCTCAACAATCCATTACACAGGCTCTTTTCCTGGACCAACCTAGAATACTTGGGAGTGTAGGAACTAAATAGGCAAAGAAGGTGTACAGGGGTGGGAGCTATGACTCCTTTAATATTAGTTATGTGGCCATGTAAATGCTAATGCATTGGTTCATCAAAGAGCTGACATTTCTGCCACCCTCTTTCATAGATAAAAACTGGCAAAGAAGAGGCAGTAAAAGAAATTTCTTTAAAGAAACCTGAATGTTTCTACTTGCCATTTGAAAAGAGGTGTTCTTTCATTCTTTAAGAAATTGACTTCCTAGAAAATATTAGGAATATTTAGGCCTATACCACAGCCAATTTTGAGATCTTATATATCTACTTTTTGATCTCTATATCCTATCTGAAAATTGTACTAGGAAATAAGAGGCTGGAAACTCACCTAGCTGGGAGAAAATATCTTTCCCCAAGCTTTTCTTACTTCATGTTTTTATTTGTGAAGGATTTCCATAATTTTTAATAATTAAAAAAATTTTTTTATTAATCTTTTTATCACCTTGTCTTTGTTAGGCAAGGTTTCCCTATTTCTTAATTTTCATGAATTTCAATAAAACTATAGGAAAATTAAAATTCTTTGGATTTCTTTCTTTCTTTCTTTTTTAATCATAACTTTTATTTTAAAATCTAAGTTCACAGCTTAGATGATATTTAAAATGAACAGATAAGGCCAAGAATGTAAGTGACAAGACAATTGAGTGAAGTGGGGCGGCTATAAGATAATACAGTGGGGAAGCCTCTGAAAAACTGGAGTGCAGTTGCCTCATTTTAGGGGAGAGGGGCAACTACCATTCAACTCCAGCCAATTGGAACCACATGAGAATTCTGGCCTATGCAGTCACATTTTCTAATGTACCAAGCAAAGCTGGGGGTAAATAAATCAATACAACTTTTAAAAATTATGCAAAAAAAAAAGGTGCAGGTTCTAAATGGAGCCTACAGGATGTCAGTTTTACACTCAGCAGTTCTGGATATTTAGATAGACATATTTATATCTAGGCAATAACAGGCACTGGTTTATAATTAAACTATATAAAATACAGGGCAGAAGCACCACAGCAATAACCTTTTTTTTTTTTTTTTTTTTTTGGCAGTTTTTGGGCATGGCTGGATTTGAACCCACCACCTCTGGCATATGGGCCTGACACCCTACTCCTTTGAGCCACAGGCGCCACCCACACAACAATAACCTTTTAACTGATTAACCTGCCTGACTTCTTATTCTACTTCTTCCTGTTCTCAACAGCTGAGAGAGTATCATTTTGAAAACTCAAATTTTATCAAGTCACTCCCATTTATAGCCTTGCAAGCCTGCTGTTACTACAGGAACAAAGTCCAACATCTTTTTTTTTTTTATTGTATACCATTAATAATTAGAAAGTTAAAGTTAACATGACAACACAAAATATGAAATACATAGAAATAATTCTTCAGAAATATATAGTATTTCTACATGGAAAATTTCAAATTATCATTGAAAATATAAAAAGATACATGTCTGTATATACTGTAAAATTGTTATTAATGTTTTTTTGGTTTTTTTTTTACTTATTTAGGTATTCCTTCTACTTAACTCAGGTATTGCCTTTCTAGGGATATCAGTATTCCACATAGCAAATTCAGTTTGCTCTAGGGATTGTAGCAAACAGCTGGCCCACCGGGGGGGCACACATATCTGATATTGGGTATTATTATATATGTAAGTACCTTCAGGCTTTCCTGTCTATTAATCATAAGAGTAAACTAATAACACAATTTTGACAGTTTGTCTAGTTTGGCTTACCTTTTGGATTTATTTTTCACAACCTTTAGCATGTCTTACATCTAAGATTAAAGAAGGGAGGTGAAAAAGTCCATAGCAAAGAATCTGTAATCAGTCCCACGCCACTGCTGCTCATCCTCAAGCTTCTTCTGTGCATAGACAAGTCAGCTGCTGGTCTGTGACTGGGGCAGGGCTGTGAGACGGTGGGGCTGCTCTGAATGTCGTTGGACCATCCACTCCCCATCGCTGGCTGGTTTCACACGTGAGTGATGTATCCAGGCAGGAATGCCAATCACCTTCACTGCTGTTGGTGTGGACAGGGCCACCATGTAGGGGACTTTTCACCATGGTTTCAGTGGGCTCAGGCTCCATTCTTAATCTACACATGGTTACGTGGGGAGTATGGATGGACTGGGGGTGATAAACTAACAGGCTATCTATCATTCACCCATTCTGGAATCTTTTTTCATTATTTTTCCCAGTGACATTAGTTGGTTAGTAAGCTAGTAAGTTTTGTTTCTTCCAGTTCTCTCAGGGTCCCTGGTAAATTTCTTAAAATGGGAGGGGTCCTGTGTTTTATAGAGTAAGTAACCTTTTTTATTTTTTATTTTGTTTTGAACTAGGGTAGATTGATTGTATTTGTTAGGTAAAGTCCCTCTTATACTTGTGTCCCACCCCCCAAACATATTTCACATACAGTGATTCCCCAGCCCCCTCCCTCCAAAAATCCAAATTCTTGGATTTATTTCATTGGGATCAAATTTTCTAATTTGTATGTCTGATTATAAGTGCTATTTAGTTACCAAGTTTCACATATCCTATCCTTACTTTGAGACTGTGGAGGGGAAAATATGTGAATTTCAGTCTGCCACTACAAATATCTGCTTAAAGTTGGTATTACATTTTTGAAGAACAGAATTTAAGTTCCACTGTAGTGATGTTAATAACCTAAAGTGACATAAGTAATAGTTACCAAATTCCCCAAATGATAGGTGATCAAGAGAGTAAGTAGCTGCTGGTTTTGAGGAGTCTTAAGGGATAGTGGTGTGATAATCTTCCTAGACCCCCTAAGCTAGGATTATGGTTCTGAATGTTGTCTTATGATTTAGAGGAGCCTGAACTGTTATCTTATTACTACATATGTAGTAAGTGCTTTCTGCAAACCTTCCACATCCCATCTACCAACTTCCTTAACAAAACCAAGCGTTTATGCCTGTCATCACTGCAAAGCCCAGGGAACCGCAGGGACGTCACTACGGGTTATTTCACTCATGTTTTCTGTCAACCAAATTGCGAGATCAGTGCTAACAGCATTTTTCATTTAAGATTCTTTAAAAAATGAGAATACTTCAATGAACCATTTGGGGAATTTTGGTTCTAGAAAAACCTTTCTTAAAACGTTGAGTTTTCCAGCCCAGTGCATGGCTCATGTCTGTAATCCTAGTGCTCTGGGAGATTGAGTGGTTGGGGTGGTGGTGGGAGGGGATCACTTCAGGTCAGGGTTTTGAGACCAGCCTGAGGAAGAGCAGGACTCAGTTCTACTAAAAATAGAAAATTAGCCTGGTGTGGTCATGTACCTTGTAGTCACAGCTACTCGGGAGGCCAAGGCAGGAGGATCTGTTTGAGCCTAGGAGTTTGAGATTACAGAGCGTGATGACATCACTGCCTTCTAGCTGAGTTGACAGTGAGACTGTCTCTAAAAACCCTCAACCTTTTTGTTTTCCTAGGTGGTAGACCTGATTTTTCACTTATGCAGGCAATTCACGGGGTAAACTTTATACTTTTTCTGTAACTGGTATATGCCCACTCTCCTTATCCTTGTACAATTGGAAAAAAGAAAGCTACTTCTCAGGTCCTCCTTTGACTATGAGGTGCGTCTAGGACACAACGCCTTCTAGGATGTGTCCAGAGGACACTGAATTGTCCTATGAGGGCAGAAGAAGCATCACCCAGTGTAATTTTATCTTTCCTATGCTAACTACAGGAAAGAAGGGACAGGATAAATGAAACTAGCTTTAGTGAGTTGTGCTCAGAGATCAGAAATTTGGCCAACATTCTGGCCTTTGTGTAGTAAACAGGCATTAATTATAGTACACAGCCATTGGGAACACAATGTCATACAACTAAAAATTGAGCTCAGAGGTTGGGTCCAGGATTGTGAAAGAGTTTGGATGCTCTCATCTGTTACTCTTACGGATATAAAACAATATCCTTTTGTTTTCTTTTTGTTCTCTCTGTTTTTCATCCCTCTGTTTTCTTTTTCCTTTCTTCCCAGGGGGGTACTCAAGTAATTTTTAGGATTCCATTTTAATGTATCTCTGGTGTTTCTGAGTATATCTTTACATAACTTTTTTTAGTGTTTGCTCCAGGTATTATATTTACCTAAATTAACACTGTCTGCTGGTGTCATTATCTGATCAGTTAGAATGAAATGAAAAAAGATGTTCCTTTATTCTTCCTCCATATGACTGTCTTAATTATTTTCTTTACCTACATTTAGAACCATATCAGTGTTATACTATTTTCTTCAACTATTGAACATAATTTAGAAGTCTCAAGAGGAAAAAGCCTACTGAATTCACCCATATTTTTGTTTTCCATATTCTTTCTTCTTTTTTGATATTCTAAGCTTCCTGCTTTTTTTTTTTTTTAATCCTATTCCTTTCTGTTAAAGTACTTTTTTTTTTTTTTTTTTTTTTTTACCATTTGTTTAGATCAGCTCTTCTGGTGACAGATTCCCTTAGATTTCTTTCCTCTGAGAATGTTTGATTTCTACATCATTCCTGAGGGATATTTATACTGGGTATAGGATTCTGGGTTGATAGTTCTTAATGCACTTGAAAAATGCTATTTAAATTTCCTCTGGCCCTCACAGTTTCTGATAAGAAACCCGCTATTATCTGAATTGCTTTTTCCTATACAGATTCTCCTCAATATACAATGGAGCTATGTACTGATAAATCCATTGTAAACGAAAACACATTTAATGCTGGCAACACAGTAGGTGGTCCCAGACTTAGGTTGGTTTGACTACCATTATTTGATTTTATGATGGTGTAACAATGATACGCATTCATTAGAAACTGTAACCTCATTATAAGTCATTAGGAGATTCTTAACTTATGATTGAGTTATAACCCTAGAAGCCCTCTGTAAAGTAAAATAAATAAATAAATAAAATCATTATAAATCAGGGAACTTCTGTATATAAAGTCTGATTTCTCTTTCTCTACTTTCAAGAACTTTCTTTGTCTTTAGTTTACAGAGGTCTTGTTTTATGTCTTGGTATGGAGTTGTTTGGGTTTATTATATTTGTGATTCACTGAATTTCTTCAATCTATAGGTTTGTATATTGCCAAATTGGGGGTGTTTTTTAGTTTTATTTCATTGGGTAACTTTCTATTCTCATCTGAGACTCTGATGACATGACTGTTAGATTTTTTGGTTATAATCCCACAGATCCCTGAGGGTTTTGTTTTTTTCAGTCTTTTTCTTTTTGTTATTCAAATTGAATAATTTTTATAGTTCTATCATCCAGTTCACTTCTTCACTAATGATCTGTAACCATTAGTGTTTTTGAGTTGCCATCTTCTTTAGCTTTTGGTCTGGGATAAATGAGGCAAAAAGGAAACCCAGGGTCCTCACTACCATATTGTTTCACGGGTCTTGATCCCCCTCACTGCTTTGCTATTTTCTCACTCTCTTTCAGAATCTCATATGTTTGTTCTACAATGTCAAAGATTTTTATTTGTATTTAGGAGGAAAAATAGAAAAAAAATTATGTCTACTCCATCCTCCTGGAAGTGCAAACCCTTCCAAAACTTTAGCCACTCTCATGAAATGACATGGGACAATTCTCCTCAAAAATTTCACATTACTGTATTGTGAAAGAATACCTCCATTGTAAACTTCAGCACTTCCTACAATATTGAAGAAACTATTTTACCTCAGCAAAATATTTTGGGAGATTCTCTCCATCAATTCTGTTACTTCTTCTTTTCCTTATCATGTAACTCTTTGGAGTCTCTTGAAAATAGTGCATTGTTCTTTTCTGGGGCATCTTGGTTTATAGCTTTGAGAGTCCTTGGTCTCACTGCCATGTTCATTACCCAAACTACTAAATGTAAGATATTCCTAGTCTTTACTATTACAAGGGCAACCAGTGCAGTAAGTTGGTGTAAAAATAAAAATATTTTATTTTTCAAAAAAATTCCCATCAAGGATTCCAATAAATTCCCCATAATACAAATTTGTGGGAAAAGGCCAAGTTTGTAGGAGATGCCAAGAGCCAAATGACATCCGAGCAAGATGATCTGCAGCTGAGGCGTGGACCTCGGGCCATTCCTCCACAGGAGTTCCTTGTGGAAGAAGAGCTCGTGCCCTCAGCCCGTAGTCATTGTTAAAAACTCCCCTCACCTGTGTTGTTCTGGCTCAATAGAAGGCTGGTGTGGCGGTTGCTCGGGGCTACCTGGAAAGTATGGGCTTGTACTTCCACAAGCTTGTACTTCTAATCCACCTCTCGCCTGGTTCCATGCTGCGCTACCGAGACCAGGGCCATAGGAGCCCCACGGGTTGTGACACAAGTTATTTTATGGATGTTTTGGAGAAATCTAGCACTCTACATGGTAAGGAAAAAGTTGGATTTCTACTTTATATCCTATGTAAAGATAATCTATAGCCTTGCTTCTGGACTACTTACTTTGCCCCATTAGTTTTTCTTTTTGTTTCAAATCGGTTCTGCTCTTTCATTGCTGTGGTTTTTTAATTTGTCTCAATACCTGGTAGGGTAAGTCATAGCTATTTGGAGATTTTATTCTTTCATGTAAACATTAAAATGTTTGTGAAGTTCTCCTAAAAATTCTGTAGACCTTAAAATACATTATTATGATTGAATGCAGACGTAGTACATTTACTCAGGCATTTTTTGGTACTTAAGAGTTCTTGAACATTTCCTTCATCACAGATACCTTGTCTACTCTTTATTAGATTATGTTCACTTTATAGTTTTTTGACTTCTGTACTGTGGTAATGTATTTGTACTCTTGATGAATTCTATTACTAGTTTCAATAGTTCTTTCATTTTTCTGTGAATTATCATATCATCTGGACATAATGTCTGGAACCTTGCCTTGCAATCATCAAGATCCTTATTTATCCTTCTTACTGCATTAAGATGTTTAGTACTATGCTGAATAGTAACAGAGATAATGAAAATTCTTATTTTATTCAAGTTCTTAAAGGGAGTCTAGTTAACTATGGGTTTGTAGATAAACTTTGTCAAGTCAAAGAAGTTTCTTTCACTCAGTTTTCTCAGAATTTAGTAATGAATATGTATTGACCTTTATCAAATATAGTTTTTCTTTACCAGCTAAGATGATCTTATGGTTTTTTCTTCTTTTTGTTTGTTAATAGCATTAATTGTATTAAATTTTCTGATATTGAATGATCTTGGATTTTTTTGGACATACCATATTGGTTCATGATGTATGTATGCTATGTAAATTGATAGACTCAGTTTACTCAAATTTATGTGATAATTTACTTACAGAATTTTCCATGTTTGAAATATTCATAATTTTTAGTTCTTTTACTATTCATCTATTTTTGTTCTCAAGGCTACACTAGCTTTATAAAAGGAATTGGGCAGCTTTTCCTTTTCTTTTTCTGGAACAAATTGTATAAGAAAGGAATTATCTGTTCTTGAAAGTTTGGTAGCACTCAACTACAAAACCAAGTGGGACCAAGGTTTGGTCATTTTTGGAGGAGGAGTTCTTGATTCACATATCCAGTTCTTTAGTGGTGATTCATCTATTCAAGTATTATATTTCTTCTTGGATTTATTTTGGCATTTTATATATTTCCCAGAAATGTATCCATGTAAGTTAGGTTTAAAAATTCTTGGCAGATAGTTTTAATAATATTTTATTATTTTAAAAACCTTTATTACATCTATAGCTTATTGCTAGTGATTTTTTTCCACATTTTTAAAAGCAATGTTTCCAAGGTGTTTTCTGTTTTATGAATCTATTCAAGGAATTACCATTTACTTTTATTAACTATCTTTGTTAAAAATAAGCTTTATGTAATTAATTTCTGGCCTTGTATTTTTTTCTTCCTTTTTCTCTGTTTTGGTTTATTATGTTGTCATTTTAATAATTTATGGTTGGATATTTACCACAGGTATTCTATATATTTCTTATTTTTAAACAAATTTAAAGCTCTAAGTATTCTTTTAAATGCACCTTAAGCTCTGTCCCAACTTTTGATATTAAGTATTTTCATTGTGATTCAGTGAAATTATGTTGTTTGATATTATGTTGTTTCATATTATTGTCTTTGTTTTAAGATTATTTAACTGTATATTTCATATAATATATGATTTAAAGCTATGTGATTATAATTGATTTTATTTTTTTTTGTTTATACCTGTGCTATACATTATGATTGTTTTTAAATTTAACTATGTTATTGTTAGAAAAGAAGTTCTGTATACTACAGATTTTCTGGTGATTGTTGAGGCTTTCTTTGTGTCTTAGTAGCCCTAATACTCAGTAGGTTTCATGAATATCTCATTTGTGTTAAATATATATTTTCTTTTTTAGTGTCTCTATATACCTATTCAAAATAAATATACCATTCAATTTTTTACATATTTGTTTATTTTTGGTTGCTTTAAACCATCAGTTTCTGAGAAGACTGAATTAAAGTGTCCAGCTACAAATTTCTCCATTGTTCTTTTATATATTTTGAAACTGTATTATTAGGTGCATATATATTTGTGATCATTATATCTTCTTAATCTCTGACTCTTTCTGGGAATGTAAGGTTTCTTCTTTACGTGTGTGAAGGTTAAAAGGCATTCTTTTTATGACAAAAGATATAGAAATTTATAAGTTCAGTTATGCAAAGAAGGAAACATACATTATGACCTCACTTTAAGAAATGAAAATTTGTGTTAGACATTTCTTCCTCTTTTTTTCTTTGTAAATACTTTCCTTGCCCTCCCACTTGTACATAATCATAGCAACATATCTTTTCAAAACAGGTTGCATGTGACTGGGGAAAACAGCTCCAATACATTTTTTGAGCATTGATTCTAAAACCAGGCAAATTAAAGATCACTTTACTGAGTGTGGATATTTCCCACCATAGCATATTTCAGGGTGCTTGAATTCTAACCAACTGCTGTCTTAAGATCTTATATTTTTGCAGTGTTCATGTAGTAGGTCTGAGCTATAAAAATATTTATTTAAACCTACTAGTATGGTGGGGAAAAGTATGTTGGTGTTAAAAAAAAGAAAACCTAAACTGTCAGAAATTCTATGCCAATTAATTAACTGTCATTGTCAGTAGTGACTACTTTTTAGAGCACATTTTAGACACTTTTCTTTTTTTGGCAGCATTATTAATGAATAGCTATTTGTAGATTTAACTGGTTTCATTTGTATGGTCATTTCTGAGACTTCCTGTTACTTAACCTACCAGAAGCATTTCACAAACTTGAATAATCCCTACTCCTTGGAACACTTTCTCTAATAGTCATCCAAGACACAATTTTCTCCTCATTCTATTCCCACATTCCTAGTCACTCTTTCTTAGTCTCCTTTTTCACTCCCCTTCATCTTCCTGATCTGTGTATTGTGGAATATCTCACAGTTTGGTTCCTGTATTTCCTCCCTTCTCCATTTACTCCCACTTTATAAGTAATTTGACTAAGTACTATGGTTTTAAATAACATCTACATCATATTATAGCTACTCTTGAATTTAATTTTATTTGGTTGCATCATATAAAATTTGTGACACGACTATTTTTTGATATACACACACAGTAATTTTATATGATTTAATGTTGAAAAGTATAGATATAAACCAATGAGAGAGAGAAAGACTTAAATATCTAATGAATATCTAAAACTTAGACTTATAATTTGCTGACTCCTGAATTTCTGACTTCTGGCTTCCCCATAGAAATCTGCTTATCTGGTAGTACACTATCCCAATTATTGGCAACTGCATTCCATAAATTACTTAATTAGCTTTAGCTCCTTTCTTTTCTAATACCAATCTATTGGCAAATTCTGTCAATTCTACCTGCAAAATATATCCCCAATTCAACCATTTCTCACCAGCTTTAACACTCTCACCCTAACTTGAAATGGTTGTGATAGTCTCCGCATGAGCTAGGATACTCCAGCAAAACAGAATCTTGTATACACACACATATACATGAGGAGCTTTGTTTTGGGAATTTGCTCATGCCATCATGAAGGCTGAAAAGCTCCATGGAATGCTGCAAGCTCGAGAACCAGGAAAGCCAGTGGTGTAATTCAGTCTGAGTCCAAAGAACTGAGAACTTAGAGCTGGGGAGGGACGGTAGACTGCTGTAAGTCTCAGAATCTGAATGCCCAAGAACCACAGTCTCTGATGTTTGAGGCCAGAAGAAGATGGATGTCCCAGCTCAAGAAGAATGAACGCTGATGATAGGTCACTGGAACCTTCACTTCCTGGGCTCAGCGATTCCTTCCATCTTAGCCACCTAAGTAGCTGGAACTATGGATGTGTGCCACTATGACAAGTTAATTTTTAAACTATTTTTGTAGAGATAGGGTCTTATCACGTCACCCAGGCTGGTCATGAACTCCTGGTCTCAAGTTATTCTCCCACCTTGTCCTTCCAAAACACTGGAATTTATAGGTATGACCCACTATGCCTGGCCCCCCTACCTTTGTGTAGTATGCAGAACTGCAAAGAACTGGAAGATGACTGTGTACATTATCGGCGTACATTACATGATCGCCGGTACATTACATGATCTTCTTCACTTAGCCCACTGATTCAAATGATAATTTCATCCAGAAAAACCCTTAGACATCCACAAATAATGTTTTGCCAGCTAACTGGGCATCTTTTAAATAGTCAAGTTGACACATAAAATTAACCATCACAGTTTCCTGATTGGTTTTCCTGCTTTCACCTTTACCAAGTATGCTCTATTCTCAACACAGTAGTCAGAGTTCTCCTTCTAAAACATGATTCTGAACTTGTTATTTTTTTTGTCAAACCCTCCAAACCTTTCGGAGGAAATTCCAAAGTCCCTCCTGGGTTTATCAGACATTACATGTTCCCTTCCATTTATTGTCTGGAATTCATCTCCATTTCTCCTTTCCTCCCTCTCTGCTACAGCCATTCTGGCCGATGTTCCTAAAACTCCTCAGAAGGGTCTTATCTAACACTTCTATGTAAAACAGTAACCCTCACTGTCACTCATTGTCTTTCATTGTGCTGGATTCTTCTTCATAGTACTTATCAAAACCTAATATGCTATATTCATTTGCTTTTATGTTTATTTTTTGTCTCCTTCAACTAGAAAGAGAAATAACCTCTACTGACCCCATGCTTCTGTTTTGTTAATCCTTTATTTCTAGCATATAATAGTGTCTGCCATAGGGAAACCTTAAAAACTTGATTTCCCAGTCATGATGAGATAGGAGACTGGATACACCTCCTTGTACTCCCTCCCTGATAGCCATTAGGCTTCCTTTCCTAAGGTTTCAACAGAAACAGCCGTTTTGCAAGATTTGCTCCACGGCTGATTTCAACCAACCACCTGAAGCTGCCCTCTCCCTTTTGCAACTTTGAAATACAAACTGAACAGCATTCCTTCCTAATAAGAGACCACTGACCATGGAGTGATTCTGGACAGTTTAAGGAGCAGGTGCACTGAGTATCTTTGTGTCTTCTACTTCACCTTTTCATGTGTAGGACCTAATTGTAATACATTCAAATGTTAAATCTGTATCCCAAGGTAGATGTGAAATGCATGTGACATACTTACTAGCTTACTACAAGTGTGTATATCTACACTTCATAAATATTCATGGATCCTCCTATAACCAGTTCAATATGTGTACTTAGCTAACCCATTCAACATTAATCCTGTCTCATACGCCCCTTCCTCAAAGTGCTTACTCAGATTCTTCCAGAGGCTATGTGCCCCAGACTATAGGATGGCCAGCTTGCAGGCTGCAATCTTTTATGAAAAATAAAGCTTTCCTTTTCAAATTTATGCATCTCATGATTCTTCAGTTGATGATGCCATGACTCGAGCAAGCCTATAGCCTTGGATAATATTAGGATGTATACCAACCTCCTTCTTATCAATCAGTTTTCATTATACTGGACAGTCACCTTTCCCTAAACATCTGCTACTCAAAGTGTGGTCTAAAGACCAATAGTACCAAAATCACTTAGGAGCTTGATAGAAATGGAAGATCTCATGCTTCACTCCAAATCAGAATTCAATCTTTTTAATGAGATGCCTTCATTAACTTCTGAATCTGTAATCTTCATTTTTATGGTCATAATATTATGCTTTCTAGCTATAGCTACTCTGGAGGTTGCCTCAAGATATCACTCATGCTGATGTATTTATAATAACTACTATGCTCCTCTCTTTCCAAACTTCTCACTGAAAAACTTTAGAATTCCTCCAAAAATGCTTTATGACACACTTTAAGAGTATAAAGTGCCTAATGGTTATAGAACTCCTCTGTCTAGAGATAACCTTCAACCAGGGTAGCTGTTGTGGTTGAATTTAATTCCCCCCTACAAAAAAAAAAAGTATGTTGAAATCCTAAATTCTGATACCTGTGAGTGTGACTTTATTTGGAAATATGGTCTTTGCAGATATAATCAAGTTAAGATGAAGCCATCCCAGATGAGGATAGATCTGACTGAATGACTGATATGCAAATAAAAGCAGGGAAATTTAGACATAGACACAGAGGAGACACACTGGGAAAACACCAAATGAAGAAGGAGGAAGAGATTGGAGTGATGAGTCTATAAGCCAAGGAATGCCAAGGACCCCAGTGCCAACTACGAGAAGGTAGGAGAGAAATAATGGAGTAGATATTCACTCAGAGCCTCCTGAAGGATCCACCGCCAGTGACACCTAGATTCATACTTTTAGACTCCAAAACTATATTTGGAGTAAGAATAAATTTTTCTTGTTTTAAATTACTCAGTTTGTTGTACTTTGTTATGTGAGCACTAGGAAAGTAATACAGTAACTTTCCTGTTACCTGTCTTATGTTTATAGAACATGTTACTGGAAGAAAGAGTTGACTCACTTGTGAAATGTTAGACATTGTGGCTCCCTTCCATTGGTGGTGATGGTAGGCAAGGGAAAGTGATAGGGCAAAAATTACTCTCTTTCCATACAAATAAAACTTGTTTATTAGACTAGCAGCATGTTCTAAGTGTTCTATAGTGCCTCTAGTAAGGTGCTTTTTCATTTGATAAATATTTAATTGCTGTTCTCTCTTCTTCCTTGCTCCATATTCTTTGGTAGCTTGGATTCACAAGTTCAGTGATAACCACATTATGCTGTACTCAAAGTCACTCACCTTTATAAACACTCTAGCGAATGGACCAGGGAAATGTCTTGACTCTCCTTTCTTCCAAGTTTCTTTTTCAAACAGTATAATGCCTGGGCATCTCAGCAGGAATCATTACCCCCAGGCTCTTCTGGGGTCACTCCACATCTCAAAAGGCCCAGGCATGTTTTTATTTTATCATAAAGCCTATAAAGTTCTCATAAAATAGAGACAGGAGAATCACTTGACCCCAGGGGTTGGAGGTTGCTGTGACCTGTGATGCCACAGCACTCTACCCAGGGCAATGGCTTAAGGCTCTGTCTCAATAAAATAAAATAAAATAAACTATCTAAATGCACAAGAATCCAGGAATGGATTAACAAGCTGTGGTATATAGATATCATGCAATACTATACTGCCACTAAAAGGATGATGACTTTACATCTTTTGTATTAATTTGGATGGAGTTGAAATACATTTTTCTTAGTAAAGCATCAGAAGAATGGAGAAGCAAGAATCCAATGTACCCAATTCTGATATGAGAACAAATGATGCTAGTACATGGTGGGGGGAGGGAGAATGGGGAGGAGAGTGAGGGAAAGAGGGAAGGGGGTGTGGGGCCATGGTGTGTGACACACCTCTTGGGGGCAGAACACTATTAATAGAGGGACTTCACCCAGAAAACACAAGCCGGATAATCTGGTTCATTGTACTCTCAATGATTCCCCAATAATAAAAAAATAAAATAAGCTATTAATTAATTATATTCAGATCTTGAGCAGACTTAGTTGAATTGAACAGACTAACAGCATATTACTTATTGAAACGGCATGAAATATACTCTATTTGTAGGGTTTAATGGAACGGGTAGAAATAAAGCCCCAAGAACAGCAAATACAGACTCAGTGACAGCACATTTATACCTGTCCCTTGCTAACATGATTAAGTAAGTGCTTCCAGACAAGTTGACAGTTTGGTCATGACCAAATCCCACTAATCATAGGGTACTGGAGAAATCATTTAGACACTTGAGGGGGAAAAAAAAGAGAGACAAAATTACATGATCTAATGAAGTTTTCCCATCTCCAATATCTGTGAAACATATTATTTGGTAATACTTTAGAGATGCATATGTAATTTGAAGTAAATTAATATTATAACCAGAAATGTCTATTTTGGGACCCAAATCCAATTACAGTTGGTATGGCGTGTTTGTCCTGTGTGCCTGCCTGGTTACCAGGAGAAAGTCTGCCCTGGGTACCAAATTAGGCAGGAGACAGTGCTTTGTCTGAGCCTGCTGGAGGCTTGCACTATTGCGTGACTGAGGGACCTCCAGTGGGTCACAGCACATTTCTGCCTTTCTAATTCATGCCTTTATTGTCCACTCAATCATTCAGAGTATATGCTCAATAACAGGTTGTTGACTAATGAGAAAATGAGTATGTTTCCTTAGAAAATGAACCATTTGACCCTGTTCTGAGGCAGGCAGGAGAGAGGCAATGCAAGAGGGTATTTTTAAAAGTGACTTAATCAAACTTGGTACAGATGCTGCTTACGGAATGAACTCTGTCTTGCATAAGGCAAAACTGCCTATTTCAAGTTCTTACTCGTTATTCTGGAGGCAGAGTTCCGGACATATATGATAGGACCATTCCAGGACCACTTGTTTGGCCAAATGGTATACTAGTTAGGCTTTTGTAGGCAAAGAGATGTGTCTTTGAGAAAAGCATGGACTAGTGTCTCAAGTTTTTATAAAAATAACACAATACTTAATAATGATAAACTGAGTATGGTAATAATGGTAAAGGGAAATCAGGATAGCGTGGAGAACTCACTATCCTGAGAGAAGCATCATTTATTATCCATGATGTGGCTTCTCATTAAAGGGATCAGCTTTGCAAGTCTTAGAAGATTGGTAAGGGTCAGGCCATAAAACATCACACTGGTTCATGGGAATTAGAAGTGGTTTTAGCACAAAACAGCTGTGTGGCTTTGTCCCCATAGGAATATTGCTTAGGACTATAAGCTATTCAAGGGCCCATAGAATATTTGAAGCCTAAGAAATGTATTTGCTCCAAATATGGAAAGATAACAGCAAGGTTGAAATTAATAAATGTTTAATTCAATGTCTCCATGGTATAGCATCATGTTATTCTATTATCTGTTCAATTTCTTATGATCAGTTAAATACTGATTATATTTGAAAACAATTTGTAGATTTGCAGACCGAACATTTTTACTTTGCCAAAATTCCCAGGAATGAGTGACTGACTCCAGAGAATTTGTTGCTGATTCCAAATTAAATGAATTAAGCGTCTCACATAATTTCTAAAACAAAGTTTTGAAGATCTTTCAACATTTTTACATCAAAATATTGTATTACTTATTCTTAACAGGGGATATAGAGGTTTTAAAAATATATTTGATATCACCTGTGTGGTACCTGTAACAGTAAGGTTGCCCACAAGGTTTTGCCACAAGGTTTTAAATTAGTTAAAGTGTGACGACAAGCAACAGAAAGTGTCTATACAAACAGTATTGGGGAAGTTCAAGAACAAAGGTCTAAGGAATCCAACAAATAGGCAGAGTCTAGAGATGGAGACTCGGCCCTATGGGCCACCAGGGAAGGTTGTCAGTAAGTAGCCACACCATTCTTCTACTAGGAAGAGAGGCAATAGCAAGTCATGGGCCGAGCTCTAGACCACCAAACTGGGATTCAGGGTCAGAGATTTTTTTTCCTAAGGAATGTGTTAGATGCTATATGAATGTAAGCTAACACAAGATAAAAGCTGGCCTCGGTAGCTAGTTAACTTCCTTTTGAGTTTCATGAGTTTTAAGCCCAGAACTCATTTTTCCCTAGACCATGGACAGGACCCAGATCCTAGAGAAAGATTTGCATGTGGGGTCCAGGCAATCAGCGAATATTTATTTTGCTCCTAGTAAATGCTGGGAGCTGTGCTAAGTTTTGGAAATTTAGGAGAGAACCAGTCAGATGTGAAGTCCTAGGCTATGGTGCTTACTACCTAATGAGAAAGAAAAATATTAAACCAATAACGAGTGGTTTCAAACTACTGAAAAGAGGTACAGGCTGCTGAGAAAGTAGCACCAAGATTGTGCAGCAAAAGCCTCAGGCAGGGCGTTACAGAAAATTCCGAACGAAAGCAAGCATGACCAGAACTGTATCGACAAGAGAAGCGCCTCCTGGCAGAGGCCACCACAGCTGAAGTTGCTTGAGGGCTGGCCAGGAGCTGGCCTGAAGTCATTGCTATGGATTTGGGGGGGATTGCTATATCAATAAGGGCTGAAGAGCTCTGGATTAGCCCTGAATGGACAAGATCTTTCCCATGGCAATATGTGGCATTGGGGAAGATGCTGTATTTGGAATATTTGAGGGTCTTTGGTACTGTGCTTTTTTTTTTTTTTTTTCCATAAATGAGCTCTTATTTAAACATTTTCTTTCACTAACGCTTCCCTTTCAGACACTATGGCTACCATATTTGCCAGTGGTCTGTTAGCATCAGCTTATTGGACTGACCAGTGGAGAAACCTGTCCCTTTTAATCTTTAAAGTGCAGCTTAGGCCTTTGGAACTTCAGGCATCCCTAACGCATGTATAATTTTTTAAGAATTATTTATAAATAAGTTGTATTCAACACCAATTAACATCATCATCAAAAATATTTTACATGGCACACATCTCATGCAAGCTACAAGCACTGACTGTACAAAGTACTTTCAACTGGAACTCTCCCCATCCCAAATGACTTCATGCAGAGAAAATAAATAACAGTGAGCAGGCAGCAGACAGTGAACAGTGGTCTGAGAAGAGCAGCCCTGAGCACAATGCCTGACTCATTTAATATTTCTGAAATGAAAAGTGGACAGAACTGGGAGTATTTTTTCCATTGCCACATCTGATGGTGACAGCCAACCAAGTGAAGTCGACTCACCTAGCATTGTTATTTTAGAGATAGTACCCCCTGTCACTTTGCCTTCCTCCAGAGCAGGGAGACGAAATGTGATAATGCCAGTCATTTGTACTGAGCACGTTCCAGCTGAAAGGCCTTTTGTAGGGGCTTTGAGCCTCAGAGAAAGGTATTCACTGTTAGGCTTTAGTATTTGAAGATGACCTCACTGATAGGGTTTTATACCCAAGTGGCTGAAAGAGCTCTGGTCTCCCAGGCGTGTGGGAAGGCTTGTCTTTGGTTTGTGTTCAGAGCCTGTTTGGAGGGTCTGGTATTTGTAGCGCCACCTTTCTTTAGGCGGCTTGTCAAGATAAGTTGGCTCACCTCTGTTAGCTGTACACCAGGTTCCTCTGCTGGCGGGTATTTTATTCCAGAATTCCATAGTTATCGAGAAATGGTCTATGTCAACACAGGCTTTTATTGTGTTTTGAGGCACCTTGGAGCCTCTAACAGCTGCTCTCATTTTGCAGCGCAAACTGCTGCTGAAGGTTTGGCAAAGGTTAACTTTTAAAAGGATTCTACGCTGCTCTATGTGGCATCTCCCTGGATATTTGAATCATCCAGCACATAATCCCATCGTTAGATCATTTTTTAAGTGAAATTTTTGTTGGTCACCTTTAAAGCTGCATCAATCACTTGGTAATGGAAAAAAAAGTCAATGTAATGATCTGCTTTGAAAATAAACAGTCTAACTTGACTTTGGCGTTGAGAGCCTATTATCATGTGGTAACATCATTCTGTTCCAATGACATTATCGGCTAAGGATATTATGATGGTGGAAAATATTTCAATTTTGTTATCGGAACAACGAAACTGTGATATTTAATTACAGAGAAGTATGTTTAATTTTGGGAATATGGCATGTGGACTGTCACAGTTTACTTGTCAGCAGCCTGGGCAGCGGTAATCAAATTTAGACAGAACACTATTTAATGACCCAGCCAAGTTATTGATTCTTTTCTCTTACTTTCCCAAGTTTTTCCCTTTGTGATTCTAGATCTTCTATTAAGTTTGCTGCTTAATGAATTAACTAATTAATAAACTCAACTAAAATACTGTGGTTCTAGGTAGCAGAGCAGGGTTAGGATATGAAAAATAGCATCTCTAGCTGGTTTTCACTTTTGGAAGCTGAGACCTGTTTGAATGACACTGCAAAAAGGTGTTTCCAAGTTGAAATGTTGACAAATTAAAGGGAGTCTTCTCACCCCCAGCCATAGTGTATTGAGGAAGTTAAAAATGAAGCCAAGCAAAGAGCCATGAGAATGAGAGGCAGTACTACTGCAGTAAGATTTGAGATCCAACACAAGGAACTTCCCATTCCGCAGTAACTCTCCTGCTGCCAATTGGTTGTGCCATCCTCTCTTACCTTCTTAAATAGCCTTTAAGTACAACCACCAGCCATCCAGGAAATGGTGGGCCCCTTTCTCTGAGGACTTATATGTCAGACATTGTACCTGAGCTTAGGGCATGTGGAAATGGGCAGGACCCATTATTCTCAAGGAGCTCTCCATCTCATGGAAGGTGGACACAAGAAATGAGAGAATCCTGCGATTTCTTTTTTTAAAAATCAATTTTTTTAAAATTTTGGATTAATACATGCGGGCATATGTGTATAATTAAATTACATTGTTTGCATTTGTAGGAAAAGTCTGAGTTGGAGGTAACCTGCCACATACCCCGACATTGTACCCAGTTAGGGGCGAACTTACCAAACCCTCCCCCCTCTGCTCCCCCTTTCTCCTACCCTCCCCTCTTCTTGAACTTAATTGTGTTTTTGTGCCATGTGGGCCTGTCATTGATCTACTGGCTTTAACTGAATCCTGCCATTTCTGAGCTGGAGAAAACTCAGAACACAGAGTCCACCCTTATTTGACGGTGATGCTGCTGAGCATCTGAGAACGGCAGTGGCTTGCCCAAGTCATAAAGCAAGCTGGTGGCAAAACCAGAAACAGAGCCCAGTCTCCTCAGCAGTCTTCTCGCCTCTGCAACGGTCCTTCCTGTGCTCTGCTTCCAGTCTGGGGTGCAGGGGGTTGGAACCGTGCTGCAGAAGGAGTTGTGGGGGAAGAGTTTGTCTGCTTCCTAATTCCCCTTCATCACAAACCCTGATACAAAACTTTTATGTTTCTTTTTCATTTATTGGGGGCAAAGGATAAATTGCAGGGGAACTTGGCTACTGGCAGTGTGTTTCTGCAGCTGGGCCAGAGATGCTCATTGCCCTGGATTTGGCTGCTGAAACATTCTGAGTCACTCAACTTGGAGTGTCCCCAGATTCACAAAAGTGCCACAGGGACTGTGAAGCAGGACCTTTGTATTTGTGGAGGGTTGGGAAACATGGAGGGGGTTGTACTGAGGAATATTGCCAAATTCACATGGGAGTTGTGTTCTCAGACACAGAAGACCAACACAGATAAAAATGCCTCTTTTGTTTTTTGCCAGGGGGTCACTATCAGCCTCAAGCTGGTGACAGTGAACTGTGAAGGACAGTAGTCCAGCCTGCTTGTGAACTGGCATTCAACAGTTTGGGCAATTGACAGAAATACGACCATACGGGCTTGTTTTTAATTATTTACTGTTTTTAAAATTTGGTAAATAAATGTCGTGTAGTTATTGTGTACAGAATGATGTTTGATATTCATACACATTGTGGAATGGCTAAGTCAGGCTGATTAACATTATCCACAGACGTTTTGGGTGGTGAAAACATGGAAAACCGACTCCAGTCTCCCTGTGGACCCTGTGCAGCGATGACCTTTCTGGCTGACCTCCCTCAGCTCAGTCCTTCTTGTTGCTTCTTTTACTATATCCAACAAATTGAAATCTCTCAGTCCATAGACTCTTGAGATAGAAAGAAGTCACTGGAATACAGTTTTAAATAACCCCCAACTTTGCATGCTAATTAGGAAGTATATGGGGTGCTGATTAAATATTGGTGCTGTCACATTATACAGGGAAGCTTTGTTCCTTTTTTATAACTTTATAAAAAACCAATATCAAAATACGAATTGTTGACATTTTCTCTCCACACCAAACTGAAACACCTGAAGCGGATCCCAAAGGCGTTCCCATCAGGAGTCATTCTGTGTCCATGTGTAGAACAAAAGGAGAAATGAATGTAAGTCTGGTCACCGTAAGCTCTTCTGATGCCAATATGTGGCTTTGCGACTCAGAAAATGGCATACAGGTAAAAATGTCTTGGGAAAACATAAATTCCTTAACTATAGAAATATGTAGCTCTCAATGCAGTCAGCAACATTTTTATATTAAAGCATGGATGTATTATATTTAA
This sequence comes from Otolemur garnettii, assembly GCF_000181295.1. Lineage (NCBI taxonomy): Eukaryota > Metazoa > Chordata > Mammalia > Primates > Galagidae > Otolemur > Otolemur garnettii. The sequence continues at coordinate 19,244,301 of NW_003852399.1, read as the reverse complement.
GTTGGAGGCAGCCTTCTGGGGAGGGAGAGGGAGGCATATGTCACACTCATGAAGGTCAGGTTCCTTATTCAGGCCCTGGGAAGGTTATTTAATCCATTTGAATCTCAAGGTTTTCTCACTGGGAAATGAGAAATTTGTTCATGTCAAAGTCTTGGCATAACACTTGCCCCATAATGGGCATTCAGTAAATGGTAGTCCAAGTTTCCTTCCTAATTCCTGGAAAAACAAAAGTAACCCATTGAGAACATGACTATGGGAACCCTCCTTAAATATCTTTTTTTTTTTTTTTTTCATATTCAGCAATAGCTCTTGGTGGGCATATCTCAGCTTTCTTATGAAAGCCAAACAGAGAAAAGCTCTCAGAGGACCAGCTTGGAAGGGAGGCCCCAAGAGGGCTGCAGGGCCTGTGTGAGAAGTGGAGGAAAATCCATCAAGAGCAAAGTCGCGGAGATGGAGGAAGGGACAAAGCAGGAAACGGCGTTCCCACGGCAGGGCCGTCTTATCATTTATTGTCAAAACTGGGATGTTTTAAAGGTGAAGACGGATAAGGAAGAATGTCAAGTCAGGTGAGATGCTGGCAGAGCACATCTACCATCCAGAGCAAACCAGGACTATCATTATACGCAATTGGGAGTACACAGACCTTGGCCAAATTGTGATCAGTTATGCAACCTTTCCAAAGCTCTACTTATTTATTCATGGAAGGGGGTTAATAAGAGCTGTGCTTCAAGCCTTTTCTCAAGGTCAAAGAAAGACACCTACAGTACTCCATGCACGATGGTATATAGTAAATGGAGAGTACTTCGGGTGCATAAGGCATTCAGAAAATCTGCAGGAGAAGGGGCCGAGAATAAGGAGACAAGTGACCCTCCCAAAGGGAATGAATCTTCCCTATCCATGTTTCCAACTTCATAAAACTTGTGACATCAGGTGCTGGAGGAGAAAAATGAAATTTATGGGCATCTTATGTTAGTTGGTGTAAATTTTGGATTTTTAAAACTAATTATATTAAGTATTTTTTCCAGATATGTTATAGTTATTTTTTATCTAAGAAATCACATACTAATCTAAAAAACTAAATGGTCACGCCTGTAATCCTAGCACTCTGGGAGGCTGAGGCAGGTGGATTGCTTGAGCTCACAGATTTGAGACCAGCCTAAGTCAGAGCAAGACCCTGTCTCTAAAATTAGCTGGGTGTTGTGGCAGGCACCTATAGTCACACCTACTTGGGAGGTTGAGGCAAGAGAATCACATGAGCCCTAGAGTTTGAGGTTGTTGTGAGCTATGATTTCATGGCACTCTACTAAGGGCAACAAAGTGAGATTCTGTCTCAAAATAAAATAAAAAACTAAAAAGGAAAAAAAAAAAGGATCAGAGCTGAAGAGGGAGAAATTGTGTGTAGGGGAAGAACTCCTGCTGACTGGGTGTGTGCCAGCAGAGAACGCAAGTCAGGAGAACTCAGCTGCAAGGCTTTAGGACTAATGCTTCTCCTTCCCCAATAGGTTTAAATGGCTATGCAGGTGCTGGAGCCTCCTACCAGGGGAAGAGCAGCAATCTCCTCCTTTGCCCATCACTCCTGCTCATAGGAAGATAAATTTACATTGATAAATAAATACATGAGTGTCTGATATGTACATTTCTTTCACTCTGCAGATGTGTATTCACCACTAGTTAGGTGATACTTTGAATTCTTATATTTTTCCCCAGTTTACCTGCTACCCTTTACTTTATATACATGAATACTTACTTTCATTTATTTCTTCGAACTTCCCAGGCAGGACAGCACTTTAAAAAGTATTCCGGGGTTTGCCTTGAGAAGGCATCCAAATGCCTTTTCAGTATGTACACCTTGTCTATAAACACCGTCATACTGAAATACATTAGTTGTTAAAACCACAGGGGACTTCGGAATATTCTGTCATGCATGATTACTCATTTATTAGCCTGTGTGTTCACCTGTGTGTACCAGCAAAGCCAGGGGGAGGTTGTGACCTGGGTTGTTTTAATAGTAGATAAAAGTCAGACTATTTATGTTTATTAAAATGAGATTAAAATACATGTCTGAAAAAGGCTCTCTGTGTGGTCTGCATAGGCTGGTCCAGGTCCTCAGTCTCATTCTCATTGTCTTCCCACTACATTCTCACCGACATCGCTTCTTAAAGCAAAACCATTTTAAAAGCCCTGCTTTTGTAAGGAGGGATGTTTTCTACCTAGTCTTCTTTACTGCATTCATTATATTTATTTTTCTGAGAAACAACATATTTTTCCTAGGGCTATGGAATGTTTTCCTTTTAAGAACAAATTAACATATACTTAGGCATTCATATATATAAATTAAGACATTATGGGTTATTCCAGTAAGAAATTATATACATCTATATTTTTTACCAACTTGTGTGTATGACCAAAGAATAGGTTTTCCTGAGTTTTCTTTTCATTAACAAATCTGCCATTGACGTGATCATGCTGTACTTAAAAAGAGGCTCAGTTACTGCCTTCAAATGGGAAAGTTAACTCTGAAGTCAGAATTGTGCAAGTGAAATTGAGATCTTCGCTTCCCAAAAGAAATAACGTTCAGTTTGACGTATTTAAAATCAGCAATGGGTAAGTGCCCCATTTCCTTGGTACAAAAGGAAATCGTCCCAATCCCATTCAAATGTTATCTTATAATTGGTGGGGTTTAGTTTGGCAATTAAGCTTCCCAAGAATAACAGAATCTGGTTTCCCTGAGTCTTTTCTTTCTCCCCCCTCCTCCTTTTCTTTTGGCAGTTCTTATTCTGACAAATTTTTTGGAAGTTCTTCTGTAATTCTTGGAGAACACCTTCAATAATATGCTTGTGTGATTAAGAGACACATCTCGGCTAGACAATTTAATGCATGTCTGGGAGGACAATCCAGCCTGACTAGAATTTGTTGGCAAGCTATTGTCTCTTACCAGAAAGTAAAGTAAGTGATCAAGAAATTTCCCAGCAACTTCTCTCCTCCTTATTTTATTTTATTTTTTGAATTAGAGTAAAACTGACCTTTTCTGTGTACCTGTGTACCAGTGGATGCCTTTTGCTTTGTTGTGCCTTGTTATAGCACCTGCTAGGACTTGCAGCATGGCGTTGAATACAAGTCTGCAAGTGAGCATCCTTGACTTGTGACCAGCCTCATGGAGGCATTTGCCCTACTCTAAGTGTTAGGGAACCCCTTTTCTGTTCTTTGAGCCATAATAGTTTGGCTTCTCCTCTAGCTCTCATTTTCCATACTGATGCCACATCCAGGTTTCAGACTATTTTGTGTCCCAGCTGGGAGACGGCATAGGAAAAGAAAATTGTGAACTCAGCACTAATTAAGTGACACTTGGGATTCTCCCCCCAATCCACCTGCTACTTTTAACTTTTCACTTCCACTCCGTAGAAGTGAAACAGCTACTCCATATGTCCTGTCCATTCCTGTTTCTTCCATCTTACTTGGAAACCAAAATTTTTATATTAGTACTAGTAAGAGAATTTTTTTATATATATAAATTCTTTATATATAAATTCTATATAAAAATTCTATATATATAAATTCTATATATATAAATTTTTTTATATATATAAATTCTTTTTAACTCTTAAATTTTAGGGGGAAAGTATTTTAATCCTGAGAATATGAAATATATTTTGGGAAAATTTACTCCCTATTTATGTGTCTGTGTTTGTTGGGAAAGGGGAATTTATACATGATATATTATATTCCAGTATCTAAGTGAGACTTACAGGGTATAGGCAGGAAACAGCTTTACCTTTCCTACCACTGAGTGCCCAAATAGACCCACTCAGAGAGGCTAATTCTTTCTCTGCCTTTTAACTAAATCTTGGGCAGGCCTCACTCCTGATCTGGTGATTCTTAGATTTAAAACAAAATGTCTTCTAGTCACATGATTACCAAGCTATTTTAGTTCAGAGATTATTATGCATTTCCCTATAATAACCAACACTCCAACCTTATTTTATTCCATTTTACTTTTCAATTGACAAATAAAAATTGTGTATATTTAACATGTACAACCTGAATTCTGTGCAATTTTCTTAAAGGTTTGTTACGTTTCAAATTCTAAAAGGGTGCATTAACACATATTTAAAAAGGATTTTGTTATTCTTAACTGCTGTTTCTTTATTATAACTATTATTTTTATTGACAAATAATAATTGTATACATTTATGGAATACAATTTGATTTTTGATGTATGTATACAATGTGGGATGATCAAACCCATCTAATCAACATATCTAGCATCTATTTTCTTCTCATTTTTTGCGGCAAGCTACTTTGAAATACATTATTAGTGCATAATATATTTCTGTGCAATATATCCCGAACACTCATTCCTCTTGAGATCCAGCCTGATTTTCAACATGGAGCTTTTCCCCCAGGGGCTGTTCCAAGCCAGGGTCCTATGGAACAAAGAGCCAGAGCTGTCATTTTCTCTACTTTTCTTTTTCTTTCTTTCTTTCTTTTTTCTGGTATATTATTTTTAAAATTTCAAACTGATATGAGGGTATAGATGATTAGGTTACACCGTTTGCCTTTGTTAGGTAAAGTTCAAGTTGCAGTTAAGCCCTCCACCCAGGGTGTGCTGTATCCCCTCACACTGTGGCCATTAAGGGAGAGCTTACGAATGTCCCTCCCTCCATCCCTGTATTTTTCCTACTTCATGAAATTTTTTCTTTTTTCTCCTCCACTCACTAAATACTCCTTGGCTTTCTCAATATTTAAAGGTATTGGACTGTGGAGAACAACTCAGGGTCAGGAAAAGTGTTAGTTTAGTGTTAGACAGGCACTTTTGAGAACTGACATTGGCCCTGACCTCGAAAGTCATTTAAAGCTACCTTGACTCTTCCTCATCTCCAGGTTTCACTCATTACTCCTTCACAGCAGACCTCGCCCCTGTAGTTTTTCTGACACAGGTGATGTACCACCTCCATGTCAACTCTCAGTGTGGGTTTTCCAACCCCTGTTCAGGTGGCTCTTGGGCATATACATTTGAAATCATTCCAGGCTCACTCTCCTCACACACACAGGAAAATACCCCACATTTCCCAAAGCCAAACCTTCTACTTTCCTTTCAAACTTTCTTGCCCTTTAATTCCCCTGGGTCTGTGCCCTACCACAGTCTACCACATCCTCTAGGCTCTGGGTTCATAAATGAAACTATACAAGTATTCTTGAATCTCTTTTGACTACTCTATACCTGATGGGTCTTACAGCACATCAACAATAATCTCCAAGGAAAGATTCCAATTTTCTACTAACTTTTCTCAGACTTTACAACCTGTTTAAGAGGTTGGATATTGATTCCCCATCTACTTTGATAAGATGTCTTGTTAAGTAATAATTTCATACTTAAAGGCTTTTAATTCTAAGTGTAATTTTTAGAAAACATGAAAACTTTCTTGATAGTAAGAGGCAATGACAGCAATAGTTAATGACAATGACTGTACTATACGACAATGACAATATGGCAATGACAGTGACAGTTAATTCAAAGCAGACTTTTGCTTTTTACCTAAATGTGAGGAAAACCTTCACAACCCTGAACCATCAAAAAACATTTTCAAAGCATTGTGTGGGCTTACTGGAAATTTTCTTGCAGACCTTATTTTTTTAAAGTACAGTTTACGTAATTTTAGCACAAAATTTGACTAAACACTAATTACCTGGAGCTTCTGCATTTAGAGAAAAAATAACAGAGTTGTGAAGAAATGTCCTGTATGCAGGGTTTTGCTCTATTGACAAAAGACCCCAGTCAAGAAGTTGTACTTCTTCCCCCCACAAAAAAAGAGCAAGGAGAAGAAAATCAAAACACAAAAAGGATAGACTCTAATCTCAGAAAATACAAGGGGAGACTACAGAAAAGATAGAAATGATTGTAACTTTTAGTGATATGTTTTTCATGTTCTCTGCCTTTGAAATTCTGTATTAATGATAAGCTCCTGCTTCACTAAGTTGGATGGGGGTTTGAGACTAGAAAGATAATTCTTCTCTATACTGAGAAGTATAAAATAATGACGAAAATGTGAACTCTAGAACTAGATGACCATGTTTAGAGTCCCAGGTTCCCTGCTTTCTGCACAGTAATTACATTATATACTCTTAAGCAAATGAAATAATTGAGTTCCCTTGTGTATAACATGGGCTACTAGAGTTGTGAGGATTACATGAGGTAGTAAATCAGAGCTTGGGACATTGTAAACACTTAACAATGGTCATTATTTTAAGTAATTACTGATAATCAAATTTTATTATCATGCCCTAGAAATAACCCTTGTATTCCTTTATTCTTGCTATATATGTGTATGGCCGGCAAGGACAGTTTAATATCAGAGCTAGGATATTCAAATCGTTTATCCTTCAGAATGTCAAGTGTTATTTAATTGGTTTATATCCAATTGTTCAGGACAGCAAGACATTTATTTATGCCAGGGTACAGAAAACTTACTTCAAAAAGCACACGCATGTACTGTATGTTCCAAAATTAGACAGCATCCTTATAACGAAGCATTATAATTGGCTTTATGTTGTTCTGAGAGATGATTGGCAATCCCTGACTAAAAATTTTCGAGCTATAATTCTTATGGCAGGCCATATAGATCTAGAAGTTTGAAGTTTTTATTGGTCATTTATCCATCTGTGGCTTGAAACCAGGCCTGTAACAAGAGGAAAATGTTGGCACTGTATATAAATGATCTCTTGGCCATTCAAATGAGGTCATCCTTCACTCAGATATGTGTTTTGATTAGATTTCTCATAAGAAAATGTTAACCTTACTGTTCTGCCTAGTTGGTTGTTAAATATGTAACAGAATATTTTTCCTGAGTGCTTTTGCTGGGGAATGTTCTTTTAACTCTTAGTTCGCTCATTGTTATTCAAATAAGAAGACTAATTTGTAATAACATTTATGGGAAACTAACCAAAGGACCTGAGGTCTTCAAGATATTTCCAAATATTCTTCTTAGGTCAATAAATGTTACAAAGAATGGGACACTATTGCCATATTGTTTGAAGTCATTATAAAACCAATTTTATTGCATAGTATATCAGCACTGTGCCGTTGGCCAATATTGAAAGACTCATAGAATTATTTATCCAAAATTCATGATAGTATACAAGTACATTTTTAAACAAATTATTTGCTACATAAGGGAGAGCCATGGAGAAGTTATGTGCAACTTAACTTACGATGATTCTTCCATTATAAAACATTTTCTTTATTTAAGAAATATTATGGTTCCTTTTTGGCTTTGGCCACTAGGAATTTTATTGTATCTTGCAAATTTTAACCAATCTTCCTTCCTTCCTTCCTTCCTCTCTTTGTCCCTCCCTCCTTTCCTTCCTTCCTTCCCTCCTTTCTTCCTTTTTATTATAGGGCCCTTTTCTCCTCACTCAGATGTATTGAAGTATAATTGACAAAACTGTATATATTCAAGGTGTACAAAGTGGCAGTATGATAAAGAGGTACATTGTGTAATGATCACTATTATTCATCAACACATCTGTCACCCACTTTGTGAGTGTGGAGGAGAGGACACTTACAAGTCCTCTTTATAGAAAATTTCAAGTAAACAACACAGTACTATTAACTCTAGTCACTGTCCTGTATGTTGGATCCTCAGAACTAATTCATCTTCTGACATTAAGTTTGTTAAGATACTATCTTTCTAAATCTTTATTAAGTAAGGTATAGAAAGAAAATGCCCGTATTTGTACAGCAGGCTTAGTCCATTTGTACGGCCACAACAAAATACTGAGGGTGGGTAATGTATAATGAACATAAGTTTATTTTCCTTACAGTTTATGGAGGCTGAGAAGTTCAAAATCAAGGTGCTGGCATGGACAGCTTTGGTTGTCTGGTGAGGGCTGCGCTCTGTTTCCAAAATTGCACCTTGTTGCTGATTTCTCCAGAGGGAAGGAATATAGTGTCTTCATGGTGGAGAGTGGGTAGAAGGGAAATAGGGTCAAATGCTGCCTGAAGCCTCTTTTCTAAGGGCCTTGATCCCATTCATAAGGGAAGAGTCCTAATGACTGAATCACCTCTTAAAGTCCCCAGATCTTAATACTATCACATTGGCTATTAGGTTTCAGCACATGAATTTGGGAGGGGACACATTCAAACTGTGGCATGTGCCAAAGAAGTGAGAGGAGGCCAGTTGTGGTCAGAGGTAGCCATTCCAGAGTGGGGTCACCCAACCACACTTGGCTTCTCTGAGAGCCTAGAAGTCAGTATGTTTGTGTACCTGAAAACCGTTCATGGTATGGCATTTGGAAATCTCTGCTCTATGTCATATATTTATATGATATTCTTTCAAATAGTATAGATGATTGAAACCATCCTTAAAATATTTGTTGGAAGGGGCAGGAAATAAAAAAAAAAATCAAATAATTGGTCAAAATTAGAGAAGACAGAACTCTTAGTGCCAGGATTATAGACATGCAGAATAGAACTTTGGTAGTAGGCAGGCCATCATTATTTTGCAGAGGTCTTTAAAGGATAGAAAAGCTTCTTACTAATCCTGTCACATGCTTTGTAAGAATGAACTTGAATCCAATGCCCAAACAAAAATGAAGAAATCACTGAATCCTAAAAGTCAAGATATGGTAAAGACCATTTCCAGTGCATATTAGTAAGAAGAAGAATATTGGCAACATAAAAAAGAGCAAATTTTCAGGAATTAGTAAACAAAGATAAATAAACGTTGTATACCCACTTTTTAGGGCATAACTGGATAGACATTTTTACAAATTTTTTAAGGAAGAACTAGAAACTGACATTGGAAACATATTGTAATTTTAAATAAACTTTGAAATGTATGCTTGCAGCAATATTTTACTAAAATGTATATAGTATTCAGTATATAATATGCTTTTAGTCATTAAATATTATTTTTGTTGTTGTTGTCTTTAATGAAGTCTAAAGTTGAAGGATCCCTGAAATTATTATTATTGTCGGCTAAATCATAGAGTTGCTTCATTTTATTAAGCAAAAGTTTTGAATCCAGAGTGGAATGATAGCAGGATTTGTACTCTGTAAAAAATGTCTTAACAGGCTTATCTCTTTCTCCAGAGTGCTGCGTAATACAATTACAGCAAACCAATAGATTCTGCTATCTATATATAGGTTGATAGTTCCCATACTAACATCTTCAGTTAGATGAAACTCCAGACTCGTATGTGCACTGGGCTGTCTTTCAGGCATTCTAATTTGAAAGTGTCTATAAATGGTCTCAGGTATTACCCTCACATCTCTTCTACCCAGAACCTTCCTCATCTCAGTGGATGATAATTTTATCTTTCCAGTTGCTCAGGTCCCAATGTTGCAGTCTTTGACTTTTTTTATTCCTGATGTTATAGTCAATCCATCAGGAGCCCTTATTGGTTTACACTAAAAATATAGCCATTATACAACTTTCCTCCACTTCCTCCATCATCGCCCTAGCCTCGGCCACACCCACCACTGGATAATGGCAGTATCCTCTAACTTGTCTCCCATGGCTACTCTTGAGCTTTTATAATCTATTTTCTACAGGGCAGCAACCAGGGTAATCCTTTTAATATGGAAATCAGATCATGTTACTTTTAAAAATTATTGTTATATTTGTGCAAATTCTGTAAGGGCACCAAACATTGTCAGTTTTATTCATTTATGTACCATGAGTTCCTAGAACAGTGTCTGGCCTATAGCTGAACAAATGAATACCCATTTTTAGAAGAGAAGAGAGGACTGATAATTACCAAAAGTAACTTGCTTCCTCCATATCTCACAAGGAGCAGTAGAATTTAACCCTGGTCTTGGAACCCCACTCTGATGTTCTTTTCCTCTATCCTGCCCCTAGATGTGTTGGCAGAGTTCTCAAGGTGAATGTCAAGATTTCCTTGAGGAAAGGTATTGGCAGAAGTCTGAGGTTAAGTCATGATTCTTCCCCCGAGCAGGCAGAATCTGCGGACCAGAATTTTTCACTTGCAAAAAGCAACTGAACTAAAATAATCTGTAAGGGTCATTGTGCAGGCAAATGAATCCAGAGAGGCTGCCCAGATGTTTCCCAAGTCTTCAATAGCAACATCAATAACTAAAAACATTATTTGAAGGTATCAGCAGGATAAAAGAGCCTGCCAAATATATCAGTTGTTTCAGCCAGAACTAAAAACCTTGTTAAGTAAGGCCAGGCTTCTCGGGCTGGCTGCTAACCAGTGGCATTTGGCTCAGTGGGCACCCTCATGGGGAATAGACGCAAATGTGGTTGTTTGGGTAAAACGGAGGGTGACATCCATCTGTTTATTTATTTATTTATTTTATGTCTTTGTGAAATCAAACCCACATACAAATTAGGATGATACCTCAGGGATTGTAACAAGCCTTTGTGTGGTTTTTCTCACTCCTTAGGGTAGCACTCACTGTGTATATATCTTTGTATAAGTATTTGAGTTTATTACTCTACCTAAAATACAATAAATTCTGTCTCAATATATACTTTTATAACCCCAACTGGCTCTTTATTCTGGCCAAGCTAGTGATCTTAAGGTTCCTCTTAATCTCCCTTGTATCTTTCTTGATTCTTTTTCCTCCCTCTCTTCCTTCCTTCATTTCCTCCTTCCTTCATTTCCTCCTTCCTTTCCTCTTTTCTTCTTTTCCTTTTCTCTTTCTTTCATTCATACTGTTTTCCTCATAAAAAGCCTTCATCCCCTCTTCTGATAATTCTTACCCATCACTATTTAAAGATGAGATTTACTTATGAGAATCCTTATCTCGCTGCTATACTCAAGTCGGCATACTAATTTTCTCTTTCATTCCAGGAGTTTCTGGTGATTTTGTGTGTCCCCTCCATGTTATCATTTGTTGTTCTCTATCTCTAGCCTTGTTGATCATCTTCCCATAATCGTATACTTTTTGGCACTCAATTGTAAACTCCTTGAGTTTGCCAACGTTGCCTTCTGCATCTGCTAGGTTTTCCTTTTCACATATTAGCACAGGTTTGGATAGAGAACAGAACCTTCCCTAAAGTCTGTTTCAGTTGCCTATTGCCTCATAACAAATCACCTCCAAACTGGGTGCATAAAATGACCATTTTATTTTGGTCATGGTTTTGAAGGAGAAGAACTCAGAATAGCTTTGCTTGTCTCACGTCCCTATAGTGTCAGCTGGGTCTATTGGGACTGCTGGGTGAACTTCCAAGAGGGCTTCTTTTTTCACTGTCAGGTGTCTGGGAGTCCTTGAACTGTCTGTTTCCAGGCATCTTATCATCAAGGCCTTCTCACAGCATGGTCACCTTGGGGTAATCACAGTCTCATATGTACTAACACATCAGCCCTTGTCTTTCATTGGCCAAAGTAGTCACAAGCCCTCCCAGATTCAAAGGAGAAAGAGATAGACTCCAGCTCTTGATGGGAATGGGACAAGCTTACCTGTACAAGAGCATGCAGCATGGGAGTTATTGCTGAGATAGTCTTGAAATACATAATCTAACTCAATCTGCAGAGGAAAATTAATGGTTTTATTTAAAAGCGTATCAGGGTAAAAAGTATCATATATATCTCTTCAATAAGAGACAAAAATTAACATGTCCAAAGTGAATGTCATTTTAGACCAATCAACAAAAAAACTACATAAACACATAAATCAACATTTTATTAATAGAATCTGCACAGTTAGTGACTATGAAGTGAGGTGCTAGTGGTATTAAGGTACGCTATTCTTTGATTAGGCTGAATGCAATAATCACTAATTATGTTGCTGAAGCTCTTGCTGTGTCTCATGCAGGGATAACGCTACCCACTGTGGCATTCTCTCTGCCAATGGCCTAGAATTAGTTTGGAGTCTAACTTCTTGCGAAGGCACTCATGAAAGTTCAGATTAGGCACTCATGAAATTTCAGCTCTCCAGTTTGACAATACATAGATTGTCATCGATCTTAATCTTCTAGTAGTTTCTTTAGTTCTGCAAATTAACCTAGAAAAATTAGCAAGATAATTACTTGTATTTTATTTATTCACTTATAATCTATTTTAAATATACATCATATTTAAAATGCTTTGTGTTCTATGCAGAATGAAAAGATAAATTTTAGTTAAACTGAGTAAAATGAGATTCTTGTTCCTGAAATACAAGATTACAGTTGTGTGTGTGTGTGTGTGTGTGTGTCTGTGCAGGCGTGTACGTATATGTGTACTAGGATGTGGGGCTGCAGATGTAGGCTACAGAGAGAACCAGAGAGCCTATCTCAAAGTTTTTAGGTTAACATTGGTATTATCTCATTGGATCTTACCCCTACCTGCTAGGAATGCTCTTTAAAATCAGTACTATATCTTATTTATCCCTCTTTTTCCCATGGACTGTGGCAACAGTACCTGGCACATTTACTTACCTAATAAATATTAAAGATTAAAACTTTTGGAGTAGAGTTTCTGGGCAAATGGAACGTCTCCTGCTGGTAAACTAATACTGGTTTGACCACATTGGGGATTTGAAGTCAAATGGCTACTTCAACTCACCCGACACTGAGAAAGAAAACACCTTTTGGCCCTTTAGGATTGTTTTGGGTGAGACTCTTGCTGTTCCTGATTTGATCTCCTTGAGCTTCCCTATTTTTCACACCCACTCACCTGCTCTCTAAGGAACTATAGATAAAGAATCTTTTCTGATGGTCTTGGAATCAAATATCCTTCACTGAAACATAACTGGATATGGAATGAATCAGAAACATATGGATTAAATTTCCTTGAAAATTTCTTTGGTTATAAAAATTAAGGGAAAAAAAGTGTTTGGCCAGATGCATTGTGGGTAATGCCAAACCCAAATTATTTGGAAAATGTGTGTGCTGGTTAGATAAACAAAAAAATAAAAACTATAAACAAGTTTTATTTCCCTCTTGCCTTGTAAAACCTCACATTAACTCAAGTCAGTTTGAAGCCAGGTTTTATAAAGGGGTTTGAAAAGTTTAAAGTTTCTTTTTTTGTCTAATCATTGGAGGCAAATAACTATATAGACAAATACTTCTGAGAATGCATATATGTTTTGCTGATGCTTTTCAATGGATGTCAATGAATTGAGTGAGGTTAGATGTATTTGTAAGATTTATTTGCTTTCTGAGTGTTAGCTGAAAATTCTATCTGAAATAGTTTCCTTCATAAGAGAAGCAGCTGATTTGTTCAAGTTAAACTATTCCTAAAATCTTCAAAAGCTTGGACATGTATATCATGTGGAAAAAGAAAGAGATAATGCCTTTAGTCATTCAAACAATAAACCTGAAAGTAATTTAGCCCCCAAACCCTCCTTGGGGAAAAGGAAGCTGTGAGGGCTAAAATAAACTTCACTGTCATGGCTGTTATCATTCTGCTCATCATTTTCCTCAAGTAAGTAGATAAACATGTATGTCCTTGTACCCACAAAATTTAAGGATAACCACGTGGATAAGGTCCCTGGTAATTAGGCAGACATGAGATACATCTGTCTTCAGAACAGCAGAAGAAAGATGTTAAGAAAATCAATGGGCTCAAAATATTTCTATTGGTGGCGCTCACTTTAGAGTGCATACATATCACCTAGAAATGTTATTATCATAAAATAAAGCTTACAAATAAATACCTCTTCCCCTGCTCAGAGATTTTGACTTGAATCAGGACACAGAAATCTGCATTTCCAGCAAGAATTCAAGTTGATTCGATGAACATTATTGAGCACAAATGTGAACTTAGGAGCAAGAAAATGATGAAAGTTAATATTGAGAAGGACCAAGATGTGAGAAGTTAGACAGTTACTTTACCTCATCAGAGCCAGTTTGTGTAGATGTTATTATCAGATTATAATTATGGATTTCAAGAAATCCATCTTGTTCTTTTTTTTTTTTTTTTGATACAGAGCCTCAAGCTATCCCCCTGGGTAGAGTGCCATGGCATCACAGCTCACAGCAACCTCCAACTTCTGGGCTCAAGCGAGTCTCCTGCCTCAGCCTCCCAAGTAGCTGGGACTACAGGTGCCTGCCACAACGCCCGGCCATTTTTTGGTTGCAGCCGTCATTGTTGCTTGGCGGGCCCGGGCTGGGAATTCGAACCCGCCACCCTAGGTGTATGTGGCTGGAGCCTTAGCCACTTGAGCCACAGGCGCTGAGCCCCATCTTGTTCTTTCAAGAAATATTGAGTCAGTGTTAAGTAAGTTCTGAGAAAATAAAAACATAAATGCATGCTTTTATGAATGTTACATTCTAGGCTTGGTGCCCATAGCTCAGTGATTAGGGCACCAGCCACAAATACATTGGGGCTAGCAGGTTTGAACCCAACCAGGTCTCCTAAACAACAATGACAACAACAACAACAACAAATAACCAGGTTTCATGGTGGGCGCCTATAGTCCCGGCTACTTGGGAGGCTGAGACAAGAGAATCGCTTAAGCCCAAGAGTTTGAGGTTGCTGTGAGCTGTGGTATCATAGCACTCTACAGAGGGCGACATAGTGAGATTCTGTCTCAAAAATAGAATGTTGCATTCTAGTCGGTGGATAGATTGAAAAACAATGAAATAAAATAGCTTATATATCAACTAGTGGTAAGTTTCATGGAGATAACTAAGGAGGGAAAGGGGTAAAATTTTTGAAAGAGTAGAGAGAAAAGGCCTAGTTGAGAAGGTGACATTTGAGTCAAGGAAACAGGGAAGCCAGCTATAGGAATGCCCTAGAAGGAAAGCATCCAGACTGAGGAAATAGCAGCCAGGCAGGCCTTAAGGTGAAGTGTGGCTGTGGCCGCAGTGGTGTGACTGGGAAGCCAGCAGAAGGCACTTACCAGAGAGAGGCTGCACTGGAGGGCGCCTAGAAGACCACGGGCTGTGGCTTCTCCTCTGAATGAGTGATCTAAGAGGCCGTTAACGGTTTGTGAGCAAAAATGAAACTCACACAGAATGTTTCCACCGTGACTGGAAATAAAAACACCCGATTCAGCTATTCATGGTGCAGCACTGGCCGAGCTGAACAGTGTATAGCATTTGTGTTGGGTGCATTTTTTGGATGGATGATGTTTAGAAAGTGGAAAGGGCTGGATAAAATGTGAAACGCCCAACCCTCTCCTCAAAATATATTACAATCTACATGGGGGTGATACCGAAAACCACTTAGTCTCTGAACAATTATTGTCCAGAGTAGTCAATATTTTCCTCAGTTTCCTAAGCTGAGGTACAAGAAGACACAAACAAGCCAGGTAAATTATCTGGAAATAACAAAGTGTCTCGACCTCTCCATCATCCTGATTTTTCATCGCTAGTAAATGAGAGTTTAGTGTTTCATGTTATAGAGCCCTGAGATGTTTCTCAGTTTTCTGGGATTCAGCTGGGCTCTGAGGAGACATGATGGTGTTTCGAATTAAGAGATAGATAGTGCCCTGGTGGGAGTAAGGCTTACTCCACAAATAAGACCTGCGGACCGAGTCTGGCCAGTGAGGGCTCTTCTATATGTCGCTACATGCTTTAATTTCTTCTTATGCAACATCTTTGGTCTCAACTCCTTGCTAGTTAGTTAACAATGCCAAGTAACTGTGTGACTAAATTTTTCTTTCAATGAACTGTCATTTATCATCAGAAAGATTTACCTTCAAATATTTGTTCGTGACAGATACGTATTTTTTTCTAGGCCCTGACTCTTGGATTCTTTAATTTCACATTATTTTTATGTTTTAAAAAATGATACCAAGGAAGCTGATCATATTTCATAGCTTCCTAAATGCTAAAGTTTTCTTTCTTTCTTTCTTTCTTTTTTTTGAGTCTCACTGCATTGCTCTGGGTAGAGTACAGTGGTGCCATAGCTCACAGCAACCTCAAACTCTTGGGCTCAAACAATCCTCTTGCCTCAGCCTCCTGAGTCACTGAGCCTATGGGCACCCTCCAACATGCCCAGCTCATTTTCCTATTCTTAATAAAGATGGTGTCTCACTCTTGCTCAGGCTGGTCTCAAACTCCTGATCTCAAACCATTCACCTGCCTCTGCTTCCCAGAGTACTAGGATTCCAGGCATGAGCCACTGTGCCTGGATGGTACTAAAGATATTAAACCCTACTTAACATTATTCCATCTCAAGATATAACAAAATAATTACAATAATAATTTTCTTAATTATTATTACAATAATTTTCATAATTTTCTTTGTCACAAGAATAACAAATTATGATTATTTGGGAACCAAATATCAGAAGTAAAAGGATTAATCTTATTTTCCAGATGAGGAAATGAAGCTAGTTGGCTTGCCAATTGCATGTAGCTAACCTATGTCAGATCTGTGTCAAGTTCAGTTTATCTCATGTCAGCACTGGAGTGTTTTACAAGATCAGCGCTTCAACAAGAATCATCTAAGAATTGGGGGATGCTATGATTCATTACCAAAAGCTAAAGTGAACCTATCTAGCACCACACATGTATTTAATATAAAATAGGGTCATGGAACGTTAGAATGGTAAGGAGGCATGGAGAAGGGAGTTGGCCAACTTTCTCATTTCTTAGATAAGAAATGGGTTTTGTGAGGTTTTCTGCTCCAGCTGCCTCCTGGATCTACTTAGGTTCTTCCCTAGGCTGATACTGCTTTCTAACTCATGTTCTTCTGTGAATCGTTACAGCCTAGATTTGTTTGACATGATTATTTTAATTGTGCGTCACTGGCATGAAAATAAATAGTCTGGGTCTTCTACTTTTTAAGTCAGGTTTTCTAGTAGCAATCTCAAAATCCTGACTGTGAGCCCCTCTGCCACTTTGCTATCAGCCATTTAGAATACACACTTCTGAATTAGAAGCATAAAGAATCCAAAGAAAAAAGAAGCAACAGTTGGTTGAGTTGGCTGGGCTCCCTTGATTTCTTTAGCATTCAAGTGGACAATTTGTACAATTTCCCTTCCTTTGATCCCGAGCTGCCCATACTACCAAGTTGCAGGCACGAATTACTTGCCCAGCCCTCCATCCACAGACTTTGAAGGACAAGAAAAAAAAAATTCCCCCATTGTGAGATTCCCAGACCGAAAGTGCCTTCAGTGGCTGCTGCTGCTGACTTGGACCGTAGGAGAGGAGGCGGCTCCAGCCAGGGCTGCCCCAAACCGTCCTCGCCGCCAAACCTCTTGGTCTTGCCAACATTATTTCCTGCATAATGAAGCTCCTCGTGTGTGTCCACTGGCGTGCCCTTGGAAGACAGGAGTACCCAATCAGGAGTCAATTAAGGAGGGAGAAGAACGCAAGACAGAGCCTTTTATTTAACTTGGAACTGTGATAACCACGAAATAGCTCTGAGTATTTTGTGAATCAGATTGCCGTCAAACTCGCGTAGTTTTTTATTTGGATACGCTTCAGTGATTGTACTGTTCTTTGGTAAGAACTGTTTGATGTTCAGAAACCTTGAAGATATTTAGGCCACTTTCTTTCCCCCTTTTCAAATAGAAGTTTGTGTTTTGTCCACCACAGAGAGAATGCAAACGCCAAGAGGTCTGAGTTCACTTTGGAAGTCCAAACCCGCAGACTCTGATTGGCTTCTAACCTTGGCCAGACACGTTCTTCAGAGCTCCAGACCTTACGTTAAATGGGACAGGATCCTGTCATATTGAGGGCTGTAGACTGCAGGGCAGATGACCTGAATTCAAATCCTGTGACGGAAATTGAGCAAACTACCTCTTTTCACTTAGCTTCAGGTTATTCATCTTGCAGTGAGATAATGAGGGCACGAACTTCCTTGCAAAGGAAGACACCAGGGAAACAATTGGTGAGAAAATTAGGAGAACTACCTTTTTGGTAAGATTCATTTGCATTAGCTATTTCTGTTTTATGTAAATAAACTGAAATGATTCTTACTAATAAAGGAGACTAAACAAGCAATTACACAATATTAGAGACTGTAAGTTTTAAAGAATCATTGCAAAATATCTTGAATGAATCTGTATTAATTATGAAACAATTTCTGTCCAATGTATTGCAATACCTTGCCACTCTTTCGTTTCCTTTTTTCCCTCCTTTTCATGCTTCAGCCCAAACTAATTTCTTTTCCCATTTTCACTAAGCCCAAATCACTATTTTCTCCTTATTTTCCTTGGTTCCCATGCCCCGGAGTGCATTTGATGTTATCTTCATTTGATTTTAAGAATAATTTTCTGTAGGAAATGTTCTAATAGGGTCCAGACATTAAAAGGGAGTAGAAATAGAGCTTATGAAGACCAGAGGGCAGGAGGAAAGGTGGGGGAACAGGTCCAGAGATACCAGAAAGGTGAACTAGAAAGTCCAAGTATGAAAGTTTCTGTAAATAAGGGGGGACGGGAACCAAACTCACGGAATACCTGAGCTCTAGCAAACTATGTGGCAAAGTTTTAGTTGAATTCAGACAGATCCAGGTGACAGATGAGCTGTGTAGGTACAGAGGCTTTTGTGAGAAACTGACAATGTACTTGACTCCAACAGAGGCATTACTTTGGGGTGAGGGTCAGGAAGGGGGCATTGGAAGCTTTATATTTCACAGGAATATTAAAGTATGTGCTTCATAGGAGAGCCTGAGTAGAAATCTGTCAAGTGAATGAACACAAGAATAAGTGAATGAATGAATGAACAAACAAATTAAATGCAGTGACCAAATCGATGCTGCTGGTAAATGTCATTACATGTACGTTTGTATTTTAAACATAGAATTGTAGAAATAGAATATTCTGAGACCTGCACTGTCCTAACAATTACTGCGTTATCGTGGACCCTCCTAAACGAGAGGGAAAATAAACCAAAGGATTGTTCTTTTCCACTTTAACCTTGTCAGAGGAAGGGCTGTAGTAATTGAAATGCCACTTACCTTCTCAACTCTGAGCAGAGTGACTTAGCATTTACTATTTTTTTTTGTTAAAATAGAGAAGAATAATTTGGTGACATTACAAACTGTTTTTATTTTTAGATGGATTAATGGGACAAAACAGCCACGATGTAGTAGTTTTAGTAACCACTTGAACCATTTTATCCCATCAGCAAAATGTTAGCCACAATAACAGACCATTATTGTCAGTGCCACTGTTCAGCGTTTATTAAGGTGAAAATGCTATGTGAGATGCAGGCCTCATCAATGAATCTGGTAAACTAGGGTATCCTCTCTAAAGGTGCTCATTTCTAAAAAGTCAAATTATTCTGTATTTGTATGGGACTTACCAGTTTACAGCACATTTTTGCACCTTCATTTACTTCTAAGAACAATATTATTGTGTAAGAGTTATCAGCCCTCATTTCTATAGGTGAGGAAATTGAGGCACAGAAACCTATTAAGTGTCAGGGTGTATTCAAATGCATGTTTTTAGTTCCCAATGATATTAAATCTACAAAACTCTGCTTTCTAGGATCAGAAACTAGAAAGAGCACCTAGGAGCTCTGAGTAATAATAATATAGACAAAAGGTCTAAGAATAAGCAGACAAAGAAGTTCAGCTATTGGAAGTAGGTGGGCGTGGAGGTGGTGTCTCCCTGAAGGTTCTGAATCTTCTCTGAATCACAGGTACAGATGCAGTGTTGCATTGGTCATGTGAGTCAGCGTGAGGGTGAAGGCCTGTCCACAATTTCTAGTCACCAAAGAAATTGTGATAGGCTGTGGGGTCAGCCAGATGCTGGGAGACCCCAGGTCACAGCTCCTGTGCTTTCTCTGTCTCTGTGGGATGGGTGTAACTCTGGGTGGACAGTGGTGGAAAAAATAACACCTTTCTCATCCTCTCTGCAGCTTTCTGGGAGGATCCTAAGCATAGCTCCTGCTCTGAGAGGGTTAAAGGCCTAGACTAAAAGGAAGCCTCAGCGTCTGGCCCTCAGTTCTGGAGAGCAGTCATTCACATATGTCCATGCTCCTCTAATTTGAAGCTAGACCATCTTGATAAATAATTCAAGACATAAAAAAGCATACTTATGTAGAATACCTCCCTCAGCGGAATCTTCTGAATGTCTATGAATTGCTTACTTAGGAACCACACAACTTTGTGGAAAAACATAAAAGGTAGGTGAGTCTATATGGGAATTAGGCAGAAGAGATGATCTGTGTCTTTTGTTCCTCTTCCTTGCTCACTTTGTCCATTAGTTGGTTGAAAACTAGTCTATTTGTCATGTAGGGACAAATGTATTTACCTTTCTCCTACCAGTGGCACATAATCAGAGTATTCACTGTTTGTCTTAAGCTG
Source organism: Otolemur garnettii (assembly GCF_000181295.1). Classification (NCBI taxonomy): domain Eukaryota; kingdom Metazoa; phylum Chordata; class Mammalia; order Primates; family Galagidae; genus Otolemur; species Otolemur garnettii. Next base: position 19,224,144 of record NW_003852399.1, on the reverse strand, counting down.
ACTTCCCACATAGCCGACTATGTTCATGCAGATACATTGTACAGAGGTTTCAAAATCTGATGTTTACATCCATCTACTCTTTCTCTGAATTCTTTAGTTTTCCTTGGTTAACTGATGCATAATGGGCATGAAAGAAATGTTCAGAGAGTGAATTTTTTTGACTGAAAATAAATATGTAGAATTTCCAAGAGGTGAATACAGAAGAGCAGCAGATATCCCTGCATGTATAACATTGAGGATCCTTAGGAGAATTTCCCAGAGGTTTTTCTCTGTGGGGTGAGGATGTGAGATGGGACGTGGGTGGAGAAGGAAAAGTGTTTATTAAACACCTACCAGAAACTTTCACATGCATGATGTCAATTAAACCTTTAACAATTTGGGGAGACAGATAGTCTCGTTATATATATGAAAAATCAGGCACCAAGAAATTCGTGTGCTCCAGGTGGACGTCCTTCATGGTAGTGAAGCTGACATTTAAACTCAGGTCTGTATGTCTCCAGACTCACATGTATTCTTTCCATCAAATCCACAGCTCTCAGAAAGATATCATTTAGTGAGAATGTTAGGCTTCCTAATGACACAGCACATTTATGGTAGTTTTTGGTGATACATTTGTAACTCTTTTTTGAATTTTGGAATCCTTATTTTCTTCTCTTCTCCCCCCCGTAACCCCACCCCCGCCTTGTCTTCATGGTAGAGGGTCCTTGGTAAGAGTAAAGAGAAAGAAGCCTGGCATTGTGGCATATTGAAGCAATACTATGAGAATGGTTGGCATCATTAAGAGGAAGTGTTTTTGTTGCACTTTTTGTTTCTTCACTGTGAAGAATCCATATGATCTAAAATTATCTTTTGAGGCCCTTCCTCATACCACTCCTGCTGCCCCCATCAAGCCTGGTCCTTGGAGAGCATATGTAGATGGAGCCAGGATCAGGGAAGCTGTGGGACTGGAGAGAGCTGGAAACTTCCAGATGCTCAGCTGAGGTTGTTTTGAGTTGCCTCAGAAGGAACCCTGAGAGAAAGCCTTGGGTACAGGTAATCTATTTAAGAGGCAAAACCAAAAAAACACAGTGAAGGAATCTGGGAAGTGAGACATGGAAGGAAGAGCTAATGCAGGGTGTTTGAATGATGTGAAATGTGGACCCTAGATTAATGTGGGCCAGCTAGTCTCAATGCCGTGGAAGACTCTCTCAGAAAGTAAATAGGATGGAGCAAACAGGCATGTATTTATTAATTCTTATTTCATATTGATTGGAGGTTGTCCTGAGACTCTTTAAGTCTCTTGCAGTTCTTGGTTGTGCCTATCTCTGGTAGGTTCTGCTTTCACAGAGCCTGAAAAAGCCCTCAGGCAAGGTTGAGAGAGGCCCAGGTGGGAAGCTGCCCACTTACTGTCATTCTCCAGTAGCCATAAGTGAACTGGGGAGGGGGGCTGCAGAGCAGTGTGTCAGCAGCATTTGCTACAGGGGTCTCTACAAATGGGAGGAGACTTGTTGAGACAAGTACAGAAATACTTTGTACCCTTCTGTAGGCTCCACATTTACCCGTGATTGATGGGCAAGAAGATACCTCTGGAGAGAAGTTGTGTGGTGCAGTGGTTACAAGTGTGGATTCTGGCTCTGGGTTCAGATCATCTCTGTTACTCACTAGCTGGGTGGACTTGGTTGCTATTCAGTTTTTTAGTGCTAATCACACCTTCTGTGTAAAATGAGGATGATAATCATAAAACCCATGTCAAGCGTGTTGGTGCCAGGTCTAAACAAGCAAATACATGTGAAGCATTTACCACAAAGCCGAGCACAAAACAAGCCAGGGGGGCTGCTTACTTTTGGTCACGAAAGAGATTGCCTAGATTGCCTTTCAAATTTTACAAATGTGGAACTGATTTAAAAAAAAAAAAATCTCCCTAGTGAATTCTTTCACTAGAATGCATTCCTTTACATTCCACAAATTCTACTCTCCCCAACCCAAGACTTCACACATATTTTAACATGTAATCTACCTAAGTTTTGAATTCAATTTTAAGGGACACAAGTGTATAAAAAGACACAGTGAAAAGATGTTTTAAAAACCAGGAAGTGCTAGTGTTGTCACAAACAGACTGTACATCCTCATAACTTCACATGCCCAGCACCCATGAAGATGTAGATTGCATTATATTGACAATGAAATACGATCATGATTGTCACTGGTGGGAAAAGTGCTAAGTACCTTATACATTATCTCATTTTAAGTGTACATCAAATCTTATAGGGTAGATATTACCAGCTCTATTCTTCAGATGAAGAGACAGATTCCAAGAGTTGCTCAAGATCCCACAACTGGTAATTTGTGGGGTTGGGAGTCTGACACCAATGCATGTCTTTCAACCTCTATAAGCAATTGAAACACTGAAACAAGCTAAATGTTATCCTCTCCTGACATCACTTGAGATACTGTATACTCAGGGTGGCTTTACAACTGACGCTTGTATGGAGTCCTTGCTCTACTCTTTGTGGCTTTGGGCATCACTTAACCTCTCTGAGCTCATTATATTATATGTTTTCTATAAAAGAAAAAAAATGGTCTCTACCTCTAGGGCTATTTTGGTAGTTCTGTGAAATTATCCTAGTACTTTATAGTTCAGTATTAAAACAATAATGGTTTTGAAAGGAGAGGGTGGGAATCTTTAGGAATAAGAACAGTAGCAAAGGAATTCAGATTTCTTTCATAATCAACTTCTGCTACATATTTCAGTTGCTAATTGAAACTGCTCCCCTTTTTATCCCATTTTATTGATTCACTTCATAAACATGTACTAAATACTTAGTATAAATCAGGCATATTTTAAGTGCTGAGGCTGCAAAGACAAAAGTAATATGGTACCTACATTCAAATGGCTTCAAACTTTAGATGGGTCAGAAATTTTTTCCAAATAGTGGCAGGAAAATGATGGTGATAAGGATTCGTTTTGCCAACCTCTCTTTTTAGAAACATATTCTGCTCTCTATCTTCACTGAGAAGAAAAGATAACTCAGAGTTTTATTTGCCCTCTACTCATTGTTTAGAAATGGTTAAGTGTAAATGCTTTTAAATTAGCTTTGACTGTACATGAAGACTCTCAGGAGGATGCGTGCTCATGTATAACAGACACCTCTATCTACAAATGAGGTCCTTCCCAAACACTGTAAACCATTAAGATAGCTAGCTTTGCTGCAGATAAGCAGGACAAACAATTGTCCCCTTTCTACATGGGCACTGATTCTGCTGCTTTTTGTTGGATTTCAAAGCACAAAGATGATAGAAGTCTCAAAAACTGCTTCTCCCCTAAATGTCAAACTTTCTAATGGGCTTAATCGTTTGTTTGTAGACTTTCTCACAGGTACAGGTAACATAATGTTTGTATGTTGGTTGTGAATAATTTTAAAGGGTTTTCTGATCCAAATTAATCTCCCCATTTGCATATAATTAGCTTTAGTATAATTAGCTATAAGTATCTTTCTATCCCTAAATAATCAACTGCTATACAAGTGAGAATAGAGCTTGAAAATGTATTTCTAATTTTCAGGGGAAAGTTTGTGAGGTTTCCTGTTAGTTTACTAGTTATGATGCTTCTTTCTAACTCAGTTCTTCTTCAGGAGTGATTTTGCCCCCAAGGGACAAACTGCTACTGCTGTTCGGTAGGTAGAGGCTAGGGGTGCTGCAAATACCCTGTACAGGGCAACCACCTACAGCCAGAATTATCTGACCCCAAATATGGATAGTGCTGAATTTGCAGGACTCTATGAGTCTTCCATTATTATCTGAAAATTTGGGGAGATAAAATTGCATTCTTTAAAGTTAACTCTGCCAGTCATAGACATGGATTTCCCAGTGGCAAGATAAGCACCATCTTGCAAACTTACTTAGTTCATCAGCAAAGTAGCAAAACCAACAACACTCTAACCAATGAATTTTACTGTTCCAAATTGAAACAAATCAGAATTTTGACCTTCTTTGACTCATTTTATAAGCTCTCTTGACTTTGCTTGAAATGTTATCTGTGTATGAATGACAACAGCATTTTATTGTTTAAGATCTCTATAGGATCAACTTGCCCTTGGCCAGTCATAAAGAAAGATAGTGGAGTAACGAATGTAACTACCACTTGTTGAAGGGATAGAATTTGAGTGATCAATGTGAACTCCCATACTTTTTGTCAAATCTTCTTGAGACTTTCTTACTTTAAGACCTTTGCTCATACTATTCCATTCTTCCTTAACTGTTAAAATTCTATCCATAACTTAAGGCCCAATTGTCTGTAGACTAGCTTAAGAAAAAGAAATACTTGAATGGTGGGATCACACCTATGGTGTATAATGCAAGGGTACATGTCAGATCTATTAATATAGAGTATAAATGTCTTAACACAATAATTAAGTAAATGAGATGAGGTATATATTAACCAGTGTGATGTAAGAGTTCCTAATTCTATATGAAATTAGCACATTGTACCCCATAAATGCATTAATGTATACATGATCTATGTGTTTGTGATTTAATAAAAAAATTTAAAAAAAAGAAAAGAAATACTTCTTCCTTAAGTACATTTTGTGGATTCCAGCATTCTGTGTTCCTGTCATTTAAAAAAGGATACGTATGTACATTTCTAAATACACATATCTCATTTAAAATATATGAAATATCTTCAGCAAAATTCTAAACACTTTCAAGCTAAGAATTCCTATTTTACATCTTACTGTGTAGGAGAGGTGTGCTGATAGCATGCTGAATGGAATTGTTCATTGTTCCTTGTTTTATTTGTGATCTTTAATATACCCTCTTTTAGATTATTTCACTATGTTTTAAAATGAAAACCAGAAAAAGATAGAGATAAGTTATTAGCTACATGTAGGAAGACAGAGAGCCACACGTACTTGAAGTGACCTGCTTAGTTTGGAGTATTTCAAAGCATTTAGATTCTGTACCATTTTCCCACAGAACGTTCTTTCTCGTTAATGAGCTCTGGAAGGAGAGAGGTGGAGGGCAGGAGGTGAGGACAGATAAGGATTTGAATGTGTGTTTCTCACAGAGCAGCAAGTGGTGAGAGACGTTTGCCCTGGACCCCTGAAACTTATCTCACATATTTGCTAATCAGGTGGAAGAGGGAACTGCACACATTTAAAACTTAACCACAATACAAACCACACATGGGAAAGGGGAGCAAGGAAACGTGAAAGCGAGGCACCAAGTCGTGCAGTTCCGCATTTGTTTTATTTTAAACTTCCCTCACTATGTTCATACCATAAAGAATAAATCAAAATACGATGAGGTAAACATTCGATATATTCCTGCGAGGAGATCACGGTTAAATACTAACATATTTCTTTCCACTATCCCCTTGGAAGTGTTGGTGTCTACTGCTTTCCAGTTCACAAGTAGCTTCACTCGTCCCTTCTCAGTACTAAACATTCTTTTGGATTGTTCAAATTTTCTTTTCCAAACAAAACACAAAATTATGTCTTGCAGATGTGCATTCTTTAGATTAAAAATAGGATCATAATTTAAGGTTTAAAGATAAGGTAGAACAGTCAAAACGCTTGCAGAATATACTTTATCACATATACATCACTTAATATCCCCAATGTGCACATGCTCTTGCCCACTACACAAAATAATTCTTATTGAATTGTTTTGCTCTTGAGAAAATCTATGCATTTTTAAGACTCTCTAGTCAATATTAACCTGGAAGCAAGCATAATTTTACTGTAGGGATGGCGTCTGATATATCTGAAAAGGAGATTTTGTATTTGGAAAATACCAATGACATCCTATCTCAAACAAATACATTCCTCAAATATAAGAAGAGTCTGTAAGAGGTACGTAGTAGGTCAAGCATACTTCATGTAAACTTTATGTCCACTTTAAACCACCGAAGAATAATCAGTGTGTAATTGAATCACTTGCTAATGTAGTCCATTGACTTGATGACCTTAGATATTAAGACCTGACTTACTGCAATCAGAGTTGGGATTGTTTCTGTTTAACAACAATTCAACATCTCATTCAGGCTCTTTCATTAGCTTCTCTGATAACTCAATACAGAATTATTTTTAAAATGATAACTTCTCCACTATTTTATTATTTCTATACTACTTAGATTATTTATAATACATTTATTTTATCTAAAGCATGACTCTGCTTGTCTTTAGGATGGGAAAAAGCAAGACTGTGTAATACAAAATCAAATCCCCAGATCCTGCTCTGAATTTCCTTCTAATAATTAGAGCTTTTATGATATCATTTATTCTTTATTTCATTTGATAAATTATCATTTTGTCAGCTTACACATGGAGCAAATGCTTGGAGAGATACCTGCATACCAGATGGACTGTTTTCAATATTAATGTTTACCATGTAAAAATCATGTCTGAGTTAGCTATTGATTTTTGCTGTGTAAGAGCAACTCATTTTTTGGTGTTTCATCAAATGTGCATTATTTTACCACTATTTTTCATAGAATTTTGGCAGTTGTAGGTGGGAGTGGCCATGGAGGTGGTCTGGGCCAGTGGCCTGATGACTGAAAAATCATTGACAATCTAATGTAGGAGGTGGGTGTACATAACATTATCGTCCTTCCTGACTCTTGAGTGAAGATAAGAGGCTACGACAGTGAGATACCCATTTGCTTAAATGTATGCTGTAAAAATTCAGTGTTTTTTTGCTGGAATCTCCCTATATATACAACCTGTCCATTAGTCACCTCATACATTTTATTATCACTTCATACTTTATTTTCTTCCTTTGACCTCAGGAAGATTCCCAAGTAGTTCTAAAACCCATTAGTATCTCTGAACACTCACAAAAAGTCCATAAATGATTTCTTAATGGTCATTACTAATCAAGATTGAGCAATCTTGGACTAGCTACAAGTCATTGTATGCAGACTCCCAAAAAGACTTTAATATGAAACTTCTCTTATTCTCTTTTGTTAATACTATCATTTCCCTTTTCAGCATATAAAAATATCCAACACGTTTACCACTCCATAAACCCAATATAATGAATGTGAAAATTCATCCATTTTCACTCTCTGATATTGCTTGGTTTTATAGAAATGAGGAGGTTGCAAAACTACTATGGTTTACGTGGAAAATGAGGAATACGTCTGTCTGTGCACCTGGTTGCATCCTAGTTTCTGGTTTTTCCCTCAAAGAAAGCAACTGTCTGCAAAGGGCTTCATAATAATTGTATTTAGATATGGTGTCCAGCTCCTGTGGGCACCTATGCCATCTGAACAATGATCTATAGTGATGTGGTATATACTATAACATAGAAATGTGGAATTTGGAATAGTACCGATGGAGATCAAATCCTGGCTCCGCCATATTCTAGCTGTGAGCTTTGGGCAAGTCACCACTAATGTAGGGATAATGCTAATATAACCTCACGTGGTTGTTGTGAAGAAGCAGTGCCATAATAAAACTCTCCTCACTGTGCCTGTTTTGCAGTAAGTACTCAATGACTCTGGCTAACCATTACTCGTATTCCTGCTTCTGGGCCTGAGAAAGTGTTGAGAAAGACTTCTTGCCCTCCAAGGGAAGGAGCATTTTGCAGTTTGGTCACTAAAGGAATATATCAAAACAGTTAAGAACAAATCCTCCAAATGAGAGGCCAGAATTTTTGCTGAAGCTCACAAAGTGAGGAGTCTTGCTGTTTTGGGGGGCTTATTAAAAATCAAAAGCATACAGATAAAGTCTCACAGAACAGCCTGCAGGCTTACCCCCACTCCCATCACTTGGCACACTAGCAGACCATCTGGTCCAAAATAGAAGCTGACCAAAGTTAGGACCCTCCTTTTAGAGACTGTAGAGTTATTTCAAACAAATTTATGATCTTTCTGAATGTGTAGAAAAAGACAAACTCTTTCTTTTGTACTTACACTCAGGATAGAACACTTCTGTAACAAACCATGTAAGTTTTTTCCAGACCAAAATTCAATTCTCCAATATTCAATTATGACACCATGTACCGGGAGCTATTACAAATGCCACAGGTTAAGGACTCAGTCCCACAAGACTGTCCCTCACTTCAGATACCAGTTGAAAATTATAGGTCCACAAATTGCCCACAATTTCTATCCAACTTAGCTGCAAATTGGAGATTCCCATGATATTCTCCCTGTGTTTAATCATGCTAGAGCAGCTCACAGAACTCACAGAAACACTATGTTTTTTATTTTATTATGCAATAAAAGATAAGTGGTGTGGATGAACAATGAGATGAAGGAGGGCCAGGGGCTTCTGTCCCCATGGGAGTGGAGATGCATCACTGCCTGGCATGTGAATGGATTCACCAGTATGGAAGCTCTACAAACCCAGACTTTTGGGATTATTTTATAGTGCTTTCACCACATAGAAATGACAGATTATTCACTTGATTTCCAGCCACTCTTTCCCCTCCAAGGATTGGGGGATGAGCTGAAAATTTCCAGCTTTTAATCATGGTTTAATCGTTTCTGTGACCAGTCCCCATCCAGGAGCCCACCAAGAAAGAGTTAGCTCATTAGAACAGAAGACATTTCTGTCTCCCAGAAATTCTGAGGGATTTAGAAGGAATTGGGACAGAGACCAATATGTATATTTCTTATTATTTCACAGGAATTGTAAAAAGAGCAAGTGGACCTTTTGAAGACATCATCTATTGCATTCAGTAAGAGTTGGGATTTTCCCTCTTTCTAAGTATGTTTGATCACACCAGGCATGATAACGGCATTTGCCTGAATGCTTTCCACATTCACCATGGGAGGAGGCATTGTGGGGATGATGGGGTGTCTTCAGCATAATTTGTGTGGCATGAATCTTCCCATGTTCCCAAATATGATTAGGAATATGCCAACAGATCTACTCCTACCAACAGGCACCCCCATGTAGTAGTGTCCACCAGACTAGTTGCTCTTAACCAACCTACTGAACATGTTGGACAAAGAGAGAGACCAACACAGTTGGGACCCTCCACACATGAAGACAATGATGCCTGGAAAGAATTTAGCATTTCAGATCCCACCATTTTTATCTTTGAACTTTCTCTTCTGAGTTAGTTCCCTCCTCAGCTACAGCATCAAAGAAAAGAATCAGTATGCCCACTAGCTAGAGAAGTAGTGTAGCCTGGTGAGGTAGTTAAGCATTCTCCATCTGAAGTCAAGTTTCTTGGATTTCAAATCGAACTTCCGCCATCTTTAAGCCCTGGCTAACTTGCAAGAGTCTCTTAGCCTCTTAGGTATAATATCTCCATCTCTAAAATGAGGTAAAGATAGACTCTAACTCACAGGCTTTGAGTTTTTGTGTGTAGATAAAATCAGATGATGAAAGTAAAACAATTGGCATATTTATTGAGACATTTAAATGCTCAATAAATTAGGGTTTATGTTTTTAATATTGGGGGGCACTATTGGTTCTCTGTAAAAAAAATCTAATGAGATAAAATTTTGTTTGAGTCAAATGTAGTAGTGATGGGAACTTTAGGGAACTAGAAAGGTAAGAGTATAGAGAAGCTGCCCTGGCTGGTGCATTGGGCTGGAAGGGTAGTAGAAAAGATAATACACATAGTATCTAAAACCCCCAGCAAAATAAGCTTAATGTGTAAATGGCTTGGATGCTAAGAAGGATGACAAGACAGTATCTGTCAGCCCAGCAAACCCATTTGTCTAGGACCTTGGATGCTGCTAGGGGTTGAATTTTGTTTATTTTCCAAATTCTTATTGAAGTCCTAAGCCCTTAATATCTCAGAATGTGATCTTATTTAAGGAGAGAGTTTTTATAGAGGTAATCAAATTACATAAGGTAGTTAGGGTGGTCCTTAATTCAATGTGACTAGCATCCTTGTAAAAAGGAGACGTTCAGACACAGAGATGTGCATAAGGAGAGAGTGCCACGTGATATACATAAGGAGAAGACAGGCATCTGTAAGTGAAGGAAGGAGGCCTGGAACAGACTCTTCCCCCATAACTCTCAGAGAGAGCCAACCTGGCCAACATCTTGAAGTTTTGGAATGTGAGACAATGATTTCTGTTGTTTAAGCCACCCAGTCTGTGGTAGAGTAAGTCCTCAATTTAATATCATTGACGGGTTTTTGGAAAATTGCAACTTAAAGCAAAAGGATATATAACAGTTATACCACAGGCTATTTGATATAAACAAGAATTAAGTCCCTATAGCATATTTCTGGTCTCAAACATCATCAAAAAAAAATCACTGAACTTCTAAATAAAGACCAAAACACTCAGTTCTAATAATAAATATTGAAATACATGTGAGCTGTATATACATTTAAGAAGGATTCATAAAAACAAGTAAGATAATCACTCTCACACACATACCTGCACTTACTCAAACTAGAACCATGTGGATACATGGATTCACCACATGTGGACATCTGTGGACATGAGAGAAAACTGGAGGACTTGGAGAAAACCCACACAGTCACGGGGAACGTGCAAACTCCACACAGACAGTGGCCTGGGCCAGGAATCGATTTTTTTTTTCTCATCAATGTTACAACAAAATGATGTTGAACAAAAGAATGTTATTCCAGGGCCTGCTGTATTTTATGCACATTACAGAAGCCCTAGAAGTCGAATGCAAATCTTAACAAAAAGTGTGCTGACATGGTGTTGCTGAGATCATTGGTGCTACACATAGTGGCATGAGGAAGAAGCTGGGCTTACTGGGTTATGAGGCCAGCACAGCCTGCAAGCCAGGAAGGGTGTCTTAGGGGATTTGCTGCAAGCCAGGAAGGGCATCTCAGTTTGGGTGTGGGTGGGTCCTGTTAGGCCTCTTGGGAAAAATTGTATCCTAGAAACTTCCCCTCCCTTAGTTTTCCACTGGAGCACAATGGGAGAAACCCTCCCATTCAATTTTCATTGGTGTCCAAAGCATACTTAAAAGGACTCATGTAGTTAGGTTGAGACTCATGTAGTTAGGTATTTGGTTTGAGACTAACGGGAAGGGGAAGCTATGAATTTTGATTTTCCTTCTCGTCCTTATTCCTCCATTTTTTGTGAATCAAATTCAGACTATAGGAAACATTGAATACAAATAGTTTTACTTCTCATTTAGCCAACTCAAGCCTCTAGGGGTATAGATAGTTATGCAAAATTAATTAATAACATACTCATCCTGTCCTTTCTTTATCAGACATGTATTACTATGAATCAGGGAATGTGCTCAACTAGCATAAGAGCTTCAATGCAGATGAGATTTGGTTCCTGTCCTGGTGGGGCTTACATGAGGGAAGTAGGTGAGTAAGCAGAAGGCTGTAGTGGAGTTTAATAGATGCCGAGTGGCTCAGAGATGCTATGAAGACACACAGGAAGGGCATTATCCCAGCCCGGAGCCTAGAAAGTCTATGAGAGGCTTCAAGCTACAGAAGATGCCTGAACCTAATCCTAATAGATTCTCTTAGATGGGTGAACAGAGGTGGAAGGAAAATACAGGACAACCCAGATAGTGGGCCTAACACATATGTTGGCATGGGAGAGTCAGAGAGCATGGGACAGGAAGTGTGAATGATTTGATTTTCTTTTGTCAAGAAGGTTGGGTATGGAGAGAAGGGGATGGATGGGCAGTAACCATAGAGTATGGTAGGATAGAGGAAATGCTATTTTTAAGACAGAAGAGATAACAATATTGTATTGTATACTTAAGAGATTTGCTAAGTGGGTAGATGTTATGTTGTGATTTTATCACAAATAATAATGATTAAAAAATCGATGAGTTGTATATAGTTATGACCTGTTTACTTCAATAACAAGTATACAAGAAGAAAAAAGAAAATAAATCAAGGAGTTATACTATATATTTCTTAAATTTTTCATATTTTTACCTATAATAATATGTATCTTATTAGGAAATGGAACAATGTCATAAATTTTAAAGCAAGATGACCTAATAGAAATCTAATCTCTTTAGAAAGCCTGTAGCCACCATTAGAAAGACCATGATTACACGAGGACTACTAGCAAAGAGAAAGAAAGAACGAACCATGGACTGTAGCCCCATGAAGTAGAAAGTGAGCTACATTTGGGAGTTAGCATTTATTCACTGACTCACTATTTACTGAAGTTCTAGGATATGTTAAGATTGGGCAACAGAGTGGTCATTTTTGACCTCATGAAAAGCTCTAAGTTTACCTCTTGGCTGTGTTGTTCGTTCCCTTGCTGTGTGGTTTCTGAGCGACTCACTAAGCTAATGTGGGAGTCTCTGCACCTTAATTGATAAGATGAGAAAGCTGAGCCAGGATCACTCTCAGTTCTAAAATGATTCTGTGATGAACATTAAGAAGAACCTATTTCTCAAGTTTGCATGGGTAGAATTTAAGTTTGCTTCACTTCAACCCCCTCGCGCCCTCCCCATTCTAACTCAGAGTACCCCGGGCCAAGAGTATACTGAGGTAATGATTCCATACTGGGAAGGAGAATGTTCATGTAACCGTCCCATTAGGCAGCAATCCCTGTCTCCCAAAGTAATAAAAATCATACATTTATGACTTGCATGAAATAAAAACTGTGAGCTTTCATTGTTTCTGTGAAAAATCTGTCATCTCTCTGTGCAAACTGGTTTCTATCACTGAGAGGCTTACTGTTATAATCATAGACTTTCCCCCACCGTTTTACACTCATTCTTTTGCCAGGAAACAATGGGATTTTTACATCTTTTTTTTTTTTATGAGCTGTTATGACTCAATTGTGAAAATATTAAGTGTTGAAGGGTGAGAAACATGGCTGGCCCAGGAGAAATTTCTCAAGCAAATAAAATTTTTGCTGGCTCCCTGATCATGCGAAGCACCCCTGCTTCCTCTATCTGAACCTCAGCTGTCTTCTTACTTAGGTCTGCGGTCATGTATGACTGATATTTGTCAGCCACTAATGATAAACTTAAGAAAATGTTCTCACATATTCCTTATAAGAATCCATGATAAAGATGATACCATCTTCTTTCACAGGTAGGGAAATTGAGACTCTCAGATAATAACTTTGCGGAGACCATATAACTAGTAAATGTCAGAGCTAGAATTGGAATGTAACTCTGGTTTATCTTCCAGTCCTTATTCTTATCCTTTAACTATTCTTTCTCTCTCTTTCTCTCCCTGCTGGTTTCCTGCCAAGCTTGCTTGTGGAATTGTAGGTATCAATATTACTTTCAAACAGTAGTCTGTGCTCACTACTGGGGCTGATCTGTGCTCCTTACCCTGTTGCGGTGGAGACCTCACATAAAAGTTAGGGGAAGTGAGGGGCGGTGTCTGTGGCCCAAAGGAGTGGGGTGCTGGCCCCATATGCCAGAGGTGGCAGGTTCAAATCTGGCCCCAGCCAAAAACTGCAAAAAAAAAAAGTTAGGGGAAGTGACAGCTCTTTTCTCTGCCATATGTGAGGCATAAACCTTCCAATATGTGTATTTTTGAAGGAGTTATTTAGCATTATTTGGGTGGAGCAAATGTTTGGTATTTTATTTTATTTGGTTTTCATGGAAAATTACTCTTCAGAAAGCTTGAAGACATTTCTTACAGGAACTGAGTATAAGCCAAAGGCTGGCAAACAATTTTACAAAGTAGAAGATGAAAAAAAAAATACGGGCAAGCTGATACACCTCCTGGACGATTCATATGGCCATCAAGGGAAGAGGAAGTGTCAGAGCATAGAGCAGTCACCCAGTGTCTTTTCATGGCCACATGACTTAAAGTTCTGGTGGGACAATTACAACAGCAACTGGATAACTGGAGAAGCCAGCATAATAAACTCTCCTCCCCCACGGTCACCCCAACAAAATGGCATTTAATGAATATCAGCTGATGAAATAAGCCTACAAGCAGAAGAGAAAAATCGTGTTTTGACACTTGTAAAGGGAATTTCTGGGCCTGGTCTAGCATTATTTAGCTTATATGTTCAACTAAATACTACTACTGTTTTCCCCTTATAAATTATCCCTCTCCGAATGTTGTATATTAGCCTAGGACTCCATTAATGGTTTTGGACAGAGGCAGCTGTCCTCTGGGCCTGATGTAAGTTTCTGAGATGTTCTGCAGGATAAGCCTACTCACATCAGTTGAAAGGATAGTCAGCTCTTTCTAAGCCTTTTCGTTTGTTTATTATTGGTCTCTCTCCATTTCCCTTCTTTACTTTGGCAATACAGCTGATTTTAAGGGAATTCTCCATTCTAAGGAAACAAAGACCACCATCTTGTTTAAGTATGTGGGGAAAGAGTTTCTCATCTTGACATTGCAACTGACCTGGACACCTAGCCTCAGCCCTAGAATGTGAATAATGCCAGTGGGTCTGCATTGTATTATATTTATAGCACGAAAGGTCCTTCAGATAAACCATACTTCAGAGTGAAGGGTCGAGCATCACAGCCTGCAACAATGGAGGTGATGTGAGAGTTTTCTGCCCTCCCGTAAGTTTTTCCACTGTCATGAAGGGTTATCAAGAAGATCTCATCAGTTCTTGTTCTCCCTCACCATTGCAGCTGGCCTTGTATGCATATCCATCTCCACCTGCAGCCCTGATTCTGCAGCTTTCCAGTCTCATATGGCCAATCCATGCTATGACTCTTCACAATTTCAGATGTATCATGGCCAAATCAACTTATTCTTCTTCCCCTCTCAACTGGCCTCCCTCTGAATCTCTGTCATTCTGTTAAAGAAGTACTTTTGACTTCTCCATCAAGTTTCTCTCCCCTGCTCCCTTTCAATATCAACTCAGTTTAAACAACAACAACAAAGCTCTAAAATGATTGCTTTTCCTCAACAACATGTCTGGTCTAAGTTCATTTTTTTCCTGCTACTGATACTCTCCCCGTCTCTCCACTGAGAGATTGTAACCATGTATGCCCCACCTAACACCACTGCTTCTGGTCTTTTCTTCCTCTGATCCTTTCTGCAGACCATGCAGTTATGTCCTTCTCAAGGCAATGTTTTCCTTGGATTTCCTCTGTTCAGAAGTCTGCACTTAGATCCAGGATCTCCTGAATCAGCTCTAAATGCTTTACTAACTTGTAAGATAGAAATCTTCTTGAAATGTATTGAACTTCATTTCTTGCTAGTGCCTTGAACATATCTTTAATTCAGACAAGACAATTCTCATTCGTCTCACCACCATTGGGTTTATTTTTTAACTTTACTATGTCTTCTTGTTTGGAAAGTTTTTAAAACCCTTTCTGTTTATCTGAATTCTATTCATTAAAGCATAAATCCCGGCTCTCATACTTTTACCGTAGCTTTCTCACTCCAGCCTGCAACTTCGACTGATTTTTAACTACTTTGAATTTCTTCTGGTTTTTCTCTTCTGATTGAATGTTGTATTATTCTCGAACAATGACAATTAACTTCATCTCTCCAAATAGGCTGTAAACAGGAGGATCAGAGACTAAGTTCTGTTTCAAATGAACAGAGAGACTAATATTTGTGATGTTCATTCCCCATTTCCTGATAAAAGATAAAACCTACCATTCATTTTTAAATAGCCCTTTACAGTCTATGGAGACTTTCATATGCATTATCATTGAACCAGAAAGCCCAACCAGATTTCTTTGTATTCTCAGTCAGGGAAAGTAGTTATTAACCATCTCTGCAGAAACGCAAGGTCACCTGGCAAAGAACCTAGGACCTATTTGAGTAAGCAAATGTGCACCAGATAGAGGAGTGTAGGCACAAATTTGTAAGGAGAGCTTCTGCGTTATTTTTCAAGCCTTCAGACAGTATGAGGACCTTTTGGGTGGGAGGGAGATAGCGTGTAGGAGGAGCCCAGAGAGTTGTCTGGGAGGGAAACAACTCATTTCCCTTAGCTGCTCCTCCCTGAGTTTCAGGATTAGAAAACTCTGCTTGTAGTAGAGTGGTCCTAACCACCATCAGTAACAAGAGGACAGAAAGAGTCTTTTAAGTAAAGCAAACATAAGTTCAGAGAAAAGTGGTGCTTAGGAGGAGGAAAAAAGTAAGCATTATTTTCTATATGTGAAGCAACAGCTGCACCTATTCTATATTTGGAATCAGTTTTGTTTCAGCTCTCTTTGGGGATAATTTGCCTTGGGAAGAAAAGGCCCCAAAGATCTGAAAATTAAGGTGGTTGCAGTTTGGGAGTTCAGGCCCATGTGAAGCTCGGCACAATAGTCTATTAAAGAATCCCACAGCCACTAGTGAGAAAATTAAAGGAATCTGAGTCCCCATCATATGTCTCTGTACCACCTTTGAAAATCACTTTTGTGCAGAACCAACACTGCTGAGTTTTACTCAGGCCTGATCAGTACATCCTGCCCTCTGTCCTGGGAAAGTGACTGAGTGAAAGAAGAGAATGCATTG
Organism: Otolemur garnettii; assembly: GCF_000181295.1. Lineage (NCBI taxonomy): Eukaryota > Metazoa > Chordata > Mammalia > Primates > Galagidae > Otolemur > Otolemur garnettii. Next base: position 19,207,845 of record NW_003852399.1, on the reverse strand, counting down.
ATCCTGGTAGACAGCCCTCTGTACTGCCATGGCACCAGGAGGAGATCCACCCCTTCTCAAAGAAGGTTTGTCTCGGTTACCTTGCCTTGGCTGTGATCAACCAGCTTCTACTCAGTAGCTCTCTATAGTCAGTATGCCTTTTTTTCCTGGTGGGTACTATTAAGACCAAGAGGTTTCTTGGAATTAATATATGGAGAGAATTAGGGCCTTGATGAAATGCAGATCAAACCTCTTGCTATTCTGTCTGCTCCCAAGCAAGAGAAATTTCAAGCATTACATTTTAGATTTGACTGAGGCATATTCTTCAATCTATGTGTATGCAAAATACAAAGAGAGTTCCATTTTTTTTTTTTTGCTTTGTGCTGGAAATGTGGTTATTTATTCATCCTTCAAATTTGTAAATTTCTTTTTTTTACTTTGCTTTTTTATATTTGTCTTTTCCTCTATTTTAAATTTTTTAGATTTTTTTATTTAAGATTACTATGAGGGTACAAGTGATTAGGTTACATTGTTTGCATTTTTTAGGTAAAGTTCAAGTTGTAGTTGAGTCCTTCACCCCGGGGGTGTGCTGTATACACTTCCACTGTGCCCATTAGGTGAGAGTTTACCGATCCCTCACCTTCCTTTCTCCCCATGCCCTCCTTCCTTCTCCCGCCACTTGAATTTAATAGTGTTTTTCTCTCATGTGGGGGTGTGGTTGTTTCTATATCGGTTTAACATTACTATTGTGTACATTGGACACTTGCTTTTCCATTTTTGTGACACTTTTCTAAGAAAAATGTTCTTCAGCTCCATTCAGGTAAATAGAAAAGATATAAAGTCTTCATCTTTTCTTACGGCTGACTAGTACTCCATGGTATACATATACTACCGTTTATGAATCCATTCATGAGTTGATGGGCACTTGGGTTGATTTTGCTTCTTGGCAATTGTGAATTAAGCTGCATTGGACATTCTAGTGCAAATGTCCTTATAGCAAAATGATTTTGTTTCTTCTGGGTGGATACCTAGTGATGAGATTATGGGATCAAATGGAAAGTTTACTTTTAGCACTTTGAAGATTCTCCATACTTCTTTCCGTAGTGGCTGTGTTAGTAGCCCACAGGTAGTATAAAAGTATTTCCTTCTCTCCACATCTACGCCAGCATCTGCAGCTTGGGGATGTTATGAGGTGGGCGATTCTTACTGGAGTTAGGTGATATCTCAGAGTGGTTTTGATTTGCATTTCTCTGACAATTAGGGACAAGGGGCTGTTTTACATGTGTTTTTTGACCACTCATCTGCCTTCTTCAGAGAAGTTTCTGTTCACGTCACTCGTCCATTTATAAATGAGATTGTTTGCTATTTTCTTATTGATTAATTTGAGTTCTCTGTAGATTCAGGTTATCAGCCCTTTGTCAAATTCATATCATGCAAATATCTTCTCCTATGCTGAAGGTTGTCTTTTTGCTTTAGTGGTTGTGTCATTAGCTGTGCAGAAGATTTTTAGTTGATCATGTCACATTTATTTATATTTGGAGTTGCTGCAATTGCCAAGAGGGGTTTCTTCATAAAATCTTTTCCCAGGCCAACACTATTAAGAGTTTTTCCCACACTTTCTTCCAGAATTTTTATCATTTTTTGTCTTAAATTTAAATCTTTTATCCAACGAGAGTCAATTTTTGTAGGTGGTGAGAGGTGTGGGTCTAGTTAGACTAGTTTCAGTCTTCTACACGTGGCTTAACATTTATTAAATAGGGATTTTTCCCCACAATGTATGCTTTTTTTGCTAAATCAAAGATCAGATGGCAATATATGGCTGTGCATTCATTTCTAGGTTCTCTATTCTATTCCATAGGTCTGTATCTCTATTTTTGTGCCAGTACCATACCGTTTTGATCACTGTAGGCTTGTAGTATAAGCTGATGTCTGATAATGTGATGCCTCAAGATTTGTTTTTATTTCCTAGAATTGCACCAGCTATTCAGGTTTTTTTCTGGTTCTATATGAAATGAAGTACTGCTTTTTCAAGTTTTTCAATGTATGGCATTTGTACTTTGATAAGTATTGCATTAAATCTGTAGACTGTTTTGGGTCGTATGGACATCTTAATAATGTTGATTCTTCCCAGCCATGAGCATGGTATATTTTTCCATTTGTTAATACCGTCTGCTATTGCTTTTCTCAGGATTTCATAGTTCTCCCTATAAAGATCTTTCACATCTTTGTTAGGTATATTCCCAGGTATTTCATTTTCTTTGTGAAGGGTATTATGTCTTTGATTCAATTCTTAGCTTGACTGATGTTAGAGTATATAAAGGCTACTGATTTATGGACATTGATTTTGTATCTCAAGACATTACTATATTCCTTGATCACTTCCAGGAGCCTTGTGGCTGAGTCTTGGAATCTTATAAGTATAAGATCATATCATCAGCAAAAAGCAAGAGTTTGATTTCCTCTGCCCCCATTTGAATACTCTTGATATCCTTCTGTTGCCTGATTTCATTGCCTAGAACTTCCAGCCTTAGCTTTAGCAGTGACATTATCCCAGGGATGCAAGATTGGTTCAACATATGTAAATCCATAAATGTAATTCACTACATGAATAGAAGCAAAAACAAAGACCATATGTTCCTCTCAATAGATGTAGAAAAGGCATTTGACAAAATTCAGCATCCTCTTCTGACAAGAACACTGTTCCATATTTTTTTAATCTTCTCAATAAACCTATAGATCAGAAAGGCAACTATCACTTTCCCCATTTGAAATGTCATCGTCTCTTTGTAGCTGATACTTTAAAAAGTTAGGACTGCTTATACAATTCAGAAACATCTAATCTCCTTCTTGACCAAGTGTAGTAGTCAGAATAATGGTCCTCAAAATGTCCATGTCCTAGTCCTTGGAAACTGTGAGGATGTTATTTTACATTACCAAGGGACTTTGCTGATGTGGTTAAGTATTTTCAGAGAGATTATTCTGGACTATCTTCGTGGGCTCAGTGTGATCACAAAGATACTTATGAGGGAGGCAGGAAGGTCAGAATCAGAGAAGGAGAGATAGTGTCAGAAGTAGGGGGGCAGGTGGTGAGAATGAAAGAGTTTTGAAGATGCTGATTTTGAAAAGAAAAGGGCCAGGAGCCAAGGAATGCAGTGGTATCTAAGAGCTGGAAAGTCAAGGTGATGGTTTCTCCTCTAGAACTTGGAGAAGAAGGGAGGAAGGCAGGCCTCTCAACACTTTTACTTTAGAACTTCTGACCCCCAGCAAGGTATATTATTGCATTCATGCTGTTTTAAGCTGCTCAATTTGTGGTAATTTGTCATAGCAGCAATAAGGATCTGATAAGCCAGGGTAAAAACTGAGCAGTGACAAGCAGTTAGCAAAAAAGCTGATTATGTAATCTATTTTTACAGCTTGTATATTTCAGGATGGAAAGCAAAGCTGGTAAAATAATTGAAGAGAAGAAAATTATTTAATGTTCCCCTACCTGCTAGGCGTATTGTGTATTTCCAGTTTCCAGGTATCATCGACCTCTCTCTCTCTGGAGACACATTCAGCTAAGGTAGCCTGACTTCGACTGTACCTCTGTGTGTAGTTTCCTGCTTGGGCTTGAAAGCAGGACTGTGTGCAGGACCAGAGCAGATTCTGAAGGGTCAGTGCAAAGTTGTGCTGCCTAAGGCTTTTCCAAGCTATTTTCAAGGTCTAGTAATACCATGTCATTTCACAATTCTTAATTAAAAAAGGAGAGTTTGCTTTTATAACCCTATAGAGAACTCTGATTAGAAACTAGTACATACTTTTCATCTTCTTGGGGTTCAGGTTCAAAGTTTTCAAGGTTGTCTGTTGAACCTCATTGGAGAGGAATAACTTTCATGTACAAAAAAAAATGTTCATTGTTGTTATTTGATTTTTTACTAACATTCTATTTCATTGCTAATAAGACTCAAGGAAAACACATTATTCATGCTATTTTCCTTATTATTTATTTTGTAGTTTTTTGAGAGGTTCAAACTAAGTCAACCCAAATCTAAGTAAAAAACTCTCAGTAACTTAGTGAGATTTCCAAAGATTCTAGCATCTAAAACAATTTCTTTAGAAATAGGTATTCTTGAATTCAGACCCTGCCTCATCCTGCAGCTTATTATGTTGAGCTATAATTAGTAGGAATTTTGAAATGTTATGTGTAGCCTCTTACTCTTCATAATTGCTAACAATGATTGAGCACTTACTGTATGCCAAGGTCCATGCTATGTATTTTACATTTGTTGGTATGCATAATTCTCACAACAGTGCTCTGATGCAGTGTGATGAGTTGGTTGTATAAATGGACTCAATTTTTCACACACCTTTGCATATATACTCTTTAATAACTTTCTTCAGCACTAACTCAGGGCTTGACCATGCAACTTGCTCTGGCCAATGGAACAATAGCAAACTTGATGCAAGTGGAAGAGACTTGAAAAAGTGCTTGCGCATTTTTCTTCTGTCTCTTGGACCACTGCCACTGCCAGGGAACAGGCCTGGACTAGCTTTCTGGAGAGATGTGAAACATGGACAAGATCCAAGATATCTCAAGTAAGGTCATCCTATACTCTGCAGCCCAGCTTCCCTTCTGGGTGATTGTAAAAGCCTGAGTGAGCCCTAGTTGAGGTCATCCCTGCCTAGTCCAGCCCAGATTCTGAGCAATAATAAATGGTTTTTGATTTAAACTAAAAGTTTTGAGGTGGATAGTTATTTAGCAATAGCTAACTGATACATGTAGCTAGTAATATTCTCATTTTATATTTGAGTAAGCTGAATTTTAGAAGAATTGAGTATCTTGCTCAAAGTTTGCTTCCAGACTGTTTGACTTTAAAGCCAATCGTAGGCAATTAAACCACAATTGGACAACTGAATTATTCAACATAGAAGTTGATAGATCAGCTCTGTATATACTATGTATATGTCCATGTGTGTGTGTCTTTTGTGTTTCCATTCAAAAAGGACAGAAATTAGCATTATGAAATAAATAATAGATGTGGCATCATGAGGCATTAGGTGATCATCGTTGATTTTGGTTAATTTCACATAGGGAACATGACATTTTGGGTGGGGTTATTTCCTTGTTGTCTGGGGCTCTTATTATACCATAGGATGTTTATAAGCCCTGCCCTTAGAATGTTACTAACCCTTCCTAGTCATATGACCACTAAAAATGCCCCTACAGAAATGCTGATTAGTAATTTTGGCCCTACTACTTTATCCCCATTCCTAAACCTGGGATGGAAAATGGGGGAGGGGGAAAGATATCACCTCTAATTGAGAACTACTCTTGAAATTTTTAAAGTATTAAATTTAATACCCAAATACATGTGGGTATGTAGGGACTAATTTTTTAAAAAATGATTTAACTTTTAAGGCTTAATAAATTAAGATAAGGCAAATGTCCTTGATATCATCACTCAGGTAAAGTAGGACTTCGTCAGTTAGCCCAGATACTCCCCCTATGTCTCAAAAGCAACTCCCTCCATCCTCTCAAAAAAAAAATCCTCACTAAATTGTCTTTTATAGTAATCCATTCTTGAATTTCTATTATAGCTTCATAACTCAAATATGTGTCCCTAGTCACTATGGTATTACTTTATTTTTTTTATTAAGTCATATATACATAGCTCATTAATACATTTATGCCTTTGTAGGATTCAATGTGTTGATTATTCGTAAAAATTGGAGTGCTTACATCCTACTAATTAATATAGCTTTCACCTCATTTACTTAATCACAGTGTTAAGACATTTGTGTCTTGAATCATATTTTTAATATCTGCTACATCAGCCTTTTTCAATCTCCAGATATTCTCTTTATCACTTCTTTCTCTCACAATTGAACTATTGAAAAATGTTAAATCTTACTTATTTCAGACCCAGAACAGTAAATATGTAGGATAAGCAATCACAATAATATCCTTTATATAGTTAACTTGTGCCCTATATATTCAGAGTCTGTCACTACCGTGTATTGGTTCAAAAAAATATTATATTGACCTACTTTAAGTCTAAAGATAATGACTTCTGACTTTCTTCATTTAGTATCAGAGCCAACAAACACATTATGTTAAACAGTTAAGTTACTAATTATTTCCCCAACAACAGGCTTCGTTTGACCTCTGGGGAAGTGATTGACTGTAGTTCTTTTTAAGCCCATACCTACTCAAGAATGACATCATCACCTTAGCAATGTATATATCACTTTTTTAATGATATGAAGTGTTACAGAAATTGGCTTTTGCTTCAAAACTTACTCTGTGCCCAATTGTTGTTTCATGACTTTCGCCTTCCAAGTTAGAAAAAAAAAAAATCAAAGCCTGGATCATTATGTGGGATCATGATGCTATAGCTTAGGTTGCCTTTTTTTTTTTTTTTTTTCTAAATTCTCTACTTTAAGTCAAAATGATTTTAGAATATCAACTTACAGTATAATAGGGAAGGTAAGTAGCTATTATCCTTTTGAAGTTGGCAGGTAAGTTGATTGCCTGGAAATCTTAGTGCTATTCAAAACCAGCAAATTTTGTTTTCTGATTATAATAGCAATACTTATTCATTATGGAAAACTTTTGGGAAAAACACAGTACAAAAAGATAGCAAAAATTACAGGATAAATGCCTTATCAACAGAATCCATTCTGATTTGTCTTTTAAGAGCATGAGTTCATTGTCACTTTCAGGAACAACATGCCACTGCCCCTGCCCTAGTGCTGCCCTGTGCCAGCCCTGCCTTCCCTTCTGCACTGGTGTGTCTTCCTCTCTCCTTCCGTGCAGGCTAAGGGTCACCATATCAGAGGTGATCACTGTAACAGCTTACTTGCCAGGTGGACTAATCTGTAACTCTGCATGGGACTATCTTCTGTCTCACTCTGTATATCTCTCCCCATGACATCTGGACTGCAGTGAATATTATTCCAAAGTGAGCAGACTTGTGAGATGGGTGACTCCTCAGGTCACAACCATCTGGGGTGATCAAATAGGAAGCAAGCAAATGCTCAACCTATTAATCTACAGTCCAAGCCGATAATCTTCCTTGCTAGTTCTCACCTGAGCCTTCTCCTTCACTTTAGCTTGGGAAAGATCTGATCCTTAAGGGATTTTATGAATTTCACTCCATCTTAATTTTCCCTGTGCTTTCTTAGCTTCCTACATCTCTGAGGGAGCATTCAATTTCTCCCAGGGAATAGTAATGGTGTGGTATAATAATAATGAAGAGTTTGTACTTGACACTGCCCTACACAGTGAAAACTTAAACACCAATAAGTGCAATGAACAGTAGTTTTTAGTTGGAAGATCCACGTATCATCCAAATATGACAGTATATAGTTAGAAACACAACAATAGATTTAAAAAACATGAGTTTAGTTATTTGAGTGATACATTGCTTCTCCATCTGTAATAGGTCGCAGATTCCTAGAGAGTCATTGACCAGGCTGGGAAACTTTCATGTTTGTATACTTTCAGCTTTACTCAGAAGGCACACTGGACTTTACCTACTCTTTTTCCAATAATCCATGGCGCTCAGAAAGTGTAGATAATAGGTTCAGAATTAAATTTAATTTAGCTGCTGAGATGTACATACTCTTGAGAGCCAAGAGAGCACTTTACTTATCTATCTAGCTCCCAAAGCTTCTAGCAGAAAACCTAAAAATAGGTAGGTTTTCAATAAATATTTAGTAAATGAATGAACTCATGAGTTTAGCTACATAGTCATATTTAGAAACACTGCAAGGCACATCTGTTTTCTGTTCTCCTAAGAAAAATTTTGGGCTCAGAGAGTCATTATATCATCAAAAGTTATTGAATTCATTTTAGGAATTGTTACAAGTTCATGATTGCAGTCTGAATGCTAATCTGGTAAAGCTAGAATAATCCTGTAGAAAAATAAAACATCTCCTAATTTATTCATGTATTGACATACTCAACACGTATTTAGGAGCACTCGCTGTACTTCCCTCACCCCACCCCCAACATTAAGCAATGAGAGTATAACAATCTGAAAGATGGATGGTTCCTGCTCGTAAGAAATTTATAGCCTAATGGGAGAGACAAATCATAAGTTATTATAATATACAGTTCATGTTAGAGAAATATGTAGCCTAAACTAGTGGTCTTCAAGCTCAGTGGGCATGAAAATCACTTGTAAGGCTTTTAAAAACACAGGTTGCTGAGCCCAACCCAGGGAGCCTGTGATTCAGTGCATCTAGGAGGGGGCCCAAGAATTAGCATTTCAAGTTCCCATGTGATGCTGGTGCTGCTGGTCCAGGGATCATACTTTGAGAGACATTAGCCCAAAACAGCCATTAGTCAGGAGGAGCTGTAGCCTCATTAATTTTATTTTTTAACTTTTTTTCATTTTCTCTATACATATACATGTGTTTATTTGGTTTCCACTTTTTGCCCTCACAAAATTAAAAAGGCTTAAAACTTAATAACAATAACAACGTTTAAGATAAGGACTAGAAACAAAAACCTCGTAAAGAACGTGTGAAGATAAATACATTCAGAAAAGAAATCAGATGATTGCTGCAATGAAATATTGAGCAATAATAATAATGCAGAAAAAGTAACATTCACCTTGACAAATAAGAGTATATCTATCATAGAATGCTTTGACTCTGAAGTTCAGTATGGAGTCATCAGTCAACTTCTTATTTTTTCCCCAAAATCTCAAAAAATAGACAACTAATATTTATAGATAAAAATAAAAAATAAAATAAAAGATAATTTCAAAAAGCAGATCATGACAAATCTTATAGACAATAGAAAAAGAAGAAATACTTCAAAATCATTCTACTTCATCTGGCCTCATTTTAATTATAACTTGAGGGCAGGGTAATTTATTGAAATATTAATTTGTATACATACATATCTTCCTTCCTGCCTTTTCAAGGAGAGAGCTTGATCTTTAGCAATTTTTTGTCACGTGTTTTTGCAAAGTGTAAGTCAGAAGCTCTTTGAATTCAGAGGCCTTTGTAAACACCTACATTCCATTTTGAAGAGTTTATGCCAGGCGTTCTTGAGGAGGGAGAATATGGTGATCCCGCAGAAAGAAGCCACTTCGGTTTGGCAAGAGAGAAATTTGGGGTCTATGATCAGAAGTCTGTGATCAGAAGGGAAGCTTGCTCTTTATGGTCGTGTTCTAGAGCATGGCAAGATCTCAAAAAATAGAGCACTGGAGGAAAATGGTCCTGGATATGGGGACTCCCAGCCTGGCCTCTGATTCCCATATCCAACACGTGGAACTCAGAAGCAACCAAGAAATTGGACCTACAAGAACCACATGAACTGTAGAAAAGGACATTTGGAGATTCTAAGTGATAACAAGGAGACTAATTCACCCCCTTCTCCAATTACCTGATACCCCATAAGAACAGACCTCTGATAACCATGGAGGAGGGAGGCACCATTATAGCAAGATTTCTTGCTAGCTGAACTCAGGGAGACTGGATAAGGGTTTACATAGGTTTAATTCAGATTTGTACATGGGTCTCTTAGTTAATGAGGCAATTATAAAATTATTTTAAGAGAAATTATAATATGTTCAAACCACTACTTCATATACATTTTCCATGAATTTTGGGGGAAAAGCCTGCTAAACAACTATGCACTTAACATGGGCTAAAAAGTATTCATTAATTTTAAAAGACTTTTCTAGGATGTTTCCAAATCATCCAAAAGTACCTCTGCTAAACATTAATCGTAGGTTGAGTAACACAGTGTGTCATAAGAGAGGCGGACTAGTGCTGTGGTTGGAGGTAGGGCTTCAAAAGTTACCTGCCTAGATTTAAGTATGTCATACGATAATTATATGACCTTGGACAACTAAATGCTTTGTCCCCAGATTTGCATTTGAAAAATGAGTATAATAATAGTGCCTACCTCCCAAGGTTGTTGTAAAGATTAAATGAATTATATTTTCAAGTTTTTAAGTGGAAGATTTAAAAAATAATAACAGTTTATAGGCTTTACCCAATTTGCATGGGATAGGTGTGACATGAATGAGTTTCAAATAGCCAAGAATATGCCTTTCAAGGTATATTGATATTATAGGCTTAGAAGTCAGAAAATTTCTCAAAGGGCCTAGAAGTTGTTGTTGTTAAACTGTGACGTGTTTTAAAAGCATGATGAAGTGAGACTCTGTGAAATACTCAGTACATTAACAGTGACAGATTTATCATCAGGATAGACTCACTCTCCGGACATTGAGACGTTAGCTAACTTAATTGTCCTTCAGCTTCAATGCTGTCTTTATTCATTTTTGTCCTTCATAACTCAGGTTAAGAAATATCACTACCTAAGTTGAAAAACGTATAGAGCCTTTACACATATTCCAGTGGAGTCCATGGAACCTTATACTGGAGAATAACACAGGGGTGGGTTCTTTCTTGGTTATTTCATCAGATTAAACATCTGTACATTTCATTTCAGCTTACATTATAGCTGGCTTTCTTGGTTACGGGCATACAGAATATTCTTTCCCCAAACGAGCTCTGTTTCTTGTAACTCACCATCTCCTTTTTGATTCTTTAATTCCACTGGCAATTTGGAGCAGTCTGCTTACTCATGTTGTGTCTGCAGTTCTGGAATCTTAGCCCTTGAGTCATGTAATTTCGGAAATCTTTGCTTTCTGCCTTATGTATTAACAGCAATCAGGCAGCCTCTTAAGACCTTCCTGGAAACATCCCAAAATACCTCAGCCTGTATTTTGGTTTTAGTTTGAAGGAATTCGAATCAAGTTAGCCTTAAGTTCCTAATTTTGACTGGCCACCCAACTGATGACAGCTTTAGAGAGCTCAAGTTTGGCAGGCCAGCACCTTTGGCAGCCATCTGTGGATTTCCCAAACATCACACAATCAATTTGTGTTATCAAGATTCCAAAATCACAGTGTAGTTTTTTATTCCAAGGAAAACTTTTCGTACAACTGATATTTAGTGCTAGTAATTTCTTCCTTTGCTATTTAACTTACCAATGAAAGGCTGGCTTCCAAAGTAGGGGGGGGAAGGGGGCCATGTGATTAAAGATTCATTAGGTAAGAAATATATTTTAATAAAACAGTAGTGGTAATTGAAGAATGTAGTTCACAGAATACTTGTTAATACATTTATTCAGTAAATTCTTCTTAACCTACTACTTACAGGATGACTTGCTAAGTCATAGGAAAAGCAAGAACAACTAAAACCTACTTTCTGTCCGCAAGAAGCTTACAGTCTAGGCTGACAGGCAGAAAAATGAACAGGTGATTCCATGCAGTGTGTTAAGTGCTATGTTAGGGGTAAGTACTGAGTATGATGAGGGCACGAAGATAAAGTGGCAGGAACATTGTGGAGTTTGGGGTTAGAAGAGATTTCCATACGAGGTTATATCTAAGCTACGATAAGAAGGAAGTGAATAATTCAGACGGGAAGAGAGAGATGCATTTGAGCAGTCTAGGCAGCGAAACAGCTATCCAAAGATCTTGATTATTCCATCCAGTGCTGCTGGACTTGTCTTAGAGGGTTTCACTCACATGATATGATAGTTGTTGTAGACTGTAAAAACGGTCACATTTTCTTTGCCCTTTTTGCATCTAAGTTCTGGCCATGTGATAGGACAGATCTTCCAATTAAAAGGTAGGGAACATTTTTCTGCCTCTTGAATCTGGGTTGACCATGTGTTTTTTTGGGGGGGGGTCAACAGGATATAAGCAAATGTGACCAGTGCTTGAGCATAGAAGCCTGACCTCCTGCTGAGCTAGAGCTCACCACTGAGCTTTTTTATGAGCCTGTGGGGGTGGGATGTGGCGGGCAATCTGCCAACTTGTACCATAGGTGTGGGAGGGAGACAAAATAAGCTCTCCATGTCCCCAAAGATATTCATGTTCTAATCCCCAGAACCTGTTTGAATATGTTATCCTGAATGGCAAAAGGGACCTTGAAGATGTGATTAAACCATTTTGAGATGAGCAGATTACCCTTGACTTTCTTGGTGAGTTTATTATAACTACAAGAGAGACAAGAGAGTCAGAATCAGAGACGATATGATAATGGGAGCAAGGGTAGAAGTCAGAGATGGGTTTGAAGATGCTGTAATTCTGGCTTTGAAGAAGGGAGATTGATAAGAGAAAGAATGTAGGTGACCTTGAGAATCTAGAGAAGGCAAGGAGACACATTCTCTTCTAGAGCTGCTAGAAGGAAAACAGTCTTATTGATAACCTTGATTTTAGCCAGTCTGACTTCTGACCACTAGAATGGTAAGGAAATAAGTTTGTACCATTTTAAGCCATTCATTTTGTGGTCATATGTTATAGAAGCAATAGGAGACTAATGCAGCCTGCTAGACTGTCTAGCTGGCAGTTAACCTGGCAGGTGACCACAGCTGGCAGAGGCCAGCAGAGAGCACACTAGCCCAGTTCTGCTTGGTCTAGCAGAACTGCCCAGACCACCCACAGGAAATGCAAATGATAATAAACAGTTGGGGGGAGTTTTTGAGACAGAGTTTCACTATACCACCCTCAGTAGAGTGTTGTGGCATCACAGCTCACCACAACCTCAAACTCTTGGGCTTAAGTGATTCTCTTGCCTCAGCCTCCCAGGTAGCTGGGACTACAGGTGCCTGCCACAATGCCTGGCTATTTTTTTTTTTTTTTGTTGTTGCAGTTGTCATTGTTGTTAAGCTGGCCTGGGCTGGGTTTGAACCCACCAGCCTTGGTGTGTGTGGCTGGCACTGTAACCCTGTACTACGGTGCCAAGCCAATAAACAATTGTTTTAAGTCACTACATTTGGGATTTTTTTTTTTTTATTGTATAGGAGCAGCTAAGTGATATATTGACCTATAAGTTCAAAATAAAAAAATAAAGCAAAATAGTATGTATTTTAAGTTACTCACAAATAACTGGTCTTCAACTCTCCCATGGACTTTTTATACAGGTTCTTTACATCTTCTGAAATTCTAAATGAGGCTTTCATCCACTTCTTTACCCAATGTAAACTGATTGTCTGTTGCCTGTAGAGTAATGTGTCAGACCCTGTAGTAGAAATTTGGAACTTGTTTCTGCTTTCAAAGAGCACAGAGTTCTTTTCCTAGAAGTCTGATCTTAAGTATATTGCTCAAGTCTCTAAACTGAAGTATCTTCATCTTCCAAAAAGGGATAATAATAGTACTTGGCTTAGAAGATTGTTTTGAGGCTTTCATAAGAAAATGCATGTCAAACTTTGTATGTAGTGAGCATTCAACAAATGTCAGCCAAATTGGAAAGAGATGAGGGAAAATTAGATTGCAATATAAAAAATAGGAAAGACAATAATATGAGAACTAACAATCTCTACTGTTAATTATTTATGATATTCTGGAAATTTATGTTTATTAAGAGTGACAACAACCCTGTAAGGTAGATTTTGTTATATTCATTTTGCAGATGCCAAAATGGAGCTTTCCAAGGTTACGTATCTTATTGGACATACACAAGCAGCCAGTAGCACCAGGCCTCCAACCCCAAACTGTCTCGTTCTGAAGTCCTTTGTCTTTCTGTACCAGACGGTTCACAGGTGGCTGTGACTAAATCAGCGGCAATCAGGGAGATTTTTTTTTTTTTCCTGAGGCAGAGTCTCACTATGTCACCCTGGGTAGAGTACTGTGCCGTCACAGCTCACAGCAACCTCCAACTCTTGGGCTTAAGCAATTCTTTTGCCTCAGCCTCCCAAGTAGCTGGGACTATAGGCTCCTGCCCCGACACCCAGCTGTTTTTTTTTTTTGCTGTAGTTTTCATTGTTTGGCAGGCCCAGGCTGGGTTTGAACCTGCCAGCCCCGGTGTATGGTGTATGTAGCTGGCACCCTAGCCGCTGAGCTACAGGCTACAGCCTCTGGGGGAGATCTTTTTTAAAGATGGATCTAATTCCATCAGCCACCCTTGTACAGCTCCTCATTGTCTGTAGAATCACGTTCAAAACCCTAACATTGGCTATGTGGCTTCCCACTACCTAAGTTTCCCACTTCCTACTGCTCCTCTGTGCTCCGGTTCTGGACTTGGACCAGCGTGGTGAGTTTGTCCTGCTCTCCCACCTCTGGACTCTTCATGCTAGTGATTTCTCTCCTGCCATGAATGTTTTCTTTCCTCTGTACTAATTCTCACACATCCTTCCCATCTCTATTTCGGCATCATGTTCTTCCCTGATGCTTAGTTGTTTTTTTTTTTTAACTAGTATCTTTGCTTCAATCTTTTCTTCTGTCCTTTCTTACTCTGTGCCTCTGAAATTCCTTGTCTTATTGTCAGTTTTTCCTCATAGTAGAAATCTCTCTGGCTGTGTGATCCAATAGCTCCTCTTTCCTAGAAACTGTCCCCAGTGCATGGTAGTGATCTCTCAGAATATGTCTCTATTTCTAAATTTTGTTACAATCCCCTACTTTCCCACCCTCATCCTACCCACTGATCTGGGGGTTAAGCATGGAATTTAGACTGATAATTTGGTTTGAGACTGATAATTTGGTGTTATTCTGCCTAGAAATTTTGAATTTTGAGCAAAGAGATGTAGAGCCTAAAAAAGGTTAGACCTTCACTGGTTTTTTTTTTTTGGGGGGGGGTGTTTATTTGGTTTTAGAGACAAAGTCTCACTCTGTTGCTCTAGGGTAGCAGTGCCCTCAAACTCCTGGGCTCAAGAGATCCTGTTGCCTCTGCCTCCTGAGTGCTGGGACACCTGCTGCAAGGCCCAGCTAATTTTTTATATTTTTGATAGAGATGAGGTCTCACTCTTGCTCACTCTGGTCTCAAACTCCTGAGCTCAAGGGATCCTTCTGCTCAGCCTCCCAGAGGTAGGATTGCAGGAGTGAGCCATCGTGCATCCTAGTTAGACCTTAACTGTGTTAACAGCAGCTCTCTAAAGCCAACATTCACCAACTCCTGCCTCTCAGTCTGCAGTCAGCTCTTGTTCCTACTCTCTCCAAGCTTGGTTGTTCATCTCTTCTTTGGATTTCTCATTTTCTTTACCATCCTTCCAAAATAGTCCCCTTTGTCTTTAACGTAGCCAGATCTTCTTTAAAAAACTAAAGAAGTCTTTAAGAAAACTTCAGATTTGTAAACACTGTTTGAGAATTCCTCCTCATGGTGCACCTGTTATAAACCCTGATATTTTGGAAGCATAATAGGAAACACTAATCTCTAGATTTAGCTTTTTAAAATTTTGGTGTTTTGTAGATCATAAAAGAAAGCTTCTGTATTGATTATACCTCATCAAAACAAGTCAACAGAAGCCTAGAGCCGCTTCCAGAGAGACTCCATGTGTAAGAACATTGCTTGTCTTTCATGCTCCTCAGCTTAGACTAACTCATCTCTTTGGAATGTCATGAGAGGATATTCTATCCTTTGTTAGGGGATTTGAGTGGCCACAGTTATTTTATTATCCCTCTGTCTGTTGAAAAATTCCAGAGAAAGTTCGAAAGAATCACCCGGGATTTTGGCTTGAATCGAATGAAACTAGTTTGGAATGTAAAAACAAAGATAATTTGAGCAGTAAACTACACGTCACAACTATAAGAAGTATCAGTTTAATTACAAACATTTTTTCATCTTTGAAGCTCTAAATGTTGTACATATAGTGATATTCTTATTAGAGTGCATAAGTCTCTTTGTGCTGTAAGATATAGCTTCCATTACGTTGTATTCAGCTCATTTGAGTTCCACTGGTATACCACATCAATTTCCTATCTTATTACATACATACTATTTTTTTAATTTTATTAGTAATAATTATAGTTGTACATATTTCAGGGATACATGTGATATTTTATATATGTATACTATGTATAATGATCAAGTCAGGGTACTTAAGATATATATCACTTCAAACGGTTATCTTTTCTGTTTTAATGTGTTGAGAACATTAATTCTTCTCTTCCAGCTACTGGGAAATATGCAATAAATGATTAGTATCTATAATTTCCCTACTGTATTGTCAAATGCTGTAATTTATTCTTTCTACTTGCTTTTGTACTTATCAAACAACTTCTCTTCATCTCCCTATTTTTTAAGTATTACATGTTTGTCTTTCTCATTTGGGGTACTGTAATCAGCTCCATGACACTTTCTCATTTGGGGTACTATAATCAACTCACCAGAATCATCATTTTTCTGTGGTTCTTTCCTTTTGCCACATGTCTCTCTAAACTAAACTCCCTTCTCTATTTAAGCATATAAAGAGGATGGGAAAAGATGAAACAGAGCAGAGGTGGTGGTAACCCAGCGTACATGATGGAAGAAGCTTTGGGATGAATAGTGTGTGTGGGGGGGTGGGGGCCACTGCCCCCTAATCTTCCTGGTGATGCACAGAGAACACCTGGACTTCCAGTTGACAGGCAGAAAGAGGAGGAATTGGAAGTAAAGCTAAAGGAAGGGAATTTCTTAGTGCGAAAATCAAATATATCTGCTCACATCCTATTATTTACTTAAAATGATGCCATATTTCAGACTACTTCATCTTTAGGTCTTGGCTGTCACATACAGTTATTTTTGCTAGATTTTAAAATTGACTTTTGTTTTTCTGCTTGAGAGAAGAAATCCTCTTTTCCTTCAGAAGGAATTTTCCCTTCTCAGACTTTATTCTCTTTCCCGGGGAGAGGCAGAGGAAGCAAAATGCTAACAATATCGAAAGCTGGAGAGGATGTGGAGCAACAGGAACTCTCATCCTTTGCTGGTAGAAACGCAAAACGTATAGCCCCTTACAAAGCTAAATGTAATCTTACCGTATGACCCAGCAACCTTGCTTAGGTCCACACAAAAACCTGTATGTGAATGTTTGCAACAGCTTTGTTCACAATCACTGAAATCAAGCCGTGAAAGAAGAACCTTAAATGCGTATTCCTCAGGGAAAGAAGCTAATGTGAGAGGGCTGCATTCTGAGTTTCCTCTTATATAACATGCTGGAAAAGGCAAAATCATGAAGACAGTGAAAGGATCAGCGGCTGCAATGGGGGTGAGTGAGAGGAATAAATGGGTGGAGCACGGGGGATTTTCAGGGTGGTCAAAACCTTCCTGCAATCCTTCTGTGTGTAAGGGTGGATATCTGTCAAACTCTGTACAATTGTGCAACCCAAAGAAAGAACCCTAATAAAAACTATTGCTTCTGATTATCAATATTGGCTGTCAATGATGGAAAAGGACATTACATTAAAACAAGATTTTTTTTGAGACAGAGCCTCAAGCTATCACCCTGGGTAGAGTACTATGACATCATAGCTCACAGCAACCTCCAACTCCTGAGCTCAAGCGATTCTCCTGCCTCTGCCTCCCAAGTAGCTGAGGCTACAGGTGCCCACCACAATGCCTGGCTATTTTTTTGGTTGCAGCCACCATTGTTGTTTGGTGGATCCAGGCTGGACTCGAACCCACCATCTCAGGTGTATGTGGCTGGCGCCTTAGCTGCTTGAGCCACAGGTGCTGAGCCAAATAACAAGATGTTAATAATGGAGGACACTAGGGTATAGATGATTCTGTGCAATTTTTTTTTCTGTAAATCCAAAACTGCTCCAGGCAATTAGCCTATTAATATATTTTTAAAAATAAGGTTACATACCGGTATTAATTCTAAAAAGATTGAAATAAATATGTAATTGGTCTTAATATTTAACAACAACAAAAAAAAGATGGGTGAGTTTTGGAGGAGGACCCAGCAAGTGTGGTTCCTTCCTCTCTCCTTTGTCTTTGGGACCCGCCCGTGTTCAGAGAGTATGAACTTATGGACCATGTGGAAAGCCCGGTGATGAAGGTCCTGAACTTGATTTTTTCTCTTGGAGTGAGTGGGTGGCTAAGTTTGCTCCGTTCAGAATCAGTACGCCCATTATTTGCCACGGGTTCTTCAAGAGCCTTATTTTGGTCTCCATTTGCCTCACTCACTCTTTTGTTCATCTCAACTGATTTAGAATTCGAGAAGGGAAAGCACAGGAGTTATCCAGGAGTCCCCTCAAGATCCAATATTACCTTCTATGTAAAGTCACTCTAGACTGTTTATAACCCCACATGCTGGAGAAAACTATCATTTCACAGACATATTGCTCCACCTGTGGGAGTTCCAGACAGAAATCTTGCTGTGATGTTCGTAAATGGAGACACAGGCCCTCTTAGGATGATTTCATTGTCCCAAAGATACCAAAGTACGTCTTTCCATGATATATTCACCATCTCTCTCTCTCAATGATAAATTTTCTGGAATTCTAGTGGTCACATATTTGTGTTCTCTAGTTTTGAAGTTTAAATAACAAAGTAAATAAGATACGACCACCTAAAAGGCAGGAAAAAATTAGAAATATGTGCAAAAGAAGTTCTACTTTCTTCTTGAGAAAATTAAATCTTGTCTGATATCATAAAATTCTCCATTGTTCTAGGATTTTCTTATATTCAATGTGAATGAAAAACAATTTTCTCCAAATTCTAGAATTCTTTTTTCCAGAAGGCATTTTTTTTTAAAATAAGAAGATGAAGTTTGGAATTAGGCTTATAATCTATGACAAGTAAAAACCTTTTTCTTGGGGGTTTTATCATTATGTAATAGTTGTAAAATATATTTTACAGTATTCACTAGGATATTAAAATGTTACAGCTTTTTATGAACCATTCCAATTGGCATCTCTAATTTATATGCAAGGGAAATGTGAGTCATTCCAGGTTAGAGGGAGAATATCTTGCACAGTTAAAAACTAAAATTCTGAAAATGGAGACTAGATTTGTGATTACCAGAACTTAGGAAAGGGAGGAAGGATAGAGAGAGGAAGGGCCAGAAAAATATAAAAAGAATGTAAGTGTATTTATTACCATTAAATCACTGATGTGTATATATAAAAATGGTAAAGGTAGTAAATTATATATGCACTAATATATTTTACTTCAATAAATAGTTTTGCTTAAAAGCTGAAATCTTGAAGCACATGAGGTCCAACCCGTTTAACTTAGCAAAGATTTACTGAGTAACAACCATGTAGGAAGCATGGTGTTAGAACTGGGGGATCCAAAAGTTGACCAGACCTGGTTCTTGTCCCTAACATTCCTACTCTAAATGAGAGAGACAGATGTGAATTGAGCTAACTGACTGATCTTTTTCTGAGGCACCAGAATAGGCAGGCTGGGTACTGGCTAAGTGGATTAGCACTAGGTTTGGGTTCCTGAATCTTGGGCTGGTAAGTGCTCTTAAACATCCAGCAATGAACAGAATTACTTGGTAAGTACAAAACAACAACAGCAACAACGTAATGAAGCAACCCAATAACAATAACAAAAACTGTTGTTGGAGAATGCCAAAGTCTGTCATTTTAGGGAGTGGAAGTTAGTCAGCATAAATTAAAATCCAGGAGACCAGGAACCTGGTAGATCCTAGGACCAGGTAGAGAGTGAACAAGGCAGAAGGAAAAAGGGAAGAGTCTCCAGAGTCATTGCAGAGAACAGGCTCATCAGCCTGTGACTCATTTCTGGCTGCAGGCCATGTACATTGCGAGCTGATGGCCTGAGATGGGAGGACATCAGTCAAGCCCTGGATCATCATGGTGCAGTGGAAAGAGGACAGGAAATTCAGCAAATCGTGTAAGTTACTTGTTAATTGCAGCACATTCCTTTTTAAAACTGGTGCACTTGGCTCCCCTGAGAAGGAGCAGGGTTCTATAGAGATGGGATACCTAAAATAAGCGCGAATGCTGGCACAGCCACACAATTTTTGGACTTATTATATTTGTTTGCTTTTACATCATATGCTTACCTGTAGATCTGAGGGTGGGTGAGACCAGCCCTTACTAGACACATTAGGAATAAGAGGGGTGAGTGGATCTCCAAAGGGTAAACTGGAATACTGTTTCCAAATTAAGGAGGAACTGATTCTAGCCTGGCAGAAATAGATGCCCTTCACGAAGAGGAAAGTCAAACTGTCAAATGCAGGTGAAACATAGGATAGTGAGGGGAAAAAAGATCCCTCAATTTATGAATAATCCTAAATGTGATCTAGATAGTGGGCTGTTCTAGGAAAGCTTTACAGCCAGGAAGATGCCAGTCTGAATCCTGGTTGAGCCATTTAGTGATTTGTAATCTCTGGCATGAGCCTCAGTGGTAAAGCCAAAATTTTGATTCATACCTAATAACTGGAACACAAAGATTAGAAAACCTCCCTGGTACATGGGTAGTTCTTATTATTAACAACCTTGAAGAGAAGAATCATTTCAGTGGGATGAAATGGAATTTGAAACATGAACAGAGAGAAAATAAAAATAATAGTAGTAGAGCTCTGGTGCAAGAAAGGCAGGCAGTGAAGGAAAATTTGGGAACCAGATGATGGCTAGAAGGTGACATCAAGCTGAACTTATTTTTATCACCCCTTCTATCCACCATGATGGACCATATCTAAGAAAACGTGGAGGCTTGGTAGAGATAACCAACTGAACAAAAGGATAGAAGGAAAGGAGATGAGTGAGGGAAATCAACAAGTGATTATTTTTTCTTTTTAATCGACTTTATTTTTTAGAGTCATTTTTGATTCACAGCAAAATTGAGTGGGAAGGTAGAGAGAGCCCCCGTTTCCTCCCCACCCTCTCGGAGACACGGCCTCCCGCCACACCCAACCCCATCAGCAGTGCAGTTTAGGAGTCTATAGACACAGTGTGATCAATGCCCACCCAGAGCCCACAGTCTATGTTAGGGTTCACTCCACTGGGGCACAATGCATGGGTTTGGACAAATGTAGGATGATACGTATTCGCTATTGCAGTATCACACGAACTCATTTCCCTGCCCTAAAAATTCTCTGTGCACAGAGGCTTTTTGACATCCCCATTTTATGAAAGTCACTCTGTGGAGCTGGGGGACTTAGAAGGGGACAAGCCAGACATGGAATCCTGGGAGCTGGGTGGGTCTTATCCTCCACCTCTGGCTCAAACACCCACAGACCATCCTTCCGCAGGACCACCCCCTCAGGAAGTGCCCCTGTGTCCCCTGCCTCAACAGATCTTCTCACAGGCAAAGGCAAGTGATGGATGAATTACCTATCAGGTTTTGCGGGACCTCAGCACAACATCTGGCACAGACCTACTGGGTTTCCTGTGCCACAACCCATGGCAGGTCCGGGGCCTGCTTCCGTGGCCCAGCACCCCCGGGCTGCAGTAGGAGTCTCTGGAAAGCACATGAAGAGGGCCCATTCTGGAGGTGCGGAGCACTTCAGGGTGGGGGATGCGACAGTGATTTCTTATCATCGTGACCTCTCTGAAAACACACATCTAAATTGCAGGGCCCATTCCTTCTGGACTCTGCTGGGCTCAGTGATTTAAAGTTTAATGTGGAGAAAAGACCATTCCTCCTCCCAAACTGAAGATAAGGACACGACCGAAGCTAGAGATAGAGATAATGAGAGAGTCAGGCAATGGTGTGATCCCAAGGTCTGGACTTTACAGAGAAGGCCCCCCTTGCACACACACACTCACACACCCCTTCACATAGATGCACTGGGCTCTCGGGTACCTTATCTTACTTAAGTTTTCTGAGACAAGTTTTAACTCTTGTCCAATTTCTCCTAGAAAACTTTTCCTCCTTTATTGCCTATGAAATAACTCTTTCTGGATTCTCATCCTCCTATAAACCTTGTCAATACCCTTGTCTTCTGGTTGTTTCCTAAATGTCGGTGCTCTCCAGGCTTTCTGCTCGGCCGTCTTCTCTTTCCATTCTGTACGTGGCTCCAGGATGAGCTCACCTAGATGCATTGTTTCAGTTTACACTTGAATGCTGATAAGTTTGAAATCTGTATCTCTGGGCCAAACCCTTCAACAGAACTCGGAGACTTCTTATGCAACTAATTGGCTGCAGGCTGGCTCTGGCTATATGTCTTTCGGTCTTTCCATCTTAATACATCCAAAATAGAGTCCCTCAAATTCACTCAAACCACTTCCTGCCCAACCAGGTCCCATTCAAGGAGGATTTGTTGCCAGCTGCTGGAAGGTTGTTAGAGCCTGCAGTTTCAACCTCAGCTTCAGAGAGCCATCTCTCCTAAGATTGTGCCTTTCCTGGACTGGTCTGCATGCAGCAACGGAGCACAGTGAGAGCATTTGAGATCCTCAGGACCATCTGATGAGCCACGTGCTCTCCAGAGCTCCTGTGAGCTTGGCCCAGGCATCCCAGGCATCAGGCCTGCATCGCAGTTCAACTTCTCTGTCTGCCCTCAAACTGCTTTCTCCTTCTCCCTTCCACAAGATCTGGTTTCTAACAGATACTCCTCATGCCAGTCTCTGTTTCAGCATCCACTTCTGGAGAGCACAAATTGCAACACATCTCCACCTGCTTGTTTTCCAAGCCAGAGATCTAGGTGCTATCTCTTTCTTCCCCTCATTATCCATCAATCATCAAAGCATGGCAATTATTTCTCCTAAATCTTTTTTAAAATTTTTATTATTTTTTAAAATTCAGATTAATCTGAAGGTTCAAATAGTTATGTTTCATTGCTTGTGTTTCTAAGGTCAAGTTCAAATTGGAGTTGAAGCATCCTGACCCCTCCATCCTGGGGGTGATGACACATTATGTCCATCAGGTGAGAGCTTACCTATCCCCTCCCTCACTCCCTCGTCTCCTCTCACCCCACTGGAATATACTAGTGTTATTCTCTCATGTGGCATGTAGTTGTTTTTCTATTAGATTCATAATAGCATTGAGTACATTGGATGCTTGTATTCTTGTCTCTTAAATCTTTCTCCCATTTTCTAGTTGCTTTCTCCGCTCCTCCCTACTGGCTCCCAGGGCTCTAGCTCAACAGTTCCCACTGTTGTCTGCCATATCTTTTTTTTTTTTTTTTTTGCAGTTTTTGGCTGGGGCTGGGTTGGAACCCACCACCTTCAGCATATGAGGCCAGCGCCCTACTCCTTGATCCACAGGTGCCACCCAGTCCACCATATCTTAATAAACTCGAAGGTTAAGGTATCAACCACCAGACGAACTCTGAGGGGACATTGTTTTTCTCCTTGCTATATTACAAGCTTACAAGTCTCTCTCCTTTAACTGTCTGTTCCTCTAGGTTAGAAGCTAGGCCTTAGTTGTCTTGGCATACAGCCTCACCAAAACATCACTCTCACTCTCAACTCCAGGGCAGAAGCCTCACTCAGGCCCTGACACTACTTAGAGAAACTCTGTGTTTGAGTAATCAATAAAATGAGTAATGTAAGAAAGATTTAAACAATGTCTGAGATGGTATTATTTAAATCTACAATTAAGTAGTTGTGCCCTCTGGTTTTATAAAATGATTTAAGCACATCATTGACATATCATAAATCTGCCCCCCTTTTCATCTTTTTCGTTAAATTTCATTGTGAAATGGTTAGCTGTGATATTTCCACTAAGGATATTTAATGTTGGTAACTTAGTTCATTGGGAGAAGAGAACAGATTTTAACCATGCTTATTTTATATATTTATAGCTCTAGTTTGCTGACAAAGCTACCACCATTGACTTTCTTATATGTAGTGTGTGTGTAGAACATGGAAAATGGGGTGTCAAGGGGGAAAACTAAATAAGGGAAGTTGGGGTCCCTCTTTGTGATGTAATGTGATTTAGTATTAAAAAGCAAATCCTTCATTCTCAAAGATTGACTAGGATGAAATTTGGAAAAGAACCTCCTATGGGTAAATTTAGGGCCCTGAAAAATTCCACCCACCTCTTCTGCAGTGTTTTCATTTGATTATGATTTGGATACATTTTCATTTACTTTAAGCTTTTTCCTTGAAATTACCTATTCCAAGATTCTGAAATCAGTGGCAAGACAACTGTTGGGCAAATTTACAGCCTCCCTTCTACAAGCCGTCTTTTTTAATTATATGACTCTCATTCAAAGGTGACTCTATGGGGCCAAGATGTTTTTAGTTTATGATTGTGTAAGAACCGTCTTGTGATATTTTTGCCACTGAACCTGGTCTTTCTCCTCTCTCCCTTATAGAGCTTGTCTTTTCTCTTTGCTGAGGTCATCTGAGAAATATCTGAAGAGGCTTAAGGTAATTGCACATTGGTCTTTTTGATTGAAGTTTAAGGTTGGAGTCTTTCAAAGAAAAGGGAAATTGGCATGAATCACTGCTTCTCTCTTAGAACTTCAATTTTTATTCAACAAACACTTATGGAGTATCACCTGTGAGTCAGGCTGAAAGTACATATGTGTTCATATGTCCAAGGAGCTGAGTCTTATGGGGAAGAAATTCCTAATCAGTGTGAAGAGGGCTATAAGGATAAGCACAGGGGGCTTTGGAAGTACTGAAGAGACATCTGATTATACATTGAAGGGACATCTGATCAGACATTGAAGGGAGGGTGACAGTGCTTACAGGAAGAGTGGGAAATAGTCAGGAAAAAGGAAGAAACAGTAAGTCAGACAAGAGGAAAAGGACCTTCTAAGCAGGCAGCAGTTTGTGAAACTGCAAGAAATTTTGTATACTTTATAGGGAGAGTACAAAGAAGGGAGTCATAAAACGAGGCTGGTGAAAAGGGATGATATGATGTAAGTATTTACAATTTTCCATCTCCAATGTTGTAAAAAACGTGGACTCTGGAGATGATAATCTTCATTTTCTGAATGGAGTTAAAGATACTGCTGCTTCACCTATTAAAAGATGTGGGTAGACTCAGAGGGAGAAAGAGGATTTGGAAACCAGAGTCTCAGACAGTCTGGATGAAGAAAGAAGCTGGCAGAAAAGTCGAAGAGGTGGTGGTGGAGAGGAAAAGAGAGACAGGAAAACATCCCCGCATTCAAACATGCAGACCAGACAGAGAGTAAGAGACGCAGGACAGAGAGAGAGAGGGGATAACATCTGGAGAGAATCCCCATGGCCATCGAGACAGAGGCAGGGAGAGAATCAACAGAGGCGGAGACACGCGTCAAAAGGCAGACATTAAGCAGAGTGACAGAGAAGAGAGGCAGCAGCCACCACAGAGAGGAGGACTTCAGGGAGGAGAACTGCCATGGTCAAGTTTCTCAGGGAGATTTCCTGTGTGTCGTGTTGTGAAACGTCTTTGGGGTCTCCACAAACTTCAGTGGGACTGCCTGCTTACTGATGTTTTTAGGATTCCAGTTTTTGCTTTTGGATGTTTCACGCAGTCAGACTGGCCCTGTGGTTGCCCAGTTTTGTACTACAGTGGTGGGCCGTGATGAGAATAGAGAAGTCTTATGTGCCCCATTAGGATTTGGGGCTCCTCAGAGACCAGCTCATTGTGATTAGAGGGTGACTTCTCCCTGTTTAGACCCCAAGACTCACACTGAAAGCGCTCCAGGATGTCTGGTTGGATTTTTAGAAGAGCAGCTGGGGCATCACCTTGCCTGGAAAGTCTTCCCAGTGCCTGCAGACCCGGTTATTGCCCCCTTCCGTGTCCCCACAGCACCCTGCCTCACCTTGTTTGTCACAGGAAGCACCTGGGTGAGCTCTATTCCCAGAAGGCCACATATTCTCAGGCTGTTTTTGTTTCTAAATAGACAGTGTGGAATCTGATAAAAGTAGAAGCACTGGATTCCTACTTTTTATAGTAAACAGGCAATAGCATATATGCAGGAAATTAGCGCCGTTGTTCGTGGCTCTGTTTTGACACAAATGGATCCCAGAGACTAACCCAGATGGAGAGAAACCTTCAGAGTCTTTACCTCCCACCAGCCAACGCAGCGGGGACAAATAAATTCTTCTTCATTTCCTTGCTTTTCTAACTCACCAAAGTCAAGTCCTAAAAATCCACCAGTTTATAGGAATCTGCTAATGAACGTTATTCCCACATTACCTAGAAGAAACAGTTAGGGGATGAGAAGGGACCTGCTCAACACAAGGGGAATCGGAAATGGCGAATTTTGGTCTAGATTACAGACCCTCTAGTCCAGTAATTTTCATGCAGTGTGGATGGGAGGATCTTAGGTGGGCCACAACAATTTTTAAAGATCATTAATTAAATTATTTGCAGAAGAAATTCGAAGCACCGTAAGTATATTCTTTTTTGCCCTTTTTTGATCAACATAATCTAAGTGTGCTGTGGGCATTTAACTGTAGGTTCAAGTGTGCTGTGAATTAAAAAAAGGTTGAAAAACACTGCTCTAGTCTAATATTTACCTCTCAGATATTTTGACTCTGCAATGTTGCTTTTCACCTGAACAGAATTCAGTAACTTGGTAGGAGGAGATAGATGCCTCAACAAGCATCGCCCACCTACTAACACTGCCTTCTTCCTCTCTATCCCGTATCGGGCACAACTCACTATGTGCTTAGGAATAGTAAGTTACAGTGAGACAGGCCAGGTTGAGAGCGTCCAGGACTTGAAACTGGCCTCTCCCGCCATAGTGGAAACATTCTGAAGGAGAAACAGACTCATCAGAGGTGCAAGAAATAATGGGAATCTGGTAAATAGGGTACGGAAGTCAGTGAGTGACTTCTGACCTAACAGTCAGGAGCTGGGTCAGCCTCCTGGAGACGTGGGTGGGGGTTGTTTCAACTGGAGAGTGGCATTGCAATAGGGAGTATGAGAGCAAGTGGCCCCCTGGAATCCCGAATGTGGGAAGTAGACCTCAGGGATAAAGAGTAGCACAAAGCAGAGGCTGTGCCCCTGGTCTGCAACCACAGGAAGAGGCAAAAACTAAAAACTGGAGGGGTGGCTTCAGTTCCAAAGATTTCTGAATACACTAGTAGTCTAAGAATTCAGACACTATATATGTGGGAAGAAAGTAAAGGCCAGACTTGGAAAAATAGTAAAGATATCGAGTCAAAGAATGATAAATGGACACCCTTCAGGCCAGCTAAGCGTGCAGACTGGAGGAAGATGTAAAGAGAGGGGAAGGTGATGCAGCCTGAAGAACACCAGAGTTTTAGCACTTGTTCCTAAATAGACAGCAGGACGATTTGGGAGCTCCTGGCCTCAGCAGCTGATACAGACATGTGCGGAGATGTGGAAGTGGTTTGAAAGGATGCCTGATTCAAAACAATATGCTTCTGCCACAGAAACAATCATGTAAAATGTCTGTTAAAGTATGAAATATCAGATGTCATGTTAAGAAGGTATTATTCAATTAGATTCTGCATCAAGAATACATATTTTCACTTACTTGTATTTGAAAAAAAAAAAAAGTTGTAGTTTTTTTTTTTCCTTGGTGCCAAATAAAAGACTGTAAAGGGAGAAAAACTTTCCACGTGATGAAACATTCAAATAATAAAGTTAACCCAAGTTTTAGGTGCAAATCTCACATATGTAGACTGAAAAAAATCCCAACATTCAAATTAAGAGCTCTTCTAAGATATTCAGGCTTCCAAAGAAGAGAGAGAGTCCATGTGTTATGCAATAATCAGATAGCAACACAGGTGTTCACCTGAGATTAAGCTAATGGACTGTATTTGCTTACTAGCTTGATCACCAAGTAGGAGTGACAGTGACCACAAGCTGAGTGCCAATGCACATGGCAGCAATGATTCTTAAAAAGAATTGAAAAGTATCAGAGTCATACGTAAGATCCGAAGAGACTGAAAACAATTTTCTGGAACATAGTTTGCATATTAGGCTTGTTGGATCATCTTTACTCCACCCAGGACCCCTTTTAGGACTATAGTCAAGCTGAACCACAGCTTGTGGACACAGGAGGGGGTGTAGAAGAGGACTTTCTTTTTACTCACCCAATATATTACATAGAGTCATGTTAATGGACCCCCGCCTGGCCTTGTACTGTGTCTATCTCTATTCTTCACCATCTTGGTTTGAGAGGTGGGAGCCTGGATAACAGAAGGGGATTAACACAGACTTTATAAGGCACACACATCCCAGCTCTTCACCCGGGTTTAAGAGCCTCAGAATTTTGAAGGCTCAATAGTTGAAAACCAGCTGAATGACTAAATGGAATCCTACCCAACACTGCACTGTGTTTACCACATGAAGGGACGCTGCCTTATAAATAATTCAGCCCCACTGGCACATCTCAGTGCAAATGAACTGAGGCCACTTTACAGCATTAACTCTGACGATTTTGTTCTCATTTATTTGCTAAATACAATCTTGGTTCGTCTGTAATGGGGTTCTTAGGTCATCCGTTTAAAATAGCCAGGTTCATCCTGTACTCCCACAGAAACAATGCCTATTTCTCAAATTGATAGTTGCAAGAAGAGGTCTAATTTCTCAACATAAATTGATTTTGGGGGTGTGTGTGCAATGAAAAGGATATGTGTGTTTATCAAAGCTGCCAGGGTCACAGTGGTTGGAATCTAGTTGATCTATATTAAAAACAAACTCATGTCCCAGAATGCTGAGTGTGAGTCCTAACTGTGTGACAATGACTGGTTTGTCTAGTTTTTTGGGCAGACAAATAAAACTGACCAGGCTCTCAAGGGTATGGAAAGGGTGAAGTAACATAAGATTATTAAGCATTTGTGGCTAAGAAAGAATATTATAGTAAAAACGATATAGTTTTGTGTTGTAATTTGTAATGATGAATGTAGATTGAGTAATGTAAATATTACCTGTAGATTTAAACTAGACTGGCCATTAGTTACTGAGTAGTTTTTGACAATTCACTCTTTTTAGCTGATAAGAAATAAAAATCCCCTCCAATATATTTTCTTTGATCCATGATAAAAAATACTTATACCTTATTTAGCTCTTCTATGACCAATGTTTATGGTCTTTCTGGTGCTTTGTTTAACACTGAGCAAGCATTGGGGCAGAAGTGCCACCTACTTAGGAAATGATTTACCCTGCAAAGTTCTGGAAAGACAGTCATGCCCCAGTTTACTCAAGTATCAGGCATTGTGGAGCAATATATGTGATATCAGAGCTTTGGATCATTAATAGAATTTTGATTCTAAGTTTCCCATATACTCAGTACTGTGTGGTTGTGGCTTAGTCTTAATGTACCTCATGATATCACTTCCCCATTTTAAAAGCAAATGATGATTGTTGTGATTTATTTTGATACTTTAAACTTGATTCCCTCACTTTATTTGCTTTTTTGTTTCCCCAGGAGACTTTAATAAAAGGGGCTCTTCAGAAACAGATTAAGTAGCCTTAAAAATAGCTCTATACAACAACAAATAGAGTAGCAGCGTTTGACCTGTTTGCAGAGGTCTGAATGTAGGGATATATGAAAGATGGATGAACTTGGCCGTTTGTAACATGTTACTAGGAAGCTTTCTTTATGCATCCTGAGTTCACTCTGGCATTAAGGCCTAGCAATTTAGAAGAAAATAATCCTTGGGAAGTAAATGCATTTCAGGTTAATGAAAAAGGTGAAAAATGAAAACAAATAAGAAAATAATTAGAAGATAATTGACTTCAACTTCTAAGTGTGGTTTTCAGCTTCAAAATCCCCACAAGAGCAGACGAGAGTCTCAGAGCATGACCAAGGGCACTCAGGGATAATAAGCACACCAGAGAAAAGTTAAGACAATATCATACCTATGTTCAGTGAGATGATATTATGAGAGTGTGCACTTGGAAAAGTAAGACTAATTTCCTTGATTGATCCTGTCAGAGCAGGGTGTTTGAACTAGGAAAGATCTCTGGGACCTGATAAGGGTCTGCAGAAGCCTTAGTAGAATACAGTTACAAAATATAGGACCTGACAGGAACAGGCGATGGCCAGTGCCCACTGTTGGAAGTGTTCTCGTTTTTATCTGTCTAGGAGTTATCCAGCTAGTTTTAAACCCCACCCTCCACCCCCTGCACTGGGCTCAGAATAGAGCCAAAAGGTTAAACCCGAGCTCAGAGACACACAACATCTTGGTTTTCTGGATGGGAGGAAAACAGGATTTCCACTTCGCCACATTGCCCACTGAGCAGCACCACCTCATTGCCAAGGTTAGAAGGCAGCTCTGGGCCAAAAGCAGCCATCCTGCTTCTGTTTGTGGTTGGGCTGAAGATGTTCACGTGGCTAATAATCCCTAGGACCCAAAGAGAAGCAGGTGAAGCTAAGGTTAATGTAATATTGAAGTGTTAAGAGGAGGTTTTTCAGAACTCAGGAAACTCTTAGCTGAGCGGGTTCTCCTGAAATGGTGAGTCCTGTTTTCCGTGCAGTGGTGCAGCCGATGTTGTCACTCTGTGGTCAGGAGCAGGAAAGCTCACAGGGTGGAGAGAGATTAGTGGTCTGAAAATATGTAATTGGGATTGCATGGCAGCACGGAGTTGACAGCCCTCAGGGACCACAAACAGGAGAGGACCAACAGCTCCACTGAATTAAAACAAACTATGCTTA
This sequence comes from Otolemur garnettii, assembly GCF_000181295.1. Classification (NCBI taxonomy): domain Eukaryota; kingdom Metazoa; phylum Chordata; class Mammalia; order Primates; family Galagidae; genus Otolemur; species Otolemur garnettii. The sequence continues at coordinate 19,177,675 of NW_003852399.1, read as the reverse complement.
AAAAAAAAGTAAGAGAGAAATATATGTTTCAGTTGTTAAGAATTTAATAAATTACCCTATAGATAAATTCCATGTCGCCGTCCTTAAAAGGCAAAGTGTTAAATGAGATAGTACAGGTAAGGAAGTTAACATAGTGTCAGGATTACAGCGATTAATCACTGAAAACCTGTCCGTTATTATTATTCTGATGTGTGAAGTGCAGATCCATATTTTTTAAGTTTAGCAGCAGTATTATTTCATTGGAATTTTCCCTCCTATTTGTACTAGAGAATTTTGATCCTCATTTCAGATCCTGTACCTGACATTGTGGGTGGAAAAACTCCACTGACGGATCTGGGGAGGGCAGGCACACTGCTCCGGCAGTTGCCATCCAACTGAGTGTGGTTAGTTTGTACAATGGAAGCCAAGCAAAGCTACGGCAGAGCCGGCACATGGATCCGTCTGTGAGACTAAATAAAGAACAGTGAGCCCATTTTTACCAAGAGGAGGAAAAGAAAAAAAGTCTTCTAAACAGTAGGGAATGGCTGGAGTCTAGGAAGCACAGGCTGTGTCTAAATGTGTCTAAATATTAAGATGAAACTGCACAAGAATTTACTCAGTTGTCCAGATGTTTCCAGAAATCTAATCTCTTTAGATTTCATGTAGATGAAATCAGGGGAAGATTAGATTTTTTCTGGCCTTGTGAGACACAGTCTCAGCATCTTTCTCTTGGCTGGTACATCTCTCTATTCAGGGCTATGTCACAGATTCTGTTTGGACCCGTACAGATGCTTGCCAGATTGCCGATCCCCTGTCAGGCTCATTTTTCAACCTATAAAGAGTTTTTGTTCTATATGAAGCTTGCACAAGGGTGGAGCACAGTTTGACGTTAGGTTTATTGGAGTGATCCAGCTGAGTGTACTATCCTTGTGGCTTCAAGTCAAAGAATTAAGATGTATAAAGCCATGGCATTTAGCTTTTCTTCCAATCCCCAAGTTTATCTAAAAAGGATGGGTAAAAAGAATCCTCTTGAGAGGCAAAGAAGTTAGATCACTTCACATTTGCAATAATGCTCTGTTCTTCAGAATCGGGAAACTTCAGCGAGGCTAGTTCTTTGTTCAGGATAAAATCAGAGAATGAGCAGGATGGGAATGGGTTTAGTAAAATATATACCACAAAAACAGGTGCTCCAGATATTGGCTATTGAGTGAGTGAATTGGAATGCTACTTATTTCAAACAGAGGTGATATTGCTAAAGATCAATATAATCAGATGCAACTTTCAACTCCATTTATCCCAGTGGTAGAAACATTAACAAAGATGGAGAAGGATGACCTCAGTAGACCTAAGGACATAGATTTAAACTCTAAAAAATTACTTATCTTCTTCAAGTTTCTATTTCCTTGATCGTAAAAGAAAATTTTAAAACCTATAATAATTTTATGCAATCAGGTATTTATAAAAAGCTATACCTAACTTATAACAGGTGCTCAATAACTATTAGTTTTCTCTTCTGGTTATTCTTTTAACTCTCTCCTTGATCATGACTTTGGCTCTAAACACAAATTTTTAGCTTGCAAAAGAATAAAAGGAAAATGCTGAGTCAGATCTTTTGAGAAAGGTCAACTCTAGTGCCCTACGCCGTGTTTTTATCCTTCATGGTCATGTCATTGGATGTACTATATATTCATGAGCAATGCATTCAGATGAGTCCCCGCAACAATTGATCAACTTATGGTGATGTGTGTACTTTACAGTGATTTTAACAAACTAATCAAAACTCACAGGATGCTTGCAGAGTGTTGTAAGATCTATAAAGTTGTTAATTTGGGGGAAAAAAATCACACAGTTGGATCTACCTTATTCCATGGAAGGAAAGCCCAAGGATAACCCTCAAAACTATGTTATTTGGAAAATTGACTAGTCTACCTAAAAATCCTATGGACTGGCTCTATTATCCTCACACACAGATCAAGGAGGTTGATCTTGCCAAGTTAAGACTCTTTTGTTGTTCTCAGTACCTACCTGGTATAATAGGCACACACTTGGAGTACTCACTGTCTACGGGAAATACTAGTTCCTGCCTTTGTTCCCCCGTGGCTTCAGACCCAGGGCCTGGGGTAGTAAAGCACTGTGTAGAGCATTGGCACTGGGAAATTCGGGCTTATTTTGAGCACAGGCTCTAATTAGGAATTGAATCTTTAGGACACCAAGAGCTGAATGTAACCCTCCCTTCCTATGACAGGGAATGTAGCCCATGGAGAGAACATCACCAGAGAATGGCCAGTTGAGTGAGACAGCCCAATAACAGGAGCAGGCAGGAGTGAACATTAGTGGGAAGAAAAACTAACTCGAAAGCAATTAAGTGACAAAGACCTTATAATGGACTTCAAGTAAGATCTCAGGATCACAAAATGAATGCCAAAGCAGAGTGTAAGGAACAAAAAGAAAACATTGTGGGGAATACAGAAAATTAGCAAACTAAGAAGAATCTGGTTGGATCAGAACGGACATTAATGTCCTGGTCATTCCTCTGGCCAGTCCTTAAATGAGGAATAGTTGAATAATGATGAAGTGTACACCAACATCCAGATTCATTGGTAAGGGAATGTTCTGTGGGTATTCACTCCTCTCTGCTTCTGCTCTGTCACTTTCCACAGCTGGGGATGGAGTAGGAAAGCATAAGCCCTTGGGCTCCTCTGGCAGTTGAAAGTAAGTAAAGCAAATTGAGATATTTGAGACACACGGGTTGGGCATTTCAGTATCTGCTACACCTCTGGATCCACATCCCCTCCAGGGTTGCATATGTTTACTCACAGATTGTCCATTGCACAATGTTATGCAGTGCAATTCACACAGATGACAATGTCAGTGGTGCCCTCTGGAGGGGAGCAGCGAGGTCCTGCACACCTGCAGTCCAGTTCAGTCCACACAAACTACCTGGTTTTTATGGGCCATGTGACTTGTTAATCAAAGCTCCACTGAATGATATTTGGCTCATTGTTAACACCTTGGTTTGAATTTAGGTATGGTGAATTATATAGTTCTCAGGTCTATGAATAGTTCAAACGTTTTCATAATTTCCTATAGTCCTCTGTTTTTTTTCCAAGTCAGAATCTCACTCTATTGCCCCAGGGTAGAGTGCCATGAAGTCATAGCTCACAGCAACCTCAGGCTCCTGAGCTCAAGAGATCCTCTTCTCTTAGCCTCTTGAGTAGCTGGGACAACAGGTGCCTGGCACAGTGACTGGCTAGTTTTTCAATTTTTTTTTTTTTTTTTGATAGAGACCAGGTCTTGCTCTTGCTCAGGCCGGTCTCAAACTCCTGAGCTCAAGCAATCCAACACCTCAGCCTCTGAGAATGCTACGATTAGAGGAGTGAGCCACCACACCCTGCCCTGTACTGTCTTTATAATGTCCCAAGTTAAGCATTATGTTTGATATGGAAGCCTGGACTAAGCTAATCCAACTTACATTTTACAGTGAAGGACTAATGCCTAGAGTTAGAAAAATTAGGTAAGGACCAATCCTTAGAGACTGTTCTTTCAACAGATATATTACCAGCAATTCTCACATTGTGCTATTAATTGTCTGTTTTCATGTCTGTTTTCTCCATGGACATGAGCTTCTTCAGGGTTGATACTGCATCTTATTCTTTTTTTTTTTTTTGGCTGGGGCTGGGTTTGAACCTGTCACCTCTGGCATATAGGGCCAGCGCCCTACTCTTTTGAGCCACAGGTGCCACCCCACTGCATCCTATTCTTAACACCCAATCTTAAACCTGGGGTATTCTTGGTGCTTTGCAAGTTAAATAGTGGGGTGCGTGTGTGTGTGTGTGTGTTCCTCCTCTTCTTGGTAAAGAAAAGAGAGTGTGGCCCAAAATGCAAAGTGAATTATACTAGGAATGTATCCACTTGGCTGTTCATCTCACCTACCGTAACTCATTAATTTTTACTTTGATACCAGGAACATCATACCCATTGTCATGGATTGTGTATGTCTGGCTGATGATTAGTGGTAAATAATAATAATAACAAAGAGATAAAGGTCAGTAAGTCTGAAAATTCAGCCTCCAGTGGGTCTGCTGCGCTTATTACTTCATAGAAACCATTCAGGAATTTCTGTAAGTGAACCATGGTGGCTGAGGCCAGGCCTTGTCTGTAGGCTCTGATAAATAATTGTGGGACCTTATCTGTGAGAGAAGTTGATGATTAACATATCACATGGATCATAAAAATCTAGTAGTTTGTGTGGACTGAACTGGGCTGCAGATGGGCAGGGCCAAGCTCCCTAACTCCAGACGGGCACCATTCATGTTGTCAGCTGTGTGAATTGCACTCCATAAAACTGTGCAGTAGACAATCTGAGAGTTAATATATGCAACACTCGAGGGGATGTGGATCCAGATGGGCAGCAGATATGGAGAGTGCCCAACCCGTATCTCTCAAAGGTCTCAATCTGCTCCTCCTGACTTTCATCTGCCCGAAGAGTCACAGGATTCATCCTTCAACCCCATCTCCCAGATGTGAAAAGTGGCATTATCAGAAGCACTAAGGAGTTAACACCCACAGAATAGCCTTGACTAGTGAGTGCGAAACCTGGTATACATACCCCAGCTTCCTTGCCCCTTGGATGGGATGATAGTGAGGCACGTGCTTTGCAATATTTCTCGAAGTTGTCCACTGTCCTTTACTGACTGCTTTCTGTTTACTGGGCTATATCCCCCATTTTCCTTTTGGTATTGCCTATGATTACCAAGTAAATTTGAACTTGAGTCCTTATCTCAATATTTTCTTCTAGGAGACTTGGAATGAAAATCAGATGCGACACAGAACTGCTTAAAAATATTCAGAATGGTTGTGATGCTGGTCCTCTCAGGGGGGAAAAGCCATTTCTTAGCTTATTCTAGTTGGAGTAGTGGTCTTGAGCACAACAGACATTCCTATGAAATGTGACTGGAAACCTTCTTGGCTATTATCTATAACCATTGAAAAAAACAATTTAAAATCCCAATTAGAGGACCCAATGAGTCAAAAAGTGCTCAAATGAATGGTGTTTTTGTTTCTACTCAATATTACAGGCTCTTTAAAGTAATTCTGGTCACAACCTTATTCAATTCCCAAGGGAATAAAATGGAAAAATGAGTCTTTTCTATTAGCTGTCCAGGGAGCTAAATAGCAGAAAAATACAAATTTAGAAGCCATGATGTTGCAATTAAAAATATATTAGGAAATGGTGAGTATGCCTACACTTAGACAAATGAGGCGTAGACGTAGGCTAGTACTAGCTGCAGTTATTAAAGGATGTGACTGTGTTAGAAATAGGTGGGAATGCATAATATTGAATATAGTTTGTTATGGGAAATCATGATAATGAGGTAGCATTATTCATATTACTTGTAACTTAGTAGGAAAATAATGACAGAAGAAATGACAGAGAGAATATGATAAACTGCCTCTTGTAGAAATGATACGTATATATTATTTAAAATCTCCTGTAAAAGGTAGAAGAATATTGAATGTGAAATACTGAAATGGGAAGGCATTCAAAGGAGGAATTTATGTTGCAGAGGAGAGGAAGCTATCAGGGCTGGAGGGCAGAAATGGAATGTAGTAAGTCAGTAATTAAGAACACATACAGGATAGCAAAACCCTTTGTAGGAGCTTTGTCAGCTCATGTCACTTCTCTGCTCAGAACCCTCTAATGGCTGCCCATCTTCCCTAAAATAAAGCCCCAAATCTCTCCAGTGAAACCCTACATCATCTTCATGCTTATCTATCTTTGTGTCATAGATACTCTTTTTTGTTCACTTATGTCTAGATACACTGGCCTCCTTTCTGTGTCTCAGACAAACCAGGACCCATCCTACCTCCAGCCTCTGCACCCACCATTCTCGCCCTACAGAGATATGCACCATGCACATGGCCCTTCCTTTGCTCCTTTAAGTCTTTGCTGCCATGTCATCTTCCTGATGAAAATTGCTATCACCATCTTACCTAAAATTTCAATCTTTCCCCTGACCACTCTGCCATTTAAAAAAATGCGTGACATATATTATGTTTATCTTTTTTTTAACTCTCCTTTCCCCATCCCCAACTAGAAGGTAAGCACCTTGAGGGTTGGAATTTTGACTAAACTTTTTCATTAATATATTTCAATCATCTAGAACAGTGATGTGAAACCGGTATACCATGGCACACCAGTGTGCTGTAGGAGGATCTTAGGTGTGTTGCGAAAAATTTTAAACATCATTAATTAAAATATCTTTGAAAGAAGTTCAAATCACAGTAAGTATATTCTTTTCCTTCATCTCTTTTTTGATCAACATAATTTACCGCAGAAATTTAGCTATAGGTTCAAGTGTGCCATGAGATAAAAAAGGTCCAAAAACATTGATCTAGTACAATCCTTGCCTCACTTGCCCAGTGAGTATTTATGCAATGAATGAATGAATGAATAAATGATGACTTCCTGTGTTCCCTGCTGCCTTAGGCACCTGGCACAAATTAATTGTTGAATAACTGAATGAAAGACTCAATAAACCTGCACGTGTTTAACGTACAGGTGTTGAGATAACATTTCAAGTTAACCTTGACTTAGTCACAAACATTAAAATTGTAGATCAAAACATTTATTAATCAAAGGCAGAGTAATTATTCTTTCCCCGTTACTGGAACTTCTAGGTCAACCTTCAGGTGGGAAATAAGTGATCATAAATATCTTAATTCCAGTATCTGACTTCCTGAGGCTGGAAGATTACAATTTTATTTAAGTAAAATTTGTGATGTGAATATAGCTTCTGGGAGATAATATCTGGTTGAGAGTGGTCCGTCCTAGAGGGAAGGGAACCTAATCTTGTTTCTCTTCTCTTCATCTCAGTGACTCCAAATAATTAGTTACCGAAATCTAGGTTTTTTCCAAAATTGTGAATAATTAAACAAATATGTAAACACTGACCTTAAACATAAAAATTCATCTTAAATAAAACATTATCATTTTTTAATAAAAATGACATAACATATGTATTATGCATATTAGTGAGCTAGAACTATGCTGGAATGGAATATCCTAAAAAAGATTTGAGAATAAAATAGCTTGAATTTAATGTGAAAAAATTTGATTTTTAGCTGAAGTGAGTTTCAAAACAATCTTGGTATTCTGACATTTTCAGAATCAAATGAATCATGCACAATCTGAAAGGATGATTTTTTTCCAGAAGTGGCTCAAACTCTAGCCATGTTTCCACCATTACCTTGTGGTGAGAGGGGATATTGACAAGTAATGACAGTTATTCCGACAGTGTTTTTCCCACAAAATCCTCTTTTTGTGGTGATCAGCATTTCACTTTTACTAGAGCCATGAAACTGAATATGACTAATTGGCTTTGGAGCCATGAGATTGGAGCAGCCCAGATCTTCCTAGGTCCTTTTAAATAAGACTTGCATTTAAGGGTTGCTTCTTATAGATTAATTGTGACCAGCTACAGTGACCCAAATATTGAGATTTTATTTTTATTCTTTCAATCACTAGCCTTCAGGGACACTCCAATTTTACCACAGACTTAAAAGAGATCCAGGTAGATTATACTTTGACCATGGCCACAAGTAGATCTTGAGTAGAAAGCCGATTACCATGCTATCTTTCTCCTGGAGGGGATATTACTTAATGGTGATGTCTGTTTCTCTTTCAAATAAAATACCATACCATCAAATGCATCAAAACTTGTTTATAGCTTTCAACAGACCATATCTTTTTATACCTTTTGATCACACAGGAGAAATTCCTATGGGATATCAAGTGCAAAGTGCAGATGGCAAAAAGAATAGATTCAAATTGTACAAAAAATATGAAATTTGAAAATTTTGCTTGTGATAACTTAATTTTGTATTAGAATGTCTTAGTTTAAAAATCCAGAAAGTATCATGTATTGCCATTATTATTATTGTTATCATCAGTTTTGTTAGGTTCTCTTAAAAAAAAAGTTGCAATTATTGTTAGCTCCTCTTACAGATCATGTAAGTCAGTCTGTGGAATTCTGTGGGAATTTCTGTAGGAAGAGAGCCTGCCTTCTTATGGGAAAAATGAAAGGCCACACCCAACGAATTGTGTCCTTAAGCCCACTGATAAATTGTGAAAGGTCTGGGAGAAGGCAAGGGGTGTGGGTAAGGACGTATTCAGGCATTTTTCCACTCATTGCAAAAACAAGTAATGGAGACCATGAGTGCAAAAGACATTTCAAGGCAGTAAAAACTTGTTCAAAAAGGAAAATGTTAATGCATGATATGAAGCCCCAGCCGGTGATCTAGAGCAGTACTTCCCACACAACTGAAGAGAGTGATTTAGAAAATGACTTTGTAACACAGCAAGATTTTTAGTAGATGTGTTCTAGAATTTCTGTTTATTATGTTTTAACACAATTCAAGGCAATTTAATATTTTATCCACAAATCTATATTTTCTATAGCACTTTGAGCATAACTATAATTGCCTTGCCAACCACAATTCTTTTAGGAACACAACTCTATGATTAAACGATACTTCTGTAAAATCAATAGAAAAAAAGAAATAATGCAAAATGTTAATAATTCTCATCTATAAGAGGAGAGACCATAAGTAGTTCTTCTTTTATTTTATTTCAATATGTTCTAAATTTCTTAAAATGTTCACTTATTACTCTTATAATCAGGAAAAAAATGCTGTTTAAAAACAACTGGAAGTTTCCAGGAGGCCACTTAGTTAGCTGCTAGAATTTTTATAATCAGAAAAAAAAAATACTGTTTAGAAACAACTGGAAGGCTCCAGCAGGCCCCTTCATTAGCTGCTAGAATTTTTATACTGTGGATGGATTCATACTTTCATTTGTCGAAAGACTTTGCCTGTGTAGTTTTTGTTTGTTAGTTTGTTTGTTTAGGAATTTCATGGTTGACCATAGGACATATTTCTGGGCTAGAAGTGGCCAAGAATAATTTCATTTGGGGAAAGACAAAAGGGAAATGGATGAAACCACTAAAATGGCTTGGATTATATCACCCACGCTGGTTACTTAGAGGAAGCAAGAGAAGAATGGAGTGAGAAGGATCCAGATCTGCCTGGGCCAAGGACCTTATTGTGCCACATAAAATATGCTCCTGTGTATAATAGACACCCATGGTTTTGGTCCAAACTTTCAGGAAAACTCCCCTGAAGAAAGTGGCCGGCTCAAGGCTAATGCTCCCCTGGTAAATGTGCAGATCACACTACCTTCCTGCAGTTGCCTGCTCTGTGAAGGCTGCCCCTTCTCTGTCTCCTAGGAGCCCTTCCCTCTTTGCCACATTAGGCTGCAGCCAAGATGGTCATGAATACGGCCAATGGTGAGAACTTCTAAGGCCACTCATTCCACTGGGCAGCCACATAGGTCCTTGGCGCCTGTAAGGGGCTCCTGGTATCCTCCATATGACTGGGCCTTGGGCCTCAGCCCTCACCCTGTATGGCCGCTGCCTACCGCACAGCCCCATCATCACCCCCTGTCTTGATCATGGCCCTCATCAAGAGGCCACTCTGGCCTGCATTTGGACAGGAATTCTGTGTACCTGGCAGGCCCAGGAGGTCCACTGAGCTCCCCTTTTTCTGAGCCATACTATCCATGCATAATACACATTCTTAATTTTCCCTCAAAAATTTGGCATAAAAGTATGAATTATACACAGCAAAATGCGGTAACCAATGATTAAGGCTTTCTAGATCTAAACTGCTAAAATATCCCCTCTGACGTATTCTTCCTCCACTCATTCCCACCTTGATAAATAGCATCCATTCACTTAAGCTCTGCAGCTGGAAATGTAGAAGTCATTTTGGACACTTTCTTTTCTTTTATTTTCTTTCCTTCTTTTTTTATTAAATAATAGCTGTGTACATTAATGCAATCATGGGGTACAGTGTGATGTTTTCATATACAATTTGAAATATTTTCATCAAACTGGTTAACATAACCTTTATGTCATTTTCCTAGTTATTGTATTAAGATGTTTATATTCTGATTTTAGAAAGATTCACTTGTACCCTTGAAAGATAAACCATAGAGGTGATCCTTCCAATTACCCTCCCTCCACCCATCCACCCCCTCCCCTCCCCTACTTTTTTCCTTTAATCAAAGTCATCACCAACCCTCAACTAACTAATGGACACTTGAGCAAAATGTGGCAAATCCATGTCATGAAATACTATTCAGCCATAAAAAGGAATATAATAATAATACATACTGCAGCATGGATCAGCCTTGAACACATTATGCTATGTGAAAGAAGCAAGACACAAAGGCCACATAGTATATGATTCCATTTCAATGAAATATCCATTTATATGAAATAGGCAAATCTGGAGAGCCAGAAAACAAATTAGTAATTACCATGGGCTAGGAGGAGGAAGGAATGGAAAGTGTATTAGTTTTTTAGGGCTGCCATGACAAAGCACCAAAGACTGGAGGCCTTAAATAACAGGAATTTGTTTTCTTGTGGTTCTGGAGGCTAGAAGTGTGAGATGGCTAGAGATGTCTGTCTTCTCATTGCATCTTCATACAGTCTTTCCCCTGTGATATCTGTGTCCTAATCTCCTTTTTTTACAAGAATACCTGTCACATTGGACTAGGGACTACACATATTATCTCATTTTACATCTTTAAAGGTCCTACCTCCAAATAAAATCACATTCTGAGGTATTAAGAGTTAGGACTTGGACATTTTCGGAAGGATGCAATTCAGCCCTTTAAGTACTAAGTGGGTATAGGTCTTCCTTTTGGGGTGAATAAAATGTCCTAGAAATGGTACTACTGGCTGTACAATACTGTGGATATGCTAAATCCATTCAAATGTCATGCTTAAAATGATCAAAGTGGTAGGTGTATATTCTATGATGTTTGCTGATGACAATAAAAGAAACTATCACCTCGTCATGTTGATTTTATATTGCAAAATGCTTCAAATCAGTACACATCTTCACATATTGCCATCTCTGCTTTATTATTCTAGCTCAAGCTACCCTTACTTCTTCAATGATGTATGACAAGCATTTCTAACTACTCTTTCATGTCCATGCTTGTTCCCCTCCAGTTTTTACTCTTCCCTGAAGGAAGATGGGTCCTTTTGGGATCAGATTGTATCATTCCTCAGATTAAAACTTTTCGGGGATTTCTCATTTTACTTAAAATAAAACCAGAAATTTCCGGTTGAGACTGCAGGCCCAACATGCTCAGGTCTTAGTCTACACTGCAGCCATATTTTTCTTCCACTGCTTAATTTTCCCTAGTTTCAATCTGTTATCTTTTAGTTTTGGGGAAGTCCAGGATCATTCCCACTTCCAGGCACTTGCATGTGAAGATGTGTACTAGTCCCTTTACCCTCACCACTATAGCTTCACCATTTGCCTACCTACCATCCTTAACTTCACTTCTCCAAAGGGATTTTCTGTGATTTCTCCATCTAAATTTTTCTCTTGCATAGCACCCTGTTTCTTTCTTCAAAATATGTGAAACAATAAGAAATATATTACTTTATGTTTATCTGTTTAATGTGTGTCTCTTACACTAAACTATAAGCTATATGAGGGTGGCATCCACGTTCATCTGGGTCACAGCTATTTCACCAACACATAGCACAGCATGCTGTACACAGTAGACAGTCAAAAACATCATTTTATTTTATTATTATATTTTAATGCAAAGAAAGTAACATTCACACTGTCAGATAGAAGTATGTCTATTATAGAATACTTTGATCAGTTAACTTGTTCTTATTATTATGTTTTTCCAAAGTCTCAAAAAATAGACAACTAATATTTATAAATAAAAGTAAAAGATAATTTCAAAAAAACAGATCATGCCAAATCTTATAGACAATAGAAAAATAAATACTTCAAAATCATTCTACTTAATGTGGATACACCTGATATTAAAAATAGAGAAAATTTATTATTATAAAGGGGAAATTACAAACATATTTCACTTATAAATTAGGATGCAATATGATAAATAACATATTAACATGTTGAATCAAAAATTAATGTTTAAGTAATGTACTTTGGTCCAAATTAAATACAATTTATATGAGAATTAGTCACTTATTTCTTTCCTTTTCTTTTTTTTTCCTTGCCCACACTCTCTCCCTCCTTCTCTGTCTGGTTTCCCCTTCCCCCATGCCCCACCATGTCATTAATTGTCTTCATATCAAAGTTGAATACACAGGATTCTTACTTCTCCATTCCTGTGATGCTTCACTAAGAATAATGTGTTCCACCTCCATCCAGGTTAATACAAATGCTTTAAAATCTTCATTATTTTTGATGGTTGAATTATATTCCATGGTATACATGTACCACAGCTTACCAATCCATTCCTGGGTTGAAGGATATTTAGGCTGTTTCCACATTTTAGCAATTGTAAATTGGGCTGCAGTAAACAGCTTAGTACAAGTGTCTTTATATTATAAGGCTTTTTTTTTTTTTCATTCTGGATAGATGCCTAGTAATGGGATTACAGGATCGAATGGGAGGTCTAGGTTGAGTTCTTTAAGGTTTCTCCATACTTCTTTCCAAAAAGGTTGTATTAGTTTCCAGTCCCACCAGCAGTGCAAAAGCATTCCTTTCTCTCCACATCTGCGCCAGCATCTGCAGTTTTGTGATTGTGATATAGATCATTCTTGCTGAGGTTAGATGATATCTCAGGGTGGTTTTAATTTGAATTTCTCTGATGATTAGGGATGATGAGCCTTTTTTCATATGCTTAGTAGCCATTCCTCTATCGGATTTAGAGGAGATTCTATTCATGTATCTTCCCCATTGATGTATGGGGTTGTTGGTTTTTTTTTCTTATAGATTAATTGAAGTTCTGCATAGATCCTGGTTATTAGACTTTGGAATCATACCCTCTCCCTAGACTTAGCCCAGATGAAATAGATCTCCTGAACAGACCAATTTCAAGCACTGAGATCAAAGAAATAATAAAAAATCTCCCAACAAAAAAATACCCTGGTCTTGATGGCTTCATACCAGAATTCTATCAAAACTTCAAGGAAGAGCTTACTCCTATACTGCAGAAATTATTCCAAAAGATTGAGGAGGAAGGTATCTTCACCAACATGTTCTATGAAGCAAACATCACCCTGATACCAAAACCAGGAAAAGATTCAACTGAAAAGGAGAATTTCAGACCAATTTCACTAATAAATATAGATGCAAAAATTCTCAATAAAATCTTAGCTAGTAGATTACAGCTTATCATCAAAAAAGTCATACATCAGCGTCAAGTAGGTTTCATCCCAGGAATGCAAGGTTGGTTTAATATATGCAAGTCTATAAACATTATTCATCATATCAACAGAAATAAAACCAAAGACTACATGATCCTCTCAACAGATACAGAAAAAAAGTTCAATAAAATCCAGCATCCTTTTTAAATTAGAACACTGAGGAGTATAAGCATAGGTAGTACATTTCTTAAACCTATCGAAGCTATCTATGACAAACCCACAGCTCATATTTTACTGAATGGAGTAAAACTGAAAGCTTTTCCTCTTAGAACTGGAACTAGACAAGGTTGTCCTCTGTCACCATTACTATTCAACACTGTGCTGGAAGTTTTAGCCAATACAATTATATGAGACAAGAAAATAAAGGGCAACCAAATGGGAGCAGAGGAAGTTAAACTCTCTCTTTTTGTTGATGATATGATCTTATACCTGGAGAACACCAAAGACTCAACCACAAGACTTTTGGAAGTCATCAAAAAATACAGTAATGTTTCAGGATATAAAATCAATGTCCACAAGTCAGTTGCTTTTGTATATGCCAACAATAGCCAAGATGAGAGGTTAATTAAGGACACAATTCCCTTCGCCATAGCCCTACAGAAAATGAAATACTTAGGAATATACCTAACAAAAGAGGTGAAGGACCTCTATAAAGAAAATTATGAAACCCTAAGAAAGGAGATAGCAAAGGACATCAATAAATGGAAGAACATACCATGCTCATGGCTGGGAAGAATCAACATTGTTAAAATGTCTATACTTCCCAGAGTAATTTACTGATTCAACACCATCCCTATTAAAATACCAACATCCTATTTTCAAGACTTGGAAAAAACTGATTCTGCATTTTGTATAGAACCAGGAAAAAACCCATATAGCTAAGGCAGTTCTTAGCAACAAAAACAAAGCTGGGGGTATCACTATACCAGATTTTAGGCTGTACTACAAGGCCATAGTGGTCAAGACAGCATGGTACTGGCACAAAAATAGAGACAAAGATATTTGGAATCGAATAGAAAACCTGGAAATGAAACCAACAACTTACAGCCACCTAATCTTCGATAAACCAAACAAGAACATCTATTGGGGGAAAGACTCCCTATGTAATAAATGATGCTGGGAGAACTGGATATCCACATATAAAAGACTGACATTGGACCCTCACCTTTCTCCACTCACAAAAATTGATTCAAGATGGATAAAGGACTTAAATTTAAGGCATAAAGCGATAAAAATTCTCAAAGAAAGAATAGGAAAAACACTGGAAGATATTGGCCTGGGGAAAGACTTTATGAGGAAGACTGTCATGGCAATAGCAACAACACCAATAATAAACGAATTGGACTTAATGAAACTGAAAAGTTTCTATACAGCCAAGGAGACAACAACCAAAGCAAATAGATAACCTATTCAATGGGAAAGGATAGTTTCAAAAACATCATTTGAATAAATAAATGAATAGTAAAAATAATAAAGTGAGAGTAGAAGATTTGAAAGGTCTATCTACCCAGAGATTATGAGGTTTGTAATTAAATTTACCTCATTTTCCTTAATTTCAATGATTGCTTAAAAGCTCACAAGTACTGACAGTGTATTACATAAATAATCTCACAGTGCTCTAGTGTGGCTCTTAACAATTTCCAGTAGAGCATACACTAAGGACAAACTCCTGCTGAAACAGGAGCAGGACTCAGTAAAGAGACCAGAGGACATTAATAAAATACAATAGACTTAGTCAATTAAATAAATGAGAAGTTAGTTTTTTGTTTTCTTTAGCAAGTATGTTGAAGAAAAAATATAAAAGACAAAAAATGAATAGGAAAAAAGATATAACTATAATTTTAGAAATCTTGACAGAATTATATAAATAACTTGCAAAAAATAATAAAAACAAAAAAAATGCAAGATTCTCTAAGGAGGTATAAATTGAATGACTCAGAAAGAGGTAAAAATTGAATACATAAATAACCATATTAAAAATCTATCTCTATAAAACATACCAGCTCAAAATGAATTTATGAGCCAGCTCTATTCAACTATTAAGGAACAGATAATTGCTCTGTTAAGTTTTCCAAAGCATTAAAAGTGCTGAAAAGCTTCAAAACTCATTCAATTAAATTTCATAATTCTATTTAAAAAACAAAATAAAATTAAAAAAGATGCAGAATTTATAGATCAGTATCATTTAAAACACAAGTACAAATATCCAAAGCTAACTATTTAAAATTAGTGATTTTTATTAGTAATTAAA
Organism: Otolemur garnettii; assembly: GCF_000181295.1. Classification (NCBI taxonomy): domain Eukaryota; kingdom Metazoa; phylum Chordata; class Mammalia; order Primates; family Galagidae; genus Otolemur; species Otolemur garnettii. The sequence goes on along the minus strand of NW_003852399.1, from coordinate 19,162,171 downwards.
ATCAGTAATTTTTTTCATAAACTTCCGTAAATGATCAAGCAGAATTTATTTTATAATTGTAATAATACTGTACCATTGGGAAATTCATTAAGATAATTTAGTAAATTAACAGATTTAGAGAACATTATACAATTAACTTACTACAAAAAGACATTTCTCATGTGCCAATAGCATGTTTAATAAAGTCAAACTAGGAAAAAAATCTTTTATTCCTTAACTAAATAAAAAAAAGTTGGAAAAACAGCAAACATCATACTTAATGGGAGAGTCATGAAAGGTATTTTCACTGAAGTCTTGATCAAAATAAAAATGCCTAATCTTATCATAGCAACTAGAATTGAAGTCATAAGCAATGCAACAAGGCAAAAAGAAAAAATGAATTACAAGTACAGAATAAGGGGCCCAAACTTTTACTATTTGAATATAATAGACTTGTCTAAGAGAAGGTAAAGAGCAACATTTAGTAACACAGGTTGATAAAATGTCAAAATACATAAATCAATCACATTTCTATAAAAGCAAAAAAAAATTATTTGAAAAAATAAAGCAAACTCCATGTTCAACTGCTGATTGATGGAAAAATAAAAGAAAGAGAAAAATAAATCCAACTCAATAGCAGCAAAAATTATTCAACATACCCATGAATAAAGTTGGCAGAATACAAAAGACCTTGATGGGGGAAAATATATAATTTTACTGATGCATATATAAAAAAGCCTGAGTAAACAAGCTTTAGGATAAGAAAACTCAATAGTGAGACATGTTTATTAAACCAAAATAAATGTGTAGCTTAAATGCAATCATAATTAAAATACCAACAAGATTTTAAAATGAAAGTTATGTATTTCTTTTAAAATACATCTGAAAGAGAAAACATGCAAGGCTATCCAAAAATAAATGAGCAAGACAAACCATATGGTATATGATGGGGAGGGATGATCACTCTTGTATTTCACAGTTTTCCTTAGAGAATTCTGCTCTTCCTTAGAGAAAGGTATTATTGGGGCAAATACTCCAAGAAAACTGGGTTTGGTTAGGGAAATTGCCATTCTCTTCTTTGAGCTGATTGAGTAATTGCTTTGCACGTCTCACTTTTTCCACAGTTAGATTCTAAGCCTAAATTTATTGCAAAGAAACAGAAAACCTCACTTTGGTCCTAGGCCAAACTATATCTTCTTTCACAATATATTAGAAGTTCTATATTTTGAGGGGATTATCAGACACTACTCAGTGCAAACCTGATGTTGAACGTTTTATCCTTATTGGGCTCTGTCTGCTATTATTTTTCAAGGAATCTAGAAAGAAGAATGGTGAGTAGTCAGCATTCCTAAATCTCCCATAAACAAGTTGCTTATGAAATCTCAAAACAAACAAAAAAAGCAAAGAGGGACCTTCTAATTTAGAATACAAGTTTAAAATTATATTTTAATTCCAAATTTTCAAATTCTAATTTAATTTTAAATTTTCCCACTTTAAATGCAAATTTAATTTGAATCGTAAAATAATGAGCAAAAACTTTTAAAGTAACCAGTCCTCCATTTAAAACAATTATATTTTTATTCGTTTTTGCTTTCAATCACTGTGGTGCCTCTCTTGAACTTTCTAGCTCAGCTGAGTAATGGAGCCAGATCAACTGGGTTGGGGGAACCAAAATCCCCCTGAAACATCTTCACCTGGGTAACCAATGACCAATAGAAAAGGGTAATACTGCCTGGAATTGCAGACAGGCCAATGAAAGACTTGCAGTCCATGTCAAATGGAGAGAGTATTTATACCTGTCTTTCCTCTTTTATTCTCCATGAGAGGGACCCACTTCCAACTCTCTTTAGAAGTGCTCTAAACTTTCTCTTTCTTGTTCCCAAATAAAATTTCTCTTTCTTACCCTGAAAAACAGATGGATTTTTTTTTTTTTTGAGACAGAGTCTCACTCTGTAACCCTGGGTAGAGTGCCATCACGTCACAGCTCACAGCAACCTCAAACTCTTGGTCTCAACTGGTCCTCTTGCATCAGCCTCCCAAGTAGCTGGCGCCTGCCACAACACCCGGCTCATTTTTCTATTTTTGGTAGAGATAGAGTTTTACTCTTGCTCAGGCTGGTCTTGGCTCCCCACCACCCCCAAAATGCTAGAAAAAAATGGACGTATTTCAATAAAAGTTAAAAACCTCTGAATGATGAAAGATTCATCAACAGAATTAAAAAGCAAGTACCAGAAGAAATATCTGCAGCAAACACAGCTAAGAAAGGAGAATCATCTAAGAATTCCTATACAGAAAAGCCAATAACCTAGTAAGAAAAATGAACGATAGTTTTAAACGGGAAGTTCTTTGAAAAAATACGGATGACTAACATATTCTTGAAAATGTACTTAAGCTCACGAGCATTCAGGAGAATTCAAATCCAAGTAGCAGGGAGTTATTTTGGCTGATTCCATCAGATTAGCAGAATTTAAAAAGATCAACAATGGCCAGTGCTGCCTGCCAGCCTGCCTGCAAACTCGTGCTCTCCTGAATACTGGTTAGTATTTAAACTGGTTCTACCTTTCTGAAGTCAATTTGACATTATGTATCAAATTTCAGATTTACTTATTCTTTGATATCTTTGTTTTCTGTCTCTCTGAGGCCCTTGCTCCATCTCACCCTTTGGTGTGTTAGACTATGCGGATTCACACTCAGTACAGCCAAGCATGTTCCCAAGGCCACACCTCGCAGCTTCTCACAAGTTCCTCTAACATTTCTCAGTCTTACGCCCAGGCGTCTGGGTGAGCAAAGGTTTCCAGTCTTCGCCCGATTCCATGACAGTGCTGGCACCGTCTTCCCAGAACCATTTCAGCAAAAGGTCAAGAATTTACCTGCCTGCCGAGTTCCAGAAAGTCACCGGCATGAATGAAGCAGGGACACTAGGGCGTATGTAAAGGTGGGCTTTGGAGCAAACTACAGAGCATGGGCCCGCACCAATGCGACTCCTATTTGTGTAAGAAATCTCCTGACTTTTAAAAATTGGTTCACTACTTTTAAACAAAGAAAATGACATTTTTTGAGAGCAAAGGAAACATAATTTGGCTTATAGGCAATTTCTGGATCTCCTTCTAAGCAAGCCTTGAGCAGTCGGGTATCAACTTCATTTGTGGTTAGTTTCTCCTAATGGTTCCTGGTGCCTTGACCTGCCTTGTGCAAAACCACTGTGATTCACCAGAGGCTCTAAAGACATTGAATAGTCAAACGTAAAGGTTCTCATTACTCTTTCCTTTCCTAGGGGGCTCCTGGTTTCCTCTGCTGATGTGCAGGCCTCCTCCCCAGTGACTAGTCTGCACGCCACGTGGAGGAGGGAGATGAACAGGATCACACCACTGAAGGGCCTTGCACTCTTCCCTTAGACAAGGGCACCTGCTCATCCTTTTATTGCAAAGTCACTTACATGACTCTTGCTAAAACAATGTAAATCTCTCACAATATTACTTCTCTCTTTCTCTAGAAAGAGATGCATCTGGTAAAGTAAGCACTGGGAAAAAATTAAAGTTCTTTCTGCTAATCCCCTAGTCACATGATGACTAGCGGAAAAGCTATATGTTTAAAGAAATACAGGCAAATCATAAATACAAAACATGCTCTGCCTTCTCATCATAGAGGAAGGGTTATGGAACCAAAACCTCTGACTTCAAGACCAAGGTTAAGAGGGTTAAGAGAGTGGGCACAGTCTTTATAGAGTCATGAACCACAATTTTTCTGCTCCACAGCATTCTAACACTGTCAAGTACTGTAAGACAGATGAGCCTATTTAAAATATATTTTACAAGGCAAAACAGATATAACTCAGTAAGTAACTGTGCATCTAATTGACTTAATTGCCTCATCTGTCACATGACTTATGTTTTCTACTCTACTTCAGGTGATGTTTTCTACTCTACTTCACCCATGTAATTCTTGTAATGTAAGAGCTGAGACGTGGTGCCAGGCGTGAGCGAGAAATCCTCTCTCCTGAGAAAAGATATCATTGGAGTGATGTTGGCTTTGGGTTCCAGTTTATTGAAAAATCAATGTCCATTTGTGCGACCAACACATATGGCTTTCTTCCAGGCTGATGATGGCTCTGGGAGGCTGGCTATCACCTAATGAAGTCAGATCAGCTTACCCAGCACCCGAGTTACAGTTGGCAAAGTGACTTTGTCATTAAAACCCAGTTTATCATTCCTGGTGGTGTTTTTCTTCCCATTTCACCCCTCCTCTCCATTTCTCCTGAAGCCACAGTATTGTTTTTCTCTCAAGCAGATAACAGACCGATGGCTCCAAATTTTAACATCTCAAAGGGACACTGTACGATGTTTGGTGTTCAAAGGATAAACAACTTTCTCATATGTCTACCTCTCTCATCCGGGGCAGAAAAATACATATATTCTTATATGATCCTGCTCAGTCTTGACTCAAAAGAGATGTTTTTTATAAGTAAGTCAGAGCCATGTTTCCAACAAGCGCTACTGAAAATCATCCTTTTAGCTGTCTGAGTAACTCAACAAGGCTAAGTTTGTTTAATGTGTTCATCTGTTCTAATAAATAGAGTCTAGGTCACATTTTACATAGGGATTTTAAAAAATAATAATAATTGCCAGTAAAGTAATTTCCCCATCATTAAATGGAGTGGCAATCTCAAAGGCAAATAGTGTTTTATTCCCTCACCCCAAGTGTTCTCTTTCTCTGGAGAATACTCTCAGAGTGACAGTCATTGGCAACAGAAGCTCTGGCAAAGCAGGTTTTTTTTCCTCCCTGAAATCTGCCAAGAGTAACAAATAGTTCTGTTAGGAAGTGCCAGCTCAGCCACGAAGCATGGTTACTAGGTTCTTATTTGGTTCGTTCTGTCCTGTGAAGACCTTCCTTTGCAGGGACACCAGGCGCTCACAGAAACAATGGGAGGATAGAGAACCAGGCATAGAGATTGGGTTTGAAGCAAGGCCTTCCCATGCCAGTAGAGAGGAATCCAAAGTCTGTTCGCCCAAACTGAGAGATACCACTGCACGCAGCATACTGTGGCTGAGCTGAATGTTTTCTTTTGTCTTTGTGTCTCTTGTTAAGAGTCATGATCCTAACTTGAAGGGGCCTGGGACATTTGCTCCTCGTCTGGCTGGCAGTGCTCCAAAGAGAGCGGATACAGTCTCTTTGGTTTCTCCCCATAAGGAAAGGGGCGTTGTTGGGGAAATGCCCCGTGTGATGATGTCATCTGCAGTCAGAGGTACTTACACTGAGGGTAGTGAATGAAAAGTGCCAGAGAGGCTGATTTTAAAGGGTTCGGCATATGCCTGACATGTCCAGAAGGTGAGGTAGAAACAAGGCACTGGAAGCAATAATGAATATATGGTCATTTGTGTTCAGCCTGTCTGTAGACTTGAAATCTAAATGCAAATTTAGGCACAAATCCATGATGTTCTACAGTGGCAGTGCACTAGACCACCATACGTTCCCAGAAGATAGTTATATAATTTCTATACATATATGGAAGTTACTCTTTTTACGTAGTATTTTATCAAGCATTTAATTTGTTCCAGCCATATTTTGCATGTCTGGTGCACTGTGTTTGATTCTGGCAATAGATTTACTTTAGAAACTCTCAAGTTGGAGAAGTGAGAGGCATCTACATTTATTGAGTGTTCCTAGTTTTCTAAGCACCTTTTCATGTCACGTTATTTAACTCTCACTATAGACCTTCCAGTTAGCTATGAGCTATTCATATTACAGATAATAAAGTCAAGATTCAGGGAATTGTCTGGGGTTTGCCCAAGGTCACCTAAAGCAAAAGCCAACTTTCAGAGGATGTGTATATAGAGGCAAATATAGTCATGGTTCTTGTGCCCTCATTTCCTACTGCTCCGTCTAACTTTTGGCCCTACCAATTCAGTAAGGCAACTCTAACAAAGTTAACGGCAACTTCCAGGGGACTGTGTTCAATGGATATGTCTCAGCTCTCATTTAATTTCAGGCTTAGCAGGATCTCACTTATGGTACAATTTTCTCCTTGAAATACTGTTTTTAATAAGGTGCAACCACACATGACTGGTTGGTCATATCTTTCTCCCCCACACTCCTGAATACTCTTGTTCATTCTGTTCCCTCTCCAGCACTGGCCACTCTTACCTGCGTTTCTCTCTTCTTATTCTTTTTTGCTTTTCTGGATGATCTTATCTAGGTCCACCTTTAATAACCACTAAGAAGCAGGTATCTTAATGAATGCATCTCTAGATCAGTCATCTAAATTTTAAGTCTAGTTAAATTTACAAAGTGACCTATGGGATAACACTTTTTGGACTATCAACAAAAGTCGAAATTAAAATTTCAAAATCAAACTCTTAATATCCCTCCCCACTGCCAAATCCCAACCAACAAAAATCAGTCAATTAATTAATAAATCAATAAATACCTAGTCTTTTCCATCATCCTCTTACAAGGAATGATACCACCAGGAATCACATGTGCAATTTTACACTTATTTGCCTGACTAGTGCCTGTCATCCAGTCAGCCAAAATATTAATGATACATCTCCTATCTGTTACATCTTTGCTCAGAACAGAGGGAAACAGCCACGAACTAGATAGGGAGAGTCCTTATTGTCAAGGATCATACAGGCTAGGGAGGGGACACAGACATTAAAAACAAAGCTGGTAATGTGGTAGACTATATCTTTCCCTAGGGAAGCCCACTGATGAGGAGGTGCCCAGTATCATCACGACATTGCTGAGGAAGCGTATTACAAGTAGGAGGCACAGCAGTTGTAAAGGTGCATGGATGAGAACATTTGTATATGTTCTAGGAGCTGAATATAAGCCAGTGTGGCTGGAGGGTGCAAGAGCATAGTGGTGGGACATGGGGTCAGAAAGTTCCATAAGATAAGGACATTGGGACACTCACATCAGGTCTTTGGGGTAAAAAAAGAAGTAAAAGCAACACGAAAAGAAAAGCTGAGTTAGCAGTTGAAACAAAAGTTACACATATTAAAAAAGTTAAATAATGTAAAGTTCTGAAAAATGGAACCGGCTTGGAGCATACTTGATTTTGGTATCTACTTTCATGCTGTCTTCTTTGTAGGAGAAGATTATAGATGAGATGTGTTAGGGCTTTACATGGTGTCTCAAAAGTCACTCCATGATGCAAGGGCAAAAGCTGATGAGTTCAGAAAACTGTGAGAGGAGTAGAAATTTTGGGTAATGCTTTCCTTGTATACAAAAGATTGGATATAGAAATTCTATTGACATCTAATTGTTGGCATGTGCAAGCTGGTTAAGTGTTACCAAATGCCTTCTTAATTAAGTACTGGATGGTGTGGAAAGAAATATTCCTCTTTTGGCTCAATGGTGAAAGCAGCAATCTATTCAGAGAATTATCCTCACAGGCTGGATGCTAATTGATTTAATATGCATGTTAAGAAGTCAATCAATGGCAGGCTCATGGCGAAACAGCAAAACAAAGAATAATATATGAAGCAGATTCTAGTCAAATATGGAGAGCATCTGATCTTATCATTGCAAATGCCTAGTTTAATGACCACACAGTTGTTCTTTTTTGCCAGTTAGGAACCTATGAACATCAATGGAATCCCCTCCGTTTCATTCTGAACACACATAAGTACGTGTATTTTTTTTTTTAAAGGAAATCAACTTCAAATTATTGAAGTGAAATTCATGCAATACAAAATTAACAATTTTAAGGTGTAATCACTGGCATTTAGTACATTCATAGCATTGCACAACCTGCATCCCTATCTAGTTCCAAAAAATAGAAACAACACTGTGTCCATCAATAGTTGAATAAATAAAGAGGATGTGATATACATATGTCACTTTTTATATTTTATTATCACATTATATATATGAATTGAATGTTATTCAGCCAGAAATAGGTATGAAGTACTGATACATGCTGCAATGTGGGCAAACCTTAAAAGCATATTTAATAAAAAAAAGATTCTATTTATACAAAACATCCACAGTACATATAAGAAATTCACAGAAACTTCTTAGGTTCTGATGTGATGAATGATGCGAACTTCTTCCTTTAATAACTGTGAAATGCTGTGAATGTAGAAACTACTTTATTCATCTGTGTCTTCTCTGCCTATAACATTAAATATTCTAATACACATTTCCTGGCACATAGAAGGACCACAGTATTGTCAAGGTTCTTATCAGAGAAGTAGGACTAACAGAACATAGATATCCACATACCAGAGACCCTCCATAGCTGACCACCTCCTTACACTGACCACCTCCTTAAGTTAAGTTGACCTAATTTTCATACAATGGACATGCGCCACATGTCGGTATCAGCACGGGAGCATCTGTTGGCCACCTCCATCTGTAGACCAGTTTGTTCTAGTCCCTTGGGTGGTCAGCTTACAGAGGTTCTGCTGTGTATACACATACAGGGATTTATCACAAGGATTTGCCCTCACACAACTGAGAAAGCAGGAGAAACTGTGGAGTTTAGTTTCTGAGTTTGGTGCTGGAACCTGCTGCACACAGGGAGGTGGCCGGGGAAAAAGATGTTGTGGGGTGGGGGAAGCGAGTCAAACTGCAACTCGTGAGACGGAGCCAGAGCCCTTTCTGCATCTTTTCTAACAACTTGGATGGGTTTGAAGAACATTCTCCTAAGTGAACTATCACACAAATGGAAAGACAAGCGTCACGTGTAATCGGTACTGAATGGAAAGTAGACTAACAACTACGTGCTTACCTGAGAGGAAAACTCGATTCAGTTCAAGTAGGGAAAGGGGGGCAAGGGCTGGGTATGTTCTCACCCAGCGGGTACGGTGCATGGTATATGGCACAATGCATGGGTGTAGGACACAGCTGCGACCAGACTTTAACCTTACAAAAGCAAACGATGTAACCTAACTGTGCGTACCCTCATATTAATCCGAAACTAAAAAAAAGAATAAACTAGAACTTCTGCGGGTTGCTTATTGCCTCCAAGTTTCCAACTTTGACAGTAAAGGTTTTCTGCATGGGGAGCTGATGTAATTCTGTCATGAAGCTGACCACAAACCTGAGCCAAGAGTCAGAGAAGTTAGAGCAAGAAATGCAGCAGGATTTGGAAGAGCTGGGAGCCTGGCTACAGCTACCCTCAAGCTGGGAAGCCAGGAGGTCAGCCTTGTGCTGTGCCAACCTTCTTGGTACCAGAAGAGGACAGCTGCAGCTTAAACTGATCACATTTTAAAAGGTGGAAAAGAAAGGAAGGGAGGGAGGGAGGGAGGGAAGGGAAAGGAAGGGAAGAGAAGGAAAAAAGAGAGGGGGGGGAGAGAGAGAGAGAGAGAGAGAGAGAAGGAAAGAAAGAGAGAGAAAGAAAGTAAGAGAGAAAGAGAGAAAGAAAGAAGGTGGATCTGGGGAATGCAATTCCAGCTTAGTTAAATTGATCCCATACAAATCTCTCTCAGCCACCAGGGATACTTATGAAAGAAATGAGTAAGCAAGTGCAAGAAGCGGTGTATGTTTTGGCAACCACTTTTGGTACTTTCTTTGCCTACAGAGTATGGGAGAGGTAGTTTACAAGTACTGTATAGAGATGAGAAAATGGATTGGGCACCTACCTACTTTACCATTTTAGTATATGCTCACAAACACTATGATATGGTTGCAATTTTTACGACCACAACAAAGATGAAGCAGAGAGACAGAGTAATGAGGTAGCAGCGATAGGCAGGCATGTAGCCTAGGGAGCAAGTAGCTGAGCTGGACAACTGAATTTAGCTAGTAATTCAGTGGTGTCGCATTACAAAGGTGACGCTTTATCCTCCATATCCTCCAAAGCCCCATGTTGATCTTCTCCATTTTGAGTATAGTGATGTTTTCTCCTTCTCTTCGCTCCATCTTCCTCCTTTCCACAGTGGGGGAAAGGAGGGAGGCATCCTTTTCTTCCCACGTAACTGATATTGTAGATGATCCAGCTCTAAACTTTGTATATTTTCCTGTGGTGCCTATCAGAAGTGGTACGAAGTTCAGCATCAGAAAATGGGGCCTTCTCTTTTCTTCTCTCTGAAGATTGAATTGTTCTCCCTGTTCTCTTCCCTCCGCTGTTAAATCCACTTCCATCACATGCTTCTATGAAGCCAGAGACAAGGCAAATTTTGTCAAGATGGTTTTTTTTTCAGCTGTTTGTTGGTGAATCCCACAAATCTTCATCAAAAGTGTATCATTTTGCAATGACAAAATCCTTGATACTATCACAGAAATGGCTAACATATAACTCATATAGCCAAGGAAGCAGATGAATGAATTGTATATATTATGTGCCTGAGGCACAAGAATGATAACAGCTGACTTTTTTCAGCACTTAGTATGTGCATAGTTTTAAGCTAAGAGTTTTATATAAATTATCTTAATAATCTAAATGACTACCTAGTGGAAGACACAACTAAATATTTCTAATGAAAAACCTGAGATTTGGAAAAGTCAAAAAAACTTGCTCAAAAACATAGTGGATTCATCAGATATGAATGAGTATTTGATGTTTTGTTCTCAGAGCAATTATTGTTAATTTTTATTCAATGTCATTTGAAATTCATTAGCAAATTTTTCCCATTATCTAAAATATAACCAGTGAATACCTGCTAGGTGTGTAAATGATGATAGCAAATTAAAACAATATGGCAGAGGATAAAGTGAGGAATATAGTTACAATCCTAATTTTTGTGCTCTAGTAATTGTCTTCAAAGCCAATTTCTGAAAGATATACTGTGCTAACATTTGACAGGTGAAAGCATAGTCTGGGAATGGTCACTCTCATAGGCTGGGAATGCAAAAATTCCCAACCCCTTTGAAAACGCCCTTTCACCAAAGACATTAAAATTGCTGATTTTGTTTTAGTAGACAGCAATTAAGTAAATCACATAGCTGCAAATTTAATTGATCAAATTTATTAAATTTCAGTTATTGTCTGCACAATTTATGCACACAAAACAAAATAGCAAAGAATAGGTCTTATTTTGATTCATTTTTTGTTTTCATTGCTATGCACCATGAACACGACGACCTATGAATGGAGGAACCACACTTAATGTAGTAAAATGTTCATGGTGATATTTGCTGTACTACAGCAGATCCCATCTCAGGCTATTTTAGATTTTGCTTTCACGGCTGGTGATATTATTTCCACTCTCCCTAATGTTTTTTCCTTTCTCTTTGATCTTTAGTTTCTCCATTTTGGAAAAGCTGGGAATCTGGACTGTATTGGGGAATTCCATTTCTGAGGGAAGGCAGAGTACTAGAAGGCAGGAGACCTGGCTAAGGTGATCTTCTGGAAGATCACCTGTCTCTTTGTTTTCCTCCACTACACACTGGATTCTTGACTGCCATAGCCGGAGGATGTTTGCTTGGTCCAGGGTTTTATGAGGATTCTTTAGCCCAGTTTCAGTAGAGCTCTAGGACAACAGACTCACAGAGATGATTCCTCCACAACACTGGATGAGAAAACTATGCCTGGTTTAACACAGAGTTTAGCTTAAGCAATTTTTGTGGATGTCAAATTATAAGTGCATGCGTATATGTATAGACATAAAAAGTGGGCAGGTGGGTCCTGATACAGCAGTGGGATTGCTGGGTCATATGGGGCTTCTATTTTCATTTTTTTTTTTGAGCAATCTCCATACTGTTCTTTACAGTGGTTGCACTAGTTTTTGTTCTCATCAACCATGTACCAGTTTTCCTTTCTCCGTGTTCTCCCCAGCATTCGTTATGACTGTCTTTTTGATAGAAGCCATTTTAACTGAGATAAGACGTACCTCATTGGAGGTGAGGATATGCATTTCACTGATGACTAATGATGTTGAGCACTTTTTCATATTTCTGAATAGACATTTCTCAAAAGAAGACCCATTTAAAAAAAAACACCACTTGCAGGTATTCTTTTGAGAAATGTCTGTTCAGATCCTTTGCCCATTTTAAATTGGATTATGTGATTTTTTTCTATTGCATTGTTGGACTTCCTTATATATTCTAGTTATTAGACCATTGGTAGATGAGTAGTTTGCAAATATTTTCTTCCATTCTATGGATTGTCTCTTCACTTTGCTGATAGCTTTCTTTGCTGGGCAGAAGTCTTCTAGCTTGATGTGATCCCATTTGTCCAGTTTTGCTTTGGCTGCATTCGGTCTCTTCTCTGCAAGTTTACTCTGAGCCTACTTTTATCAACTGAGTTGCTTGTGGGGAAATTGCTTCCTTCAGTCTTTGTGAAGATGATCTATTATTGATTGCCTCAGACCACAGAGACCCTGTCCTGAACGTCTGGGCTCAGTGTCTCTTGTTTGTATGCTTGTTTACCCTCTTTAATCGTGACAGTCTATGTCCTGTCTGTGCTGTGGTGAGACTTTCCACGTATTGAATGACAATCGTGTATTAGCTCTCACTATCACAGTAATCTTGCAGAATAGTATGATCATTTCCATTTCACTAATAAAAAACTGTGGCTCAGAAAATTTCAGTGACCTTTATAAGAGTATCCAATCAAGATGTAAATCTAAATCTATCTGAGTTTAAAACTCAAAGTAAGTGAAAGGGCACTTTATCCATCTTCTTATTTTCGTGAGAAAATTAACTATTAGGAAGGAATACATAAGAGGTATAAGGCATAAGGCTCAAGTTCAAACCCTGGCTCCACCTTTACTAACTCCATATAATTAACTTTGAATGAGTTACCTGAACTCTCTGAGACATAGTTTCCTCATCTGTAGAGTGAATATAATTATGTCACCTGTGATATGCTTAGTACAGCAGTTGGCACTGTTACTACTATTGTTGTTACTATTATGTCCTAACTGAGTATAGTCTTCTATTAAATGGGAACATGGATGTCACAAGGTTTACTCTGAAACATCCTGAAAGCCTTCATGACTGTGGAGGTTCAGAAGTTTGAGTGTTTAACCATTTCATACCCACTATAATGTGATGTGGGGCCATATCTATACTGGAAAGGAAGAAATTCTTTTTAAAATGAGTGCTTTCCAAACTATGATAACATTATCACTTCTTTTTTTTTTTCTGTACCGACTGTCCTTAAATATGAAGTGGAATGTTCACCAGTGACTACACAATGCCTAAAGTAGCCTTATCCTATAAAACCTTATTCCTGGAAAACAACCTTTGGCTTGGCTTTGGTGTCTTTAAATGCAAGGATTAGAGTCCAAAATTGACTCCCTGGAAAGACTGACCAGACAGCAGTTAACAAATCACCCTCCAGAAGGAAAAATTCCCGGACAAGCTGGGCAGGGGCAGGGCTCTCACTTCCCATAAATCCCTGACCAGTCCTTGCCCTTCTTTCTGGGAACTACTACCACTGCTTTCCATTTTATTTCCCTCCTTCCCTACCTCCCTCCCTATCTCTTTTTCCTTCCTTCCTTCTTTCCTTCTTTCCTACCCTCTTTCCTTCCCTCCCTCCTTCCTTCCGTCTCTCCTTCCTTCCTTCCCTTTGTTTCTTTTAAGAAATTAAATCAGACATTAAAACCTAATTGTAGACAGGCATGGTAGCTGTAATCCTAGCACTCTAGAAGGCCAAGGTGACCAGGATTGCTTCAACTCAGAAGTTTGGGACTAGCCCAAATAAGAGTAAGACCCTGTCTCTACTAAAAGTAGAAAAATTAGCAGGGTGTACTGGTTAAGCTACTCAGGAGGCTGAGGTAGGAGGATAACTTGAGCCCAGGAGTTTGAAATGGCAGTGAACTATAATGATGCCATTGCACTCTAGCCAGGGTGACAGAGTAAGAGTGTCTAAAAAAAAAAAAAAATTACAAGACCAGGCCTGCAGTATTCCTAGTCTTTTTAATACTATGTGTGCTATGTATATGTACATAAATTTGGAAAGTTAGAACCTCAGGTGTAGGTGCTGTTTGTGGTCCTGCTCTGGATAAGACCTAAAACACAGAGAGATCACCCTGTATTTAGACCAAGGCCACAGAGTCACTAATGTGTGTCTGGTTCTCTAAACAAACAAACATTCATGGGTGATAATCTCACTTGGTACTCTGTGATATTGGTCAGAAACCTCTGATACATTTGGAGAAAAATTATATTGAAATAATTGACATAAAGGTAATGAAACATTGGACCTTCTGCTCTGGTTGTAAAGATGATCTCTGCAAAAAGAAGAGAAGGGGACCTGGGCACCTTGACCAACACTCTCGCCTCTACGTTGCTGTAAAATGCCTGTAAAATGCACAGTGGTCTGAACCACTTACAATAGTGAGGTTGATCCTAAACTGTCCTTTCTAGAATTGAGTATTTCCTGGTGTTTTGTACACTGGAACACTGCTCACCTTGGTGAGGTGAGTCAGCCTTTCCTAGTCCTCTACAGAGCTCATTAACTGAGCTGTCCCTCAGCCAGTGGTTTCCAGACACAGGTTTGTGACAAAACTTCACTGGTATGAGGAAAAATGAGAAAAATAAGGATAACATAGGGACTTTTTCTTGGGGATAAATTTATTTAATTGAAAGGCAGGCCATTTACTCTGAAATTGTGTAATGCCTAAATTATTTTGTAACAAAGAGGCCTTTCAATTATGAAAGGATCTGAAGAAAAAGAAAGTCAGGGAACTATGGTCTTAGACTTTGGGAAACAAGAAATAGATAAACTGTTCTAGGCCACAAATGGGATGTGTATGTGTGTGTGTTTATTGCCATGTACCCATCTCAGGGTACCCTGTAACTGGACGGTTCCAAAAGGAAGCTTCTAATGAGGAACGTGATGGGAGTCGTCACAGCAGTCAGATGGCCGCTCACGCAGAGGAGTCCCTGAAACAGAAGAGGCAGCTATTCCACACTTACGGGGGAAACTTGAATCTTCACTTTGCCCTTTTGGATGTATTTTCTTCCTCTGCTTCTGGTGTCCTTTTTAATCTTAATCTCATCTGAATAAATCGTCCTCTAGGGATGTCCTTGATGAGCATCTGATAACTTAAAAGAGCACATGAATGAAAACATGCTGTGATGATGCTCTTAATAGAGGCACCTTAGGAGAATATTATGACTCAAGTTCTGCAGAAAACAGAGTGTATGGCAAGTCTTGATTGATTACATGCTTTATTAAAAAATGCAATCTCAGGATGACAAAAACCAAAACAGAAAATAAAGAAAGAGGGAGAAATAAATACTTTCTTGTGCATGCTGAATTTCATCATCTCAACGGAAACCAATGTAGCTGAAATTTTGAGAAGCTGCTTTTAGATGCCAGTTTTTGATGTCCTTAGTGTTTATATGATAAGGGAGTGACTGTGTTCAGGAGGGCAAATGACTAGCCCAGGTTCATATAGTATGAAAGGGGCAGAAACAGTCTCATAATAAGACTTAACTACTGAGCTAATGGGCTTCCACCGTCCTGCAGATTAGCAGCACAGAACTTTTTGAGAAATATCAGGAACCAGGATTATTATTCTAGTTTTGGATAAAGAAGGATCAGATTCATTGGAAAGCTTAATAATATCTCCAAAAGCAAATTGACAAATCAAATTCAACAATGTATAAAAAGAATTATAGGCCTAGATCAAGTGAGATTTATTCCAGGTTGACCAGGTTAACATTCAAAAATCATATAATGCAATCCGTCACATCCACATGCTAAAGCTGAAAACAATGCATGATTATAAGACATGCAGAATAAGTCTTTGACAAAATCCAACACCCTGTCATGATAAAAACTGTCAGCAAACTAGAAATAAAGGAGAATTTCCTCAACTTGGTAAAGAATATGTACAAAAAATCTACAGTTAACATCGTACTCAATGATGAGAAACTAGATTTCCTGTTAAGATCAGGAACAAGGCATTCCTGGTTCACCTCTCCTTTTCAACATCATATTGGAAGTCCTAGCTAATACACAGGCTAGAAGAGAACACAAAAGGTATTCAGATCGGGAAGAAAGAAATAAAATTATCTTCGTTCACAGGTAGCATGATTGGCAATCTAGAAAATCTGAAAGAATCAGCAAAAAACTTGTGGAACTAATAAGTAATTACAGAGGGTTATAGGATATAATATTAAAATATAAAAGTCAATGCTTTTTCTATATGCAACAATGAACAATTGGAATTTGAAATTAAAAACACAGTGTCATTTACATCAGCACCCCCCCAAAATGAAATATTTAGGAATGAATATTAAAAATATTGCATGAGATTTTTTTGAGGAAAACTATAAGCTCTGATAAAGAAATCAAAGAACCAGTGCCTGTGGCTCAAAGGAGTAGGGCACTGGCCCCATATCTGGAGGTGGTGGGTTCAAACCCTGGCCCCGGCCAAAAACTGCAAAAAAAAAAAAAAGAAATCAAAGAACTGCATAAATGGAGAAATATTTCATGTTCGTGGATAGAAAAAAACTTAACATTGTGAAGATGTTTGCTCTTCCCAGCTTGAGCTTTAGACTCAATGCCATCCCAACCATAATCCCCAAAAGTTATTTTGTGGATATTAACAAATAAATTCTAAACTTTATATGTAGAGACAAAATATCCAAAATTAACAACAAAATATTGAATGAGAAAAATAATACTGATCAATCGACACTCGCCAACATCAAATTTCATTATAAAGGTATAGCAATCAAGATCGTGTGGTAATGGCAAAGGAATAGACAAATAGGTCAATAAAGAGCCCCAAAGTAGACCAACACAAATTTAGCGAAACGATCTTTGGAGAGTAGCAAAGGCTAACACCTGGAACAAAGTCTTCAATAAATGGTGCCAGGATGCTGAACATCCACATACAATGAATCTGGGCATAGACCTTACACCCTTCACAAAAAAACTAACTCAAAATGGATCAAAGACCTAAAGGTAGGTCATAAAACCGTAAAACCCTTACCAGATAGATAATATAAGAGAAAGTCTAAATTATCTTGGGTTTATCAATGACAAAAGATACAATATCAAAGACGCAATCTGTAAAAGAACTAACTGATAAATTTAATTATGCTGTGAACCTAAAACTCCCCTGAAAATAAAGTCTGTTAACAAAAACCTGCAATAAACTGTCAGTGCATGGGGATGATTAAGAAAAAAAACAGAGTATCATATCCCTACAGAGTGTGTTGGATAGGGATCCTGGATCCCTGCTCTGCACCTAGTTAGCCTTGTACCCAGGACAAGTAACTATCCTCCTAGGGTGTGTGAAGCAGGTATAATAATTGACCTATGTCTGAATATCATCCACCCCTACCACTTGCTCAGTTTTGTATCTATACCCTGCTCTGCATCTAGTTAGCCTTGTACGCTGGACAAGTAACAATCCTTCTAGGGTTAGAGAAGCAGATATAATAAGTGGCATCTAAATTTCCTACACCCTCCCATTTGTTCAGTTTTTGAAAGAGAGCAACCAAGGCTACTTTTGTAGAAGCCCACATAGATGGTGGGATTGAAGGGGCAGCTGAACACATCTTCTGGCCACAAATTATCACCTTCACTATCATATGTGCTCACTCAGATTTTGTGTTGTAAAGCCCATGGCCTGGAATATATTAAAATATAGATCAATCCCAGCCCTCACCCTGCTTCCCAATACAGTTACCTTTAGGAATTATTCTATATTAAGGTATCAGGTTAATTAATGTGACAAAATACACATTTTGTCAGGGCAGAGGAGTCGGGGCAAAACATGGTATATCCATGTTCAAAATATTTATTAAGTAGACATATAGAAGGATCAATAATTGTAAAGAGGAAGGATTCGAGGCAAGGCTGGCTACTTATGTGCAGACCTGTGTAGGGTCATGGGAGGAGGAATGGGTCTAGAAGGTGATGTAAGGAAAGATGCTCCAAAGATATTATAGATTTGCCTATTTTATACTTGTGCATGGGGCTAGCCCCAGGAACCCACTGCACCCCTCTTTTATTCTACCATTAATTTACTGAGCCTACTATATGTCAGAACCCCACTCAATGCTTGTAAAGTATCCTGATAATGAAGATTATCGGTATCAGGAAGTCAGTGGCAAGTGAACAAGAGGGGTTGAATCTGTTTCTCACAGAGCTATTTGCCTGGTCCCTCACTAAATGCCTCCACAGCAGAGAAGATATCAGAATTTCTGCCCACATTTCCACTTTGACACCCTTATAAACTCTAACCATATTCAAGAATGTACCCTCATAATATTCTGAATTTAAAAAAAAAAAAAAAAGGGATGCATTCAAATGCCTCTTACTTTTCATCTTCCTAACCTTCATTACTCTGAAGACTAGCAAAAGTAAACTTTTTCCCGGTTTCCTTACTGTGAACAAATGCTGCCCCCTTCTGGAACGTTGGCAGAAGTCTAAGAGACTGACCTGTAGCTGTGATAATTCTTACATGGAAAGTTAGGGTGAGGAAAACTCGAGTTAAATCTCATTGTTTATCTTTGGGGAATTTGGCGCTTGGAAGGCCAACTTCCCTGTCTCTATTCTAGAAGATAAGCGAGTTAGTAACAGCAAGGAATGCAAGAGAAGATGGAAGCGTGTGTTTTCTGATGTGTGAGTTTGTGGTGCTCCCCTTAAGGCTTACTAGATTGGTGACATGGTTAGAGACGGCTTTATTGCTCCTGTGTATGCATTTATGGACACATTTCCCACTCATTTTTATCATATCGAGCTCATGCTTTCATCTCTTCCACACTTCCTGTTCCATAGCATGGTGATGGATAGATTCCCTTGAGGACCCAAAGCAGGTTACGAGCTGTCTCTAGCAATGTCTTGTTCGTGTGCCTGTGTGTCTTCCAAATTTTTGTCTGACTGTCTGCAGATTTTTCCTACAGGTTTTGTGGAGGGAATCATGAAAGTACACACTTCATTTATTTATTTAGGTCTAGAGGAACAAACCTAACAGTACCTTTTCTTCCACTCAATCATTTAACAAATGTTTCTTGACCTACTGTGTGTCGTATGTTGGGAATACAAAATCCAAAAAGACTAATTCTCTATTTTCCAGGATATATCATTTATTAGAGAAAATAGATAAGTGAAATTTATCAGAGGCAGCAGCATAATGAAGGCCCTTCAAGGGGAACTCTCAGAGCATGAAAGGAGGCATTTAATTCAGACTAAAGGAGAGAGGGAGGCTGCCTGGAGGAGGTGGCATCTTACCTTCTGGGTTTTTGAGGATTTCATGTAAAATAAAGGGGAGTGAAAAGTCAAACTGTGAGCAAAATCTTACGATATTCCTATTCCACTCTTCACCCCTTGAGAGGCCTCAGAGATTTATAATTCTCAAAGTAAAAATATCTACTGAGTGATCACTGAAATTCAAGAATATAAACATCTGATATAATGTATAAAATAAAATGTTGTATGTCAAATAAGTCATTTGGAAACATCAATTTTAATAAAATTGTGATAGAACCTAATTTTCTTTCCACTCACTTCTGTAACTGATATTCACATATTTACTTAGCTTGAATTAGTGCCATGATTTGTGAAGCCCTTTCTGAGGTCCCTATGGAAGATCTGTGTCAACTTGTGATTAGCACACAATGCAGAGTGTCTAGTAAAAAACAAGCCAAGAAAAAAATTGGAAAAAGACCTAGAAGTGGGATGGACATCAACTCAATGCTTGTAAAGTGTCCTGAGAATGAAGATTATTTATCTGTGTTGACAATGTCTTAAAATCCACTTTAGTGTATTGTAGTAAAATGTAAATTTACTTAAGAGAAATTTGATTAGGAGAGAAGGAGAGGAGTTATTTTTTGGACAGATCTCAGGCAAGTTGTTTAATCCCAATACCCAAATACAGAGCTACCTTTAGCCCATAAGACTTCTATACACAAATCAGAAAAAGGCTCTCCTCCAGGTGGGTGTATCCCATAAGCCTGGTGAATAGAATATGGGATAGATATCAGCCCTCTCTTTCTCCTTAGGTCTGCCCAAGTATATGCAGACACCCTGGCCAGAAACCCTAACAGTAAAATGGAGCTCATACATGTTTGACATATCTCACAAGCTTGCTGCAGAGATCTCATGATAAAGCTATATGTATATACATATGATCTGTACTGTACAGAATCTAATGCTCCATGTTTGGGAGAGGGAGTTCAGAGATAGTGTTGTATCAGTGATCACAGATATTCTCGTTAGAAATGAACTTATAATTAAAGCTCCATTGTCATACTTTAAAGATCTCAAAACAGTAATACTTTGTTTTACATAGAATCAGAAAAAAACTCAAATAGCCAAGACATTACTCAGAAATAAAAACAAAGCAGGAGGAATCACACTATCAGTCCTCAGACTTTACTATAAATCAATAGTGATCAAAACAGCATGGTACTGGCACAAAAACAGAAAGGTAGATGTATGGAACAGAATAGAGAACCAAGAGATGAACCCAGCTACTTACCGTTATTTGATCTTTGACAAGCCAATTAAAAACATTGAGTGGGGAAAAGATTCCCTATTTAACAAATGGTACTGGGTGAACTGGCTGGCAACCTGTAGAAGACTGAACTAGACCCACACCTTTCACCATTAACTAAGATAGACTCTCACTGGATTAAAGATTTAAACTTAAGACATGAAACTATAAAAATACTAGAAGAAAGTGCAGGGAAAACACTAGAAGAAATCAGCCTGGGAAAATATTTTATAAGGGGGACCTCCCAAGAAATTGAAGCAACATCAAAATACACTATTGGGACCTCGTCAAACTAAAAGCTTCTGCACAGCCAAGAACACAGTAAGTAAAGCAAGCAGACAGCCCTCAGAATGGGAGAAGACATTTGCAGGTTATGTCTCTGACAAAGGTTTAATAACCAGAATCCACACAGAACTCAAATGTATTGGCAAGAACAGAACAAGTGATCCCATCTCAGGGTGGGCAAGGGACTTGAAGAGAAAGTTCTCTGAAGAAGACAGGTGCAAGGCCTACAGACATATGAAAAAATGCTCATCATCCTTAATCATCAGAGAAATGCAAATCAAAACTACTTTGAGATATTACCTAACTCCAGAAAGATTAGCCACATCACTAAATCCCAAAACCATAGATGTTGGCGTGGATGTGGAGAAAAGGGAACACTTCTAGACAGCTGGTGGGAATGCAAACTAATACGTGCCTTTTGGAAAGATGTTTGGAGAAAACTTAGGGATCTAAAAATAGACCTGCCATTCGATCCTACAATTCCTCTAATAGGTATATATCCAGAAGACCAAAAATCACATTTTAACAAAGATATTTGTACCAGAATGTTTATTGCAGCTCAATTCATAATTGCTAAGTCATGGAAGAAGCCCAGGTGCTCATTGACCCACAAATGGATCAATGAATTGTGGTATATGTACACCATGAAATATTATGCAGCCTTAAAGAAAGATGGAGACTTTACCTCTTTTATGTTTACATGGATGGAGCTGGAACCTATTCTCCTTAGCAAAGTATCTCAAGAATGGAAGAAAAAGTATCCAAGTACTCAGCCCTACTATGAAACCAATTTATAGCTTTCATATGAAAGCTATAACTCAATTATAGTCCAAGAATATGGGAAAGGGGAGAGGGAGGGAAGGGGAGGGTAGAGGATGGGTGGAGAGAGGGTAATTGGTAGGACCACACCTACGGTGCATCTTATAAGGGTACATGGGAAATTTACTAAATTTGGAATATAAATATCTTAACACAATAACTAAGAAAATGCCGTGAAGACTATGTTAACCAGTTTGATGAAAACATTTCAAATTGTATATATACTAGCACATTGTACCCATGATTGCATTAACATACACAGCTATGATTTAGTAAAAAAAAAAAAAAAAGAAAGAAAGAAAGAAAGAAATGAGCTTACAGTTGCCAATTAGACACCTGCTATCAATGTCACTCAGAATGGCCTAAGGATGTTTATGTTCTGTGGAGCACAGCAACTTTGATTTCTTGGAAAGCTTCTCTTGCTTGTGACCAAAAATTCCCAACAGCAAATCTTTTCAAAGGATTCTGACTCTTGTTGCCTAAATTCACAGGTGGCTGCGGGTAGGGGACAGTGCTGGCATCTGATGGCAGCAGTCGCTGAGAGCCATCACTGATCCACTGAACACACCAGAGGCACCAGCTAAGACAGAGCTGGCTTATCCTTTTATATTCCATCACTCCCCAAACGTGCTATTTCTTCTAGGACAATTAACTCAACATGTATCGTGCTTAAAATATTTCTAATAGCTAGGTTTGAAGTTTTATAGTTCAGTTTAATTTATCAAAATTCAAATTACTATGGTAAGGCAATTAAGTGTTCACTGCTAAAGGCTGTACTCTGCTTTTACACCTACCCGCGCATGCTCAAACGTGCTAGGAGCGCTCTCACAGAGGGCTTACAACGTACGGTGCAGCTACCCGGGATGTTTTCTCTACATAGCCATAGGCATATCTACCTCTTTGAGTCTTTGAGGTTTGGTTTAACGATGCTGAGGTGAAATAAGTATTTGTTGAATGACTTGAACATTGAAGATGATGGGAATTCATCGACTCTAAAGGGTTTTTGGACTTATTTTCTTTGAAAAGTACTTTAACAGACTTCTCTATAGTTATGGTTTCTATTTAAAGCTGACATTTGTCATATTTTATTATTCATAAGTGGCTTAAATAGATTTATCGGTATTTTATTCCAAGTGTTTATGCTCATCAATGATCTGGCAGACTTCCCATGCATGGCATTAACTTCTAGAGTTGCTGTGTGTGCAGGCGTGTGTGTACATGTGTGTGCATGTATCTGCAGTGAAAGGATACCTGACATTCTTAGCGACGTCCAGGGCACTGGGATAGAAGTTTTATATACAAAATGCACAGAGGGCAGTAGATGGATAGAGGATGATCACGATCTAGATGCTCTGGGCAGCCATTCTTCTTACAGCCTTGAAGTACTGCTTTTTCACTCTTCTGTTTTTTTTTTTTTTTTTAATTAAATCGTAGCTGTGTATATTAATGCAATCATGGGGTACCATGTGTTTGTTTTATATACAATTTGAAATATTTTCATCAAACTGGTGAACATAGCCTCATGGCAGGCATTTTCTTAGTTATTATGTTAAGACATTTATATTCTACACCTAGTAAATTTCACACTTACCCTTATAAGATGCACTGTAGGTGTGGGCCCATCAATTCCTTTTCCTCTAGCCATTTTCCCCTCCCCCTCCCTCTCCCCTTCCCCCTTCTTCTTGGGCTATAATTAGGTTATAGCTTTCATAAGAAAGCTATAAATTGGTTTCATAGTAAGACTGAGTACATTGGATACTTTTAGTATCTCAAGAATGGAAGAAAAAGTATTCACTCTTTTATTAATCCAATCCTTTCCAAAGAAATCCTCCAAATAACTTGGACTGGCCAAAGCATGGTGGAAATCACATTTAAGAAAAATAAAACACACCAAAATTTTAGCACCAGAATTAGGTTACATGAAAAATCTCTCATGTCTTTAGTAAACCATAATGTGGTTTTAAATCCCATAACTACATTTTGTGATGTTGCATTTTATTTATTTATTTATTTATTTTGAGACAGAGTTTCACTTTGTTGCCCTCAGTAGAGTGCCCTGGTATCATAGCTCACAGCATCCTCAAACTCTTAGGTTCAAGTGATTCTCCTGCCTCAGCCTCCCAAGTAGCTGGGACTATAGGTGCCTGCCACAATGCCTGGCTATCTTTAATTTTTTTTTATTTGCAATTTTTGGCTGGGATTGGGTTTGAAGCCACACCTCTGGCATATGGGGCAGGCGCCCTACTCCTTTGAGCCACAGGCCCCACACAATGCCTGGCTATCTTTAGAGACAAAGTCTCACTCTGGCTCAGGCTGGTCTTGAACTGTGTGCTCAGGCAATTAACCTGCCTTGGTCTCCCAGGGTGTTAGGATTACAGGCATGAGCGATCACTCCCAGCCCAATGTCTACATTTAAAAAAAACCCACACGTATGTGATCAACTGGTGTTTTCAAGAATGCCAAGAATACACAATGGAAAAAGGACAGTCTCTTCATCAAATTGTGCTTGGAAGACGAGATAGCCATGCAGAAAAGGATGCATGACATGGACCCCTCTTTTACATCATACACAAAAAAACTCAAAATGAATTAAAGACAGAAATATAAGAACAGAAACTGGAGCAGTCCTGTAGTCTTCTTAGTGCATTCCATCAGATGTCACGTGTTATCAGTTTGTCCCATCACTGGTGACATTCGCTTTGATCACTTGATTAAGGTGGTGTCTGCCAGGGTTCTTTACTCTAAAGTTATTCTTTCCTCAAATATTTTGAGTGTGACACTTTCAAACTATGTAAATATTTATTCCTTTTCAAAAACTCAATAGATTAATTTATATGACTATTGACTCATTTTTCATTTTCATGTGTTATTCAATGTACTATAATTTGCTAATATTTTTCTTTAGGCACTGAGATTGTCCCCCTCACCAGTTTGGCCTGGGAGCCCCTTCAAGCTAATGTCTGAGCGTCCTTCATGCTATGGACACTCCCTTGCTTTCTGGAGCAAATGGTATCTCCCATATTTTCCCTAACCTAGTGCTGAAATCAGCCCTTTCTTCAAGGTTACTGAATCTTTTTAGTGTAGAATAGTATATCTGGAAACTAAGGGCACCAGGAGTGCTCAATATTCTATTGAAGTGTCACTGATCTAGCCCTGTCAGTGGACTGACGTATGTGTATCTATTTATATGTGGATACGTAGACATGTACACACAAACTCTAAAATGAACTCTGCAGTGTTGGGTTGGAGTGGATGTGTCAATGTGAACTTGTGATTTTTAATATATAGATAGATTGAGAGAGAAATACGTGGAGATAGCATATATGAGGTCAGACAATTAAATTCATGAACTCACCCCAGAACAAGTGCTACCTACCTTATTGCCGAGTATCACTTTGAAGTGCCCACCCTTGGAAAGTTACCTCCCACACCAGCGCCTCCCTTCAACGCAATTTTGGAACTCTTTTTCTGGGCTGGCCATCAGAGCTGTCACTATGTGAAGGTCGGACAGTTAAGTTCACAACTCATCCTAGAAAAAGTGCTTTGATGGATGGGCTAGGCGCTGGCTTCCATGCCTGCCTTCCCAGGGGTCACTTAGAAGGTGACTAAAGTGACATTTAATAATGAGGTGGGTAGCACTCGTTCTAGGATGAGTTTGCGAACTTAATTGTCTGACCTCATATATACACCCTTTATTTTCTATGTGTGTACTTTCCTTTTTCTACAGTTAAAAAATTAGGTTGAAATATCCTTTACTTACCTATTTGATTAAATCTGGGCTTTCAGCTAACGTCACAACTCCACTACCCTCCCCTTCCCTCCCCTGCACAAACCCCACATCCCCTTACATGCAGTTACTCTCCTCATTCTTCTTGGGCTTCAACTGCCCATGCCAGCCAGCTGTCCACATGGAGGCCTCCTGTGGGCTGCTCACACAGCTTGGGCTCCTGGCCCGCCTGGCCCTCTTTGTGGGCGCCTTCCTCATTCTGCTCCAGCTTGCAGTCCCCACCCCAGGATACCCCCTGCAAGACCCTGCTCCAGTTTGAGCACTCCCATGCTAAACATCATCACATAATCAGGATTGTGGTTCCAGCTCATTTCTTTCCGGCATATCCTGATTCAGTCTCTCATGCTGTCATGTGTACATGTATGTGTATCTTTGTATATGTACATGTGTGCATGTGTGTGTAAAATATATGATTAAAACTCATAACAACCCTGTCAGCTATAGCTGGCAATCTATTGCCAGAATCCTAGAAGAACTGCCACTGACCCTAAGTCCAATGAAATTTGCTCAGCCTTAAAATAATTGGACAAAATGAGCACAAGAAAAGAAATTACACACTTACATTACTTTGTGTAAAGATGTCCTAAATCAATATCGTCATGTTGGATTTCACCAAGCATAATATTAAATAATAAAAGAGATAACTAAAAACAATCAAAGATCATTTAACATTAAAAAAAGCGATTAAAGTATCATATCCCCCTCAGTGGGTCTAATAAAATATCTGCAATCATTTAAATAAATGATTTTAAAAATATATGAAATAATCAACTATTAAAGAGTCTCCAAATCTTAATGTAGTTTTTACAGAAAATAGTTATTGAATGTCTACCAGATGGATGTTCTTATTCTTAGTGCTGGGCATACAGCAGGGACCAAAAACCCAAAAATCTCTGGCCATGTGGAGTTGATGTCCTAGTGGGAGGGTCATATAACCTGAAAAGTAAGTTATTTATATCGTTTATGAGAGGTGACAAGTGCTCTAGAGAGAAATAAAGGGAGGGGGAAGATTGGGAAAGCTGTAGGTGGAAAAAGTGACTTGCATTTTATTTTATTTTTTATTTTATTTTTATTTTTTGAGGCAGAGTCTCACTATGTCGCCCTTGGTAGAGTGCCGTGGCATCACAACTCACAGCAAATTCAAACTTTTTGGCTTAAGCGATTCTCTTGCCTCAGCCTCCCAAGTAGCTGGGACTACAGGCGCTCACCACAATACCCAGCTATTATTTGGTTGTAGTTGTCATTGTAGTTTGCCTGTTTGGCAGGCCTGGGCTAGGTTTGAACCAGCCAGCTCTGGTGTACATGGCTGACACCCTAACCAGCTGAGCTACAGGCGCTGAGCCATGAGTTGCAATTTTAAACAGAACAGTCAGGGTGGCTTTCTTGGGAGGACGCCATTGAAACAGGGACTAGAAGGGGTGAGAGAATGGATACGTGGCGATTTGGAGGAAGAGGATTCCAAGGCAGAGGGCCTCGGAGCCAAAAAATATGATTTGCAGATATTCTAAAGGGATAGCAAGGAGGCCAGGCCTGGAATAGTCTGAGGGAGGGAGAACGAGAGGTGGTAACCAGATTATTAAAGACTTTAGGGTCTTTGGTGCCATTGTAAGGCCTTTGAGTTTTGTTCTTAGTGAGATGAGTACCCACTGGAGGTGTCTAGTGACATGATTTGATTTAGGTTTTAAAAGAATCCATCAGGCAGCTGTACTGTGAACAGATGAAAAAGAGGTGCAGTTAGAAATCCTATGCAGTGTATTAACACGGCATATTGATACAAACAAATAAATATACATACGTTGGAGTCTGTCCAAATGTTATTACCTACAGTGGAACATGATTAAAAATGCCTAAAAACCACTGTTCACAGCAGGAAGAAAGCCAGCAGGTGACTGGTATCACTTGGGGAGTGGGCAGGTTCTCCTGTTGTTTAGTTTCAAAGAGTTAATTAATGATAACACCTGCTGGAAACAAAACAGCTGTGACTACACTAATTTTTTTTTTTTTTTGCAACATTAACGGGAAAAGATAAATATGCGTGGGACCTCCATCCTGAACGGTGCTGGAGAGCTCTGTGTAAAGATGCAAAGCTGAAATGTTAGTAAGTATATGATTCACTTGACATTATTCTCTGTTCTTAACAGACTTTAAAAACAACCCTGAGCCAATCAACATTTAATATGTGTGAAGTTTCAAATGTGGTATAGGTATAAAACTGGTACATCTGCCATTTTTACTTACACACGCAATTCACGTAGTTTATACTTACTTATTTTAGAAACAACAAGAAAATACACAAGCAAGAAAAGAGAGATAATGGGTGAAATGTACCCATTTTGTCATACTGCACAGATAGCTAGTGACAACATTTTGTATAGACACATATATGCAAAATGGCCCAATAAAAATTACACAAGTCATAAATGCATATTTTGAAAATGCATTCAATTCTAAACAGTTCTTAGTTTGCTTACCTTAAGTTTATTCTCAAATATTTCAAAATACTTTTACTTTACTTCTCTTAAGTTCTGTTGGAATATTCTGGTGGTGATAAATATATACATTTTAAATTAGAGAGATACACAAACACACCAATACCAAAATGGGAACAGCTCTTTATATTATTGTCATGATTTTCTATTTAGATACTATATCACCATCATCTATTTTTTGTTAATATTTAAAAGAATTATTTTTGTTAATATCCACCCTCGCGAAAATTTTAAATAGCAGTGTGGTTTTCCACAATATGATAGTGTGATCATGATGCCAGTGGTCTGATTCAGACAGACGGGAGAGAAATTCAGGCATGGAGGACAGTGCAACATCCTTTATTCAGCTCAGGGAAGGCTGACGAGTGAGCAGTGGAGGTCCCCCAGCTCCTGGAAGCCTGAGAGCTGAGAAAAACAGTGAGTCTCTATTCTGTGATCCATAATCCTCACATACAGAAGGTCTTGTCCACCTTTATACCCAGGGGAACAATAATGCCAACATGGCAAACTGCAGTTGCACAGGCGTGACTGCACTGTGCACCGTTGCGGCCCTCCCCGTGGGTAAGAAAGCCTACACAGCTTTATCCTGTCCCATACCCAAGGCTGCTTTTGTCTGTCCCTGTACATAATGTATCAGAACAACCTTCAACTTCAGCACACCTACATTGTTCAGGGTTTGCTTCCATTTTCAAGCGCTACAGCCTCGCTATCTGGCTGGCACATCTTTGCTCACTTACCTAATTGTTTTCTTATTCTGGTTGTAATCAAACGGAGACTCCATCTTTCTAGGTTTCCTTTGTTCATGGGAAGTCACAGAATAAACCCATTGCTTTTACATTTCATTTTTTTTTTTTTTTGAGACAGAGCCTCAAGCTGTTCCCCTGGGTAGAGTGCCGTGGCATTACAGCTCACAGCAACCTCCAACTCCTGGGCTCAAGCGAGTCTCCTGCCTCCGCCTCCCAAGTAGCTGGGACCACAGGCGCCCGCCACAACGCCCGGCTATCTTTTGGTTGCAGCCGTCATTGTTGTTTGGCGGGTCCGGGCTGGGGATTTGAACCCGCCACCTTAGGTGTACGTGGCTGGCGCCTTAGCCGGTTGAGCTATAGGCGCCGAGCCGCTTTTACATTTCAAATACATTTTTGTAACAAAGTAGAATGTAATATATGCATGCATTTTAAATATGAAACTGAAAGTTTCAAGCCACTCTGGGTCATCAGCAGGGTACTTTGAGAGTGGGGAGGCTATCAGCGGAGTAGGGGGTAGAAGAAATCAGATTTATTTGGATCATCAAAGTTACTTTGGTAGATAAATTTGAGAAGCATTTGCGGTATAGCTCTAAAAGTAGAATTTCCAGATCAAATAGCATATACATTTTATGACTTTTGATCCATATTGCAAAATTTCCCTCTAAACCTGTTATACTACTTTACCTTACATGTGTCAAAGCTGTTTCAATGTGTTGGAGGGTAGTATACGCTTCCACTGAGTAGGATATTTAAAAGTATATTTTAAAACGAAAAACATCAGAGCAGCACCTGTGGCTCAGTGGGGAGGGCACTGGCCCCATATACTGAGGGTGGTGGGTTCAAACCCAGCCCTGGCCAAACTGCAACAAAAAAATAGCCAGGCATTGTGGCGGGTGCCTGTAGTCCCAGCTACTTGGGACTTAGGCAAGAGAATCACCTAAGCCCAAGAGCTGAAGGTTGCTGTGAGCTGTGATGCCACAGCACTCTACCAAGGGCAATAAAGTGAGACTCTGTCTCTAAAAACAACCACAACGAAAAGAAAAAAAAGAAAAACATCATGTACGCAAATGTCTACTAGTTGAAATTTCTACGTTTTTCTTTATTCTCATGCTAATTATTTCATCATCATGAGATGTTGTTCATGTAAACAACCTTTTTGGAACCTTAGCTGATTTTCAGTGAATATAGTTTTGTTCTTAATTCTCTAATTTCCATAAATAGACAGGGATTAAAATGAATTTTGAAATCACTCCACAAAGGTGGTCAAACCAGTTGTTATCTGAATTCTGTGAAAAGCATTTAAAGCTATCAAAATCTATTTTAAAATAATCCTATTCTGCATTAACTTTAATTTAAAAAAATGAACCAAAAAAATCATAGCTTTTCAGACATCTATCAGCCCCAATTCTCTTCTACAGTTGGAAGAGAATTTATTCTCTGAACATGGCAATGAGAATAGCTGAGGAGGCAGCATTATGGGAAATGGTTAAATAATAATCCAAATTCAATGCCGAATGAGAAAAGATAGGGGTGTTATACCTATTACAAGACCCCCCCTTTTATAATTCGGTAGAGCACATTTCTCACCTCAGTATAACTTTTTATACTTCATGAATAATTGGTCTCATGGTACCTGTAATCACTGTAGAAGTGTTTCAAAGCTACAATGATGTAACCTCTAGTAAATTAGGTAGACTATAAGCTCTCTGAAAGTAGGACGGACTCTTGTCCTGGTGTCTGTAGTGCTCAGCAGAGTATGTGTTGTGAAGAAGAAACCCAATGTAAAGTTCTTGAATGAGTGAAATAAAGAATATTGCCTCCAAATTAAGATACAGCATTAAAATGCCCATTTTAGAGACTAATTTCAAATTCACTAATTTTATCACCATTAACTCAATGTTACTATGAGTGAAATGCTGAAGAGGTGGTGGTAAATTAACCAGAGTCCCCAGTCTCTGGAGCCAGGAATTTAGTCTTCTTGCTGCCAATGAGACCAGCACACTCCCCAGATCTCATCTTGCCTTCTCCATCAAGAAAGCTAGATACTAGCCGGGACATACTCACATAAAATTATACTAAAAGTCAACGATTACAACCATTCCACTCTTTCTCTTCCTCCCGCGCTTGCTTAGGGACTTTGTCTTTGCAGTTCCTTTCATTGGGAATCCACTGCTTGGGATTTGGGTTGAATGTCATCTTGGTAGAGAAGGTCTGTCCTGTTTTCCCCTCCCCAGACTCAATTAGCCATCTCCAGTCACTCTGTGACATGAAACTGTTTTATTTTCTCCATAGCTTTGATTACTTTTTGAAATTGTCTATTTGTCTATGATTTCTCCATGCAGAATATAAATTCCATGAAAACAAAACTGTCCATGGAAAAATACCTCAGTATGTAAAAAGGACACACAAGTCTCCTTGTAATCCTTTCTTCCTGTCCCTTCTTATCCCCTTCCCTCATCCCCAAGCAACTGCTGATCTTCTGTTCCTTACATGAATTTGCATTTCCTAGAATTTTCTACAATTGGAGACATATAGTACACACTCCTTTTTCCCTGATATCTTCTACTCACCACAACTATTTTGAACTTCTTTGATGTACAGTATATAACAATTTGTTGGTTTATGGTTCATGGCTTTGGTGTTAAATCTAAGAAATCTTTCTCTAACTCAAAAGATGTTTTCTTTTGTGTATTATTCTAGACATTTCATAGTTTTAGATTTCACATTTAGGTCTATAATCAATTTTGAGTTGTAGTGTACCTTGATGATTACCCTGAAAATATTTGTATAACCTAGAATAATCTCCCCATCTCCAGAACCTTAACATAACAACATCTGCAAAGTTCACTTAGCATGTTAATATATTTATAGGTTCCGGGTATTAGGACATAGTTATCCTTTGGCGGGGGGTGGGAGGAGTCGTTATTCTTCTTGCTTACCATAAAAGGATTTTCAAGAATCCTTTTATGGATTTCAAATCCAAGCAAGGACCCCTAAGTTTCCATATTATACAGGTGACCTTCACTTCATGTTGAAGTGGCTTAATAAAATGAACAACCTGAAGACAGGACTGGAAACACTGAATGTTGATCAAAGCTTTACCACCAAAACTCATTCAGTTTGGGGTGGAAAGAGAATAGGCCTTGGAATCAGTGGGTTTGGGGTTCAAATTTCAAGATTTTCAGTTTTTTGCTCTGTGACCTTGAACAAGTTCATTTACTCTCTACCTTCAGAATTGTATTTCAATTAAGGGTAATAATGGTTACCTTGCAGGTTATTTTGAGGACCAAAGAGATAATGTAAGTTAAAATGCCTAGATAGCACTTGGCATTTCATGCCAAGAAACCCTTGCTTCCGCTTAGCTGTATTTTTTTTTTTGTACAGAGACTCATACTTTATTCATTGCTGATGCTTATGCGATTGGTGTTTATGTACACAGACATCATTAATCTTTATATTCATATCACAGCTAAGAACACATTGATATAGACTGATAGAGGTTAAGAATTATAGAGCCTTAGTTCTAAACTTTGATTATTCTAGGTTCTAGCAATAAGCATACTGGGGTATCAGGTCATTGTATTTACTCCTCGCTGTTCTTATCTCCTATATGGGGAGAGTAATAGGTTTGACCTACTACGCATGGTATTGTGAGTATAACAAAGGTGTGAGTACAGGATTCCCTCCAGGGCTGAGCACCGTCGCCTCGCTGGCTCAGGTCGGGCGGGCTCTGTGCTGCAGTGAGCGCAGTTGACCGTTAGGGGGAGCTCCGTGTGAGTGAGAATCCCTTCCCGTGAAGCCGAAGAGCCTCCCCGCTGGATTCTCATGTTAGCAAAACTGATTAAGGGGTGATTTAAATTGCACAGATTCATTGTCATGTGACATTACATATGCATTTGTTAAATTCTGAAGCAAAATATGAATTTAGATTCAGTCTAAGTTGACAGTTATTTAAATTATTTCACAAAATGCTCTTAACGTTCTTGCCAAGATTAGAATCTTCAAATAATTTCACAGATCAGAGTAGCCTTCACTGACTGACCAAGTTTGTAAATCTCATAACTTATGAAATGTATATATATGTACATGTGCATATATATATAGAGAGAATTTATATATGAATGTGAATATGATTACACTAAAATAGGCAAGGCAGCAATCATTTTGAATCTTCAAACCATAACCTTTCAAAAAAATTAATTCTTCCTGTGACAGAGATTGCTGAGGCAATCAACTATAAATGGCTTTTACGGAAGCAAGTCCAAATAGAAGAGAGTTATGATTAACATCAAAGCTCAGGATAACCCAGACAAGCCCAAAATTTATTTTCAGCTTATTGAAAAAATGAAAATGCAAAACCAGAAAGATGTCACACTCAACGTTACCACCAGGCTCCAACGTTAATAAGCAAAAAGAAAAAGGGACAGGAAGGGGGGAATTACGTCTTCAGAAAACAGGTAGAAAAAGTAAAATAATAAACATAAAGAGAGAACAATTATGAAATTTACTCCTCCCATGGCAAGACAAAGATAATGTAGTTTAAAAATGTTTCTCCCAAAGAGTTAATTAAATTCAATTTTTGAAGCAATTGTATCTGAGCTCTTTTCTAAAGGGAAGGAAAGAAAGAATCTCCTGTTTTAGATGCAGTGACATTTTATTTTCCTGTTAAATTATATTTGTAACAGTTACTTGGTCGTGAGTTTGAGCCCCATGATCCAGCTTTGCTAATTCCCTGATGCCCCTGCAGTTCTCAAAGGCTCCACCATTTGCTTGGTGATTGCCTCTGGTAGAGATTCCATCTCTCTACCCTTGCGTGCTCCCAAATCTCCATTATGATTTTCTCAGTAGTCCCCATCCCGCTACTCCCCTATGCCATGTGGAGTTGTTTATTTTCTCATGTTTCCCAAAAGATAGGTTCTATTCTGGTTACTGTTTTTTACAGTCTTGTCTTTGGGACTGAACTCTCTGCTTTGTGTGAAAAGTGCACCTTATTTAGTACAATGTCATCCGAATCCCCCACGATGCAGAACATCATAGATATTCTATCAATGATAAGAAATCAAGGTGATTTTTTTTTTGAGACAGATTCTCACTATGTCATCCTTGGTAGAGTGCTGTGGTGTCATAGCTCACAGCAACCTCGAACTCTTGGGCTCAAGCGATTCTCTTGCCTCAGCCTCCCAAGTAGCTGGGACTATACGTGCCCGCCACAATGCCCGGCTATTTTTTTTTTATTGTAGTTGTCGTTGTTTAGCAGGGTAGGGCTGGGGCTCATACCTGCCAGCCCTGGTGTATGTGGCTGGAGCCATAACCACTGAAATATGGGTGCCAAGCCAACCAAGTTGGATTTTGTATGGCTAGGGACTCACAGTGTCATGTACCCACAGGCATCTTAAAGTCTGTGAGATGATGCCAGTGATGGTAATTAAAGTACATGAATTAAGAATTAAGGTATGATTATGTTTTTTTCTCTCACTTCAGAAATAGAAAGTTACTCATTATAATCCTCATCATAAGAAAGTCCATTTTTAAATGAGTTTATTAAAGTTTTAGGCAAAAAAAGAGCAATTTAAATTAGATTTATGGTCCTCATTAGGTATAATCAGGGAAGTCTTAAGTACAGAGAGAAAATACACCTTCATAGTGTGTTTCAAGGCACCCTAGGCAGAATCTGATGGCTAAAGCTTCCCCTGATCTCCCTTTATTTACTATCCAGTCTCCGTGAAGAAGCTGGAGTGATTCAGTTTCTTTAAAGACGACATCAAACCATATCATCTACCTGCCTCAGCCTCTGATGGATTCCCAATCCACTTAGAATAAAACTCAAGCTGTTCTCTTCAGCCTGCGGAGTCTCAGCCTTGCACAGTCGGCCTCTGTCAACCACTCTGGTCATTTCTCAGCATGTTTTGCTTCATTCACAAGATACAGCTTTTGCTTCATCAACTGGAAGGTTTTCCCCTCGCCTTTTTAAGAGACTCGCTCCTCCTTACCTTTTGGATCTCACATTAAGAGACACCCTTAGCTTTCCTGTTTGCTGAAATAGCTTCTCAAACCTTTCAGGAATACTGTCTTGATTTACCTTTATTTTAGCACTTACCACTACCCAACCTACTCTGGCTTTGGGTTTATCTTCGTGCCTTTTTACACTAAATGGTACAATCCACAGGAACAGACACGTTGTACATCCCTGGGTCCCAGATCCCCCTAAAGGCAAATATGGGCTCAAAGTATTTATTAAATAAACAAATGGATAAAAGTCCTACAAGGCACACAATGACTCGTTCCTCTTAGTCTTTCCCACTGATAATCTTAAAAAATATTTCTTGAGAAAGTTGGCACTAAGAACATACTCAGTTAGATTATCTTAAATATCTAGAAAATTAGTAGATTGATTAAAAGGATCTGCATCTTGAGATGAAAATGGTGAATATATTCTACCTGAGATGTCTGAAGACAGGTTTGTAGCTTCTGCTAAACCAAGCAGATGTTGAGAATATAGCAACTCCCTCTAGGAGATTTTTCTGAAAAGGGATAAGAGAAAAGATGAGAGGGGCTGGGTGGCCAGAGCTCAGTGGTTAGAGTGCAGGCCACATAGACCAGGGGTGGTAGGTTCAAACCCAGCCCAGGCCTGCCAAACAACAATGACAACTACAACAAAAAGATAGCCAGGCATTGTGGTGGATGCCTGTAGTCCTAGCTACTTGGGAGACTGAGGCAAGAGAATCGCTTCAGCCCAGGAGTTTGAGGTCACTGTGAGCTGTGATGCTATAGAACTCTACCGAGAGTGACATAGTGAGACTCTGTCTCAAAAAAAAGAAAGAAAAGAAAAAAGAATGTACACTGGGGGAAAGAATCCTATTCAATAAATGGTGCTGGGAGAACTGAATATTCACATGTAAGAGACTGAAACTGAAACTACACCTTTCTCTATATACAAAAATTGATTTAAGATGCATAAAAGACCTAAATTTAAGGCATGAAAAGATAAAAATCCTCAAAGAAAGCATGGGAAAAACACTTGAAGATATAGGCCTGGACAAAGACTTTATGAAGAAGACTTCCTTGGCAATTGCAATAATAAAAATAAACAAATGAGACTTAATGAAACTGAAAAGCTTCTGTATAGCTAAGGAGACAACAGCCAAAGCAAATAGACAATGTGTACAATATCCCACAATATATAATGGGAGAGGATATTTGCATATTTTGAATCAGACAAAAGCTTGATAATTAGGACCTATGGAGAACTCAAATTAATCCACATGAAAAAAGTCAATAATCTCATATGTCAATGGGCAAGAGAGATGAATAGAACCTTCTTTAAAGAAGACAGATGAATGGCTAACAAACATATGAAAAAATGCTCATTGTCCCCAATTGTTGGAGAAATGCAAATCAAAACCACCCTGAGTTATCATCTAACCCCAGAAAGAATGGCCCACATCACGAAATCTCAAAACTTTGGATGCTGGCATGGATTGTGGAGAGAAGGAAACACTTTTATACTGCTGGTGGGACTGCAAACTAATACAACATTTTTGGAAAGAAGTATGGAGAATCTTCAAGGAACTCAAGCTAGACCTCCCATTTGATCCTGCAATCCCATTACTGGGCATCTACCCAGAAGGAAATACATCCTTTTACTGTAAGGACACTTGCACTAGACTGTCAGCTCAATTTATTTATTAAATAATAGCAGTGTACATTAATACTATCATGGTGTGAGGTGTACTGTTTCTGTATACAGTTTGAAATACTTTCATCCAACTGGTTACCATAGCCTTCATGTCTTTTTCTTAGTTATTGTGTTAAGACATTTATCTTCTACATTTAAAGAAATTCACATGTACCCTTATCGGATGAAACATAGGCGTGCTCAATTTATAATCGCCAAAATGTGGAAAGAGCCTAAATGCCCACCAACCCAGGAATGGATTAACAAGCTGTAGTATATGTATACCATGGAATATTATTCAACCATTAAAAAAGAAGGGGAGTTTACATCTTTTATATTAACCTGGATGGAAGTGGAACACATTATTCTTAGCAAAGCATTATAAGAATGCAGAAGCAAGAATCCCATGTACTTAATTCTGATTTGAAGGCAATTAATGACCTAGTACATGGTGGGGGGGTGAGGGAAAGGGAGAACAGAGAGAAGGAAGGAAGGAGGGAGGGAGGGAGGTGGGGTGAAAGGGAAGAGCAGAGAGAGGGAAGAAGTGAGGGGGGTGGGTGTTCACGGTGTGTGGCACACCTTTTGGGGACCGGACACAATAATAAGAGGGACTTTACCTAACAAATTCAATAATTGTAACCTGGTTCTTTGTACCCTCAATGAATCCCCAACAATTATAAAAAAGAAAAAAAGAAAGAAAGAAGAGAGAGAAGTAGGGCCAAGAGAAGTTTTCTGTTCTTCTTTTTTAAAATAGAAGAAATAATACATCTTTAAAAATGAGATAGTGGATCATATTCATTAATGAGGGTATGTATCATTGCCAAAATTTGAGGTTTACTTTTTCACATCTAAGGTACCATAAATTATTCAAATAAATATACAATCTGCTGTAGGAGATACTAACATGTAATAATTAGATAATTAGGATGAGGTGGTTATATATTTATGGAGGAAGGTATTAGAAAAATGTATATTCTGTGATAACAAGTGAAAAACATACCTAGGTAAGTATGGACTCTGATAATATATAATTATACTGTCACATTTATTGCAGACATATAGGACAATATTGATTGGTCCTGCTTCATTGGGCTCCTATAACAAGACTTTGGGGAAAATCCCTTCACTTTATTTATTTTTAAGGGATTTATTTTAAATCCCTTTCTTTACTTTTAAGATGGTAAGAATATAGAATATCATCTCTAATTTCCCTAACAGTTCTGAAAAACTCTATAACTAATGGAAATGTTGCAGGTTTCAGGAGGGGAATGCATTGAAATCAGGAGCAAAGTGTACGAATGAGACCAAATGAGACCAGGGGAGGTAAAATTAATTCCTTTTTTTTTTTTTTTTTTTGCAGTTTTGGCCAGGGCCAGGCTTGAACCCACCACCCCCAGTATATGGGGCTGGTGCTTTACTCCTTTAGCCACAGGTGCTGCCTTAAAATTGATTCTTCTACTTCAAAACTTTGCCTGATGTCTTTATGTGTCACTTGGAAAGTGTATTACCTCTTTCAAAGTAGAGTAAATCAATTATCGCATAGAATGGATAGGCCATGCTTAGCAATTTAAGATTGCAAAACATTTCCCAATGAAACTGTACATTTTGTAGTTTGAAGAGACCTAAGAAATGATTTTATGTAGTGTTTTCTAAACTGTGGAATGTAAGCTTCATATAATGTTCCTAGGTATGATGTAACAAATGAGTTTTGTGATTAAAAATGTATGAGAAAACATTACATACTTTACTTGATTAGGAGATTCACAAACCTTATCAATACATTAAAGATTGGGGAAAATCATCAGAACACAAACTCAATTCACTTTCATCATACATTTTATTCATTCATTCATTCAGCAAATATTTACTAAGCTCCCAGTAGTATATGTCAGGCCCTGTCCTAGGTCCTGATATATCAGTGCCCCCAAATAAACAAAAGACCTTGTCAGTTTAGGGCATATATGCTGGAGTTTTGAGGTATAGAATATATAATAAACATAAAAATAAGTAATTTTAAACAAATGATCGATACCATGGATAAGATCAGAGGAGCATTAGAGGAATTAATGGGCTTCCCTCAGTCATGCACAGGGTGGTCAAGAGAGGCCTCCTGGAGAAGATAACATCTGTGCAAAGACACGAAGGGGGAGAGGGAATGATACAAGTACATACTTGGGGAATAGTCTTTCAGGCAGAGGTTTAAGTAAAAGCAAAAGGGTCATGTGTCTGAAGCAAAATGAGCAAGAACAGCCATTACCAGAGAGAAGATGAGAGAGAGTATCTTATGAAGATTTTTGTAGGTCATTTAAGGCTTTTGGCTTTTTCTCTGAGTAAAAATGGGGAGCCACTGTAAAGTATTTGGCAGAGAAAACAAAAGATCTATTTGAGTTCCAAAAAGATCACTGCAAGTGCTGCGTTGAGAACAGACTGTATAATTGAAAGGACAGAACAAGGAATGTGTTAAGGGCCACCGTAGTGATCCTCATGAAAGATGATTATGATCTTGACTAGGAAGAGAGCAGCGGAGATGGTAAAAAGTGGTGAGATTTGGGGGTACAGAGTCAGAGAACTTACAGATTCGATGCAGGGGTAAGAGAGAAAGAGCAGGTAAGGATATCCTCCAGGCTGAGGAATTGAAAGGAAGGAGTGGCCATCAACTGAGATGGGAAAGCCTGTGGGGGGGGGTGCTAATTTCTTGGAGGAAAGATCAGAAATTCGGTTTGGGGTTTGTGATCTTAATAGGCATAGAAGTAGAAATGCCGGGAAGGCAGTGCGACCTGAGTCAGCGGGAGGTCTAGCCGGAGGTTTAGCTTTGGGAGCAATGACTGTATCAATTATATTTAAAGGCTTGAACCTTGAAGAGATCACCAACCAAGACTGTGTTAATAAAAATAGTAATAGACTGGAAAATGAACCTTGGAGCCTCCGACATCAAAGATCCTGGGGAAAGGGAAGGACACAGAAAGGAAACGTGGCCCATCAGATAGGAAGTAAACCAGGGAGTGTGGTGTCCAGGAAGACAAATGATGACCCTGGATCAAGGAGACATAAAGGACAGCTGTGCCAGATGCCCTGATGGACCAAGTCAAGTGAGACTGAGGACTAAACGTGGGAGTCAGCAATGCAGAGGCCCTGGGGGGACCTAGAATAACCAAAGCCCTGATGAAGTGTGTTTAGGAGAGAATCAGAAGAGAAGAATAGTAGAGAGAATTAGTGTAGCAGTTCTTCCAAGGAGTTTTGCTACAAATGAGATCAAAGAAAAGATGAGAGAAAACTAGTGACAAAGGAAGTTTCTTTTTTCTTTTAGGTAGAATAGTCATATGCTGGTTTGGTTATGGTGGTGATCCAGAAGAGACTAAAGAAATTATGACATGGGGTAGGGGGAACTTACTAGAGCATTTTCCTATAGGTACAAGTGAGATCATAAATATCAGCTTTAGATATCCAGAAGGCTTTAGGCATCAGCATGAAGAATTCATTCATGGTAAGTAATAGGAAGGTAGAGTTTGTGGGGGGCAGATAGGGACATACAAGTAGGAGGAGTGGTGGGAGTCTGTAAAAGTCCTTTTCTGGCCATAGAACCGTTTCCCTTCACTCCCCAACTCCAGCCCAATACTTCCTAATGTTCCTGGTGGCACTAGTATGCCACAGCACACTGGAAAATGGTGATTTGTTGTTTTATGAGATGTAAACTATATCCAGAGAGTCTAGTCCCAGCTCACACATACATGATTAGTGTTGGTAACATTTTCCTTTTTGATTTCTAAACTAGTTGAATATCAAATGATCTAATCACTTCCAATTAAATCTACACCTCAAGTCATCAGTGTACCCTGTACTGATATTATTATTCACAGGCCATTCCTCAGTACTTGATATAGACTCTCAATGATTATTTGTTAAATGAATGCGTGCATTAATGTATTTTCCTAAACAAGACAGGAGGCCAAATTTTGCAATCCACTTATTTCATTAATTATACCAAGTTAAAAGCAATTAGACTTCTAAGTCTCAAGTTATTTAGAAATGTGAAAATTCACTGTCACGGTATCATTATATTAATTTTCTCTTGCTATAACAAGTTACTAGAACATTAGCAACTGAAAACAAGACCTATTTGTTGTCGCATAATTTGGGGGGCTAGAAGTCTGCCACATATTTCACTGGGCTAAGCCCAAGTTTTCAGTAGGACCATGTTTCTGACTGATTGCTATGGGGAAGATTCACTCCCCTTCCTGGGCTCATCCAGCCTGTTGGCTTATGGTTATAGGTCTGAGATCCTTGTTTCCCTCTAACTGTCAGCTATGGGCTGCTCTTTGCTACTAAAGGCCGCCCACATTCCTTCCACTTTCCATGTAGCCCCCTCCGGCAATGTTAAGTCAAGACCTCTCACAGTTTGAATCTCTTTGACCTCCACCACGTGATTAAGGGCTCCTGTGATTAGATTTGGCCAATGTAGAGAATACAGCATAATCTTAAGAATATTAATCACATCTGCAAAGTTTCTTTGCCTTGTAATTTACTTGGAAGTCCCAAGCATTAGGATATCTTTGGGAAGCCATTCTGCCTATTAAAATATTTCATCTAAAAGATTCAAGGCATTTTTTCCAAAATATATTTCTATAAAATTGAGTTTTGTCCATGTTACATTACCAATATTATTATCCTTAGAGAATCAAGAGAGAAGCAAAAATTAATTATAATTTCCTAAATTCAATTAATTTCCTAAACATTATTCCTTCCCTCCCACTCCTTTACCTTTTCATTCCATCTCATATCATTCTATTCAAGTCCACAAACTTTAGTTGAACAACTTCTATGTGCCAGATACCATGGTAAATGCAATGGATATAAAAATAAATGGACGTCATTTCCATAGCTTGCTCACAGCTCACAGATTAGTTGTGGAAATCTTTCAAGCATAATTTGTAGCAATAGCATGTAGTAAGTGAACATTAGTGAACAAAGAAATTGAGTCAGAACTGCTTGGAGTTACCTTATAAACCCTACAACCCCCAATGCCATGTTGGATCACAGGAATACTTTCAAAGTAACTAGATTTTCAGAGTTCCAGTGGTCTTTCAAAAACTATTTTCTCCTTCACCTCTATCTTCAACTGCTTGAATAAAAGACCTTATTGGGCATTGCCTTATGACTAAAAAAGGAAAACATTTCAGAGTTGGCATGAACCTCCTAGTCAAATAACTTTTCAAGGTCAAATAAAAGCCCATAAAAATCATGATGCCCCATCATGATCAATGGAGTGGGGCCAGGGAGCCAAGCTGGCAGGCTGGGCTGGGGCCAGAATCTGTGTCTAAATCTGCCTAGGCTGCTCTTGGTCTGACCCTTTGGCAATTGCTCTTGCTGTACGCTGTGGAAGGCTGCTGAAGCATGCATTGGCAAGCCTCTGACAACTTAAACAGTAGCAATTTGTTATATAGACCCTGGCCTCTGGCACTGACCTTCACAGACCAAAACAAACAAACAAACAAACAAAAACTCCAAACAAGCAAAAAACAATACTCAATGTGCAATCAAGGCAACTGGCTACACCATTGTATTGCCATTTGCTCCACTTATGGATACCAGTGTTTCAGAGAAAATTTGGTTTGCTCTGTTCAGATAATGTTTTTTTTATTTAGTTCATTAAATAATTTATTCATGTGTTCTTTATTCTTTCCTTTTTTGATATATCTCCAGCATGTAACACTATGTAAACTTTAGCTTGAAATGTATATAGATTTCCCCCAATGTTTTCTAAATTAGTTTGGCCTAGCATGGACAGTTAACTAGAAGTCTGTGAGAATAAGAGGAAAGCAGGGGTGTCGTTCAAATTTTTGAGCATGCAAACAGATATCAGCCAAAGGCCTGGGGTAGGGTCCAGGAGACCACTTGTTTTACCTGGTATGGCATTAACTCTTCAGGTTTTGGAAATTGGGTGGATTCCAGGGTCCTAGGGTCATGAGAGAGGAGATATTACGAATAAATATGAAAATATTTAGATATTTAAATAACTGGCATGGCCATTGGCATGACAACTGAATACCAATCTTGAGTGAGAGTGTTTTTATGAATTAACAGTTGAGTTTGCCATGGGTACAACTTCTGCATCCTTTGTTTATTCTGACCTATTTATGTCTCTAATACTGTATCCTAAAGCAAGCAATGTGTCCCAAACCTGGTAAACTTTCTTTTCAGAGTCACCTGATAACCTTTGTTTTTAATTTTACTGTTTTTAAAACTATTCAGAATACGACATGTACATATGGCAAAAAAAAAAAAAAAAAAAAAGAATCAAACTACATGCAGATGTGGAAAATAAAAGTTAAATCTCTTGTCCTACTCATTTACTTATTGAATCAAATCTGGAAAGGATCCATTTTCAATTATTTTAGCATTTTGTTCTTCCAGTTGTTGCCTATAAAATAAATACAATGGTTTTATATCTGTAATTATGAACAACTTTAGATAGCATTTATTTAATTGGGGGGAACTTTTAAATATTATACAGATTACCAGATCCTTCCTTGCTAGAATCTGATTTAGAGCTATGTTGAGCTCGCGAATCTGAATTTTTGAAAAGTTCTAACGTGATTCTTTTGTTCAGGCAAAGTTGGAACTAAGATACCAGAGAAAGAGGGAGAGGGTTAATAACATAATCATGTGTTATTACAAAGTCTTTTGCTCAAACAGCATAGCCATGCTTGGTATTTTGATTCTAATTAATGGTGGAATCTCATGCTATACAATTTCTCTTCACTCTGATAACATTCTACCTTGCTTTTTTTATTCTTCTCTATTTTCACATCTTTTTCATTCCTTCCTTAAACTTATTTGCCTTATTACAAACCTTTTCTGTGTCCTAGTACTTATCTGTTAACCCCATATTCCCTTCTTTTCTACCCAAATTTAATAAATTGCCATCTTATATCATTTTCCAAACAAAATAGATACAGTAAAGGTCATTAAAATTGTAGAGAGACGATTTCTCAAAAAAAGATGATTATAAATTTCTGGGAAAATGTACAGTCTTATGATCAATTAATAGAATACAT
Organism: Otolemur garnettii; assembly: GCF_000181295.1. Lineage (NCBI taxonomy): Eukaryota > Metazoa > Chordata > Mammalia > Primates > Galagidae > Otolemur > Otolemur garnettii. The sequence goes on along the minus strand of NW_003852399.1, from coordinate 19,118,982 downwards.
GTTCTCAATACTTGGAAACTCAGCATATCGATTTAACATGGCAATTTATATTTAGTAAAAATTACTTATCCCTCTGGGGAACATAAAGTCCCTATAATCATTTCTGCCAGCCGAAGCATTTCATGTAGCTCCGCTTGTTTATGATAAAGATGGCTCTGAGTTTTCAAATAAAAATTTCTTCTGTAGGACATGCTAAATTCCTGGGAGGATTAGGTGACAGAGGGCACACAGACACAGTCAAAATAGGACATAGCATCTGCCAGACTCTGCTTGCTCATAATTTTCTGTCCTTAAGCTAAACCTATCAGCCCTGCCAATATTCTCAATACAGGATGTCAGCCTTCCATTCTGGGCTAATGGAGCAACCAGGGCAGTTTGGTTTGACATAAAAACAAACAAACAAACAAACAACCTTTTAGTCTCACCATGCCTTAATATTTTCTCCATTTGGGGGTGTTGTTTAATGAAACAATTTCAATCTGATCATTATTTCCTACAAGAGAAATGGCTTTTTTTCAATTTTCACAAAAGGATCTATACCTATTCCTAAGGATCTATACCATACAAAAACAGATGAAGGGAAGTGTGTGTGTGTGTGTGTGTGTGTGTGTGTGTGTGTGTTGGGGCAGTTGTCCACCATTTTTTCTCCTAAGCCAACATCTTTGTTTCAGAATTTAGCAGCAGATTGGTTTTTGATTCCCCAGATGTACAGCCTTTAACTTACTATTTGGTCCTTTTTTCCCAGCTGCCTTCATTTGTATTCTCAACTCCAGTACACAGCAGTTCTAAGCCCCACCAATGTCCCAAAGGTCAACCCTAAAGTCATCAGACATAGGGGAAATGGGAAATTGTAGCTAAACTTATCTTTCTAGTCATTACAAAATTTTACAAAATCTTCACAAAATCTTCTTTACATGTTGGCCACATCATAAAATTTTGTGATAACTATTTTGTAAATAAAGGTACATTTAGTTATAATTTCCCATTTTCTCTATGTATGGTGACTTTGGGGCTGACCTTTGGGACACTTTGCATTTCTTTCCTTTGTCTTTTTTTTTTGTTTTGAGACAGAGTCTCACTATGTTGCGTCATAGCTCACAGTAACCTCAAACTGTTAGGCTCAATCGATTCTCTTGTCTCAGCCTCCCAAGTAGCTCGGACTACAAGTGCCCACCACAATGCCCCAACTATTTTTCTGTTGCAGTTGTCATTATTGGTTAGCTGGCCTAGGCTTAGTTCAAACTTGCCAGCCTTGGTGCATGTGGCTGGCACCCTACCTACTGTGCTATGGGCGCTGAGCCACACACATTTCCCATTTCTTTTGAAATACCTTTTACAATGGAAAATTGGAAATTAGAAAACTAATAATGTAGAATTATTTACAGTAATATTGAAACCATAAAATACTAAGAGGTTGATTTAACAAAAACTATGCTATACCTCTTTACTGAAAACCACAAAATAGGGCAGAGAGAAATTTTTAACAACCTAAGTAAGCAGAGAGAAATAGCATATTTCTTGATCGGCAGAGTCAATGTTGTTAAGATGTCTGTTCTTCACCAAATTGTATATTTGGGTGTTGTGTGTGTATTTGTGTTTAATATAATTGCAAATTCTCTAAATTCCCGGTGAGCTTTTTAGGAATATAAACAGGCTGTTTGTAAAGTGTATTTGAAAATACAAAGAATCTAGAATAACAAAAAAAGATCTTCTGACAAAGTTAGAGGTACCTGATGCTAAGTTGTGTTATAAACTATGATATACTCTTACAGTAGAAGAGCAAGGAAAAGAAATGAGCTACTGCTTCACATAACATGAATAAATCTCAAAAACATTATGTTGAGTAAAAGAAGCCAGAAATGAAGTAATATATAATTTATGATTCTATTTATAAGAAGTTAAGAATAAGCCAAAATAATCTATGATAATAGAAATCAGATGAGTGGTGGCTTCTGGGGACTGAGGGAGAGAACTTACTGGAACAGGGTGGGAGGCAGCTTTCTGGGGGGATGGAAATGTTGCATGTCTTCATAACGATGTGGTTTACATAAGTGTACTCATTTATCAAACCGAACAAACTGTACACTTAAGGTCTGTGCTTTTTGTTGAATGTAAAGTAGACCTTAATAAAAAACGTTGAAAATGTCATGCAGATTTGTCCCTTACTGCTTGTTGCCTTACTTCAGGCTATGAATATTCCACATTCTTTTTGCTGTAAAAGTAAGGAAGTACATTAAATGCAGCAGTGGATTTTATCCTGGAAAAGGGCTGTTCATACCCCAGTGTGCTGCCCTTTGCGCCTCCCTGGAAGGCCGGGCAGAAGCCAGTCTCTGAGACGTGGCACTGGCTCAGCTCTTCCACTAACATTGAGTGTTGTCTGAGTCTCCCCATTCCAGAATTTCAAGATGTTTCAAAACCAGTGAATCCTTTCATTTCTCTTGTGATAATTTTAGGAGCCAACTTGATATAATTAAGGTACACCTAGATAGCTGTTAACACATTTTTTTCTGGCAGTTTCTGAATAAGATTGGCATGTGAGTCAGTAGCCTGCTCTGCCCTCAGTGGGGACAGGCACCAGCCAATCCACTGGGGGGTCGAATAGAAAGTACAAGAAAAGTGAATTCATGCGCTTTCTCTATGGGCGCTGGGACATCATTCCTCTTCTGTTAGATTTCAGAACTGTGAATTCTCTACTATTGGACTCAAGTGGTGCCTTGGGTCTCAGGCCTTGGGCCTTGGCCTGAGAGTTGAACTACTAACTTCCCTGCTTCCCTACTTTACAGGGGGTCTGTTGTGTTATTCTCATCCTTAGTAATTACATGAGCCAATTCCCCTAATAAACATCTTCTCATTTACTTACTATTTACCATCTATCTACCTACGTAACTATTTATCCTAATGGTTCTGTCTCTCTGGAGAACCCATGTCATCTTTTGGCACTATTCGGAATACAAGTTAACTCAATTATTTTTCTTCTCTAAATCACCATGTTTATTATGTTCAGTGTTTAATCTCCTCCTCCCCCTATTCATATTTGCACTGTTTGTCTTTCTGCTAAGTCTCCTTATGCCTGATGGAACTTTTTTGTTGTTCAGAAAGAAGGAAAGAAAAAACTTAAGGAAAAGGAAAAACAAACAAACAAAACAAAACAAAACCTCTCCAAGGAGCCTGAATTTCTTCACAAAATGCTTTAGGTTCATCCCTGCCTCAGTTGAATCAGGGAAACTTTTGTTAACTCTTTCAAGTAGGGGCTGTTTATCATCACATTTTCAGGCCTGTGAATTCTTACTACTTCCGATTAATCTATCCAGACAAATATTTTTTAAAAATTGTTTAACAGATACACAAACAACAAACATCACCTGCTTGTAACTTAGTGTTGTAGTTAACTACCACCCTTTCTGCTCATTACCATTACCAGTTAATATCCTGATGACGCCCCCACATTCACTAATCACTCTAACATCTGACTTTCCCCATCTTCATTCTATGTCCCTGTTCATGCAGATGTTGTCTCACTGAATCTTAGTTTTTAAGTTCTCCCACTTTCACTTACCCCTGTTTGACCATGCCTTCATCATGGACCAGTCATTGCCCATTTTAACAACTTTATTGAGATGTAATTCACATACTATGAAATGTACCTATATAAAGTAGACACTTCAGTGGGTTTTAATATACTCAAAGGCATGTGAACTATCACTGCAGTAAATTTTGAAACATTTTTATTCAGGTAAGAAGCAGCCCCCTATCCTTTAGCTATCATCTTTCAATATCCCCATTTCCTCACCCCTCAGCCTTAAACAACTACTAATCTACTTTCAATCTCTGTAGACGTCTCTATTCTGGACCTATATATGAACACAATCATGTCATGTGTGGTCCATGTATGACTAGCTTCTTTCATTCACTGTAATGTTTTCAAGGCTCACACATGTTGTGGAATGTATCAGTACTTCATGTCTTTTCATGGCCAAATAACACTCATGTGTTCCATTGTATAGATATAAATTCTATATTTCAACTAACCACTTGTCCATTGATGGAGATTTGGGTTGTTATCACATTTTGGATATTACAAATAATGCTGCTATAACTATTCATGCACAAGTTTATATATAGAAATGTACTTTTGTTTCTCTTGAACATATGCTTAGAATACAATAGCTGAGTCATACAATATCTGTAGATATAATCTACTTCTTAATACTCAATATGTCATTCTCTGGCCACAAGTCAGGCATAGTCACTTTTCTCTTCCTTTTACAACTACTATTCAACTATATAATGATCCAATATCATTCATGTTCTTCCAAACTAGGTAATTCTCTTCTCACTTTACTCTTTGGCTTCAATACCCCATAGCCTATTACTTGAATTCCTCACTTGACATAACTCTCAAATCTTTTGCCCTTTTTTATTTTTCTGTTGCAAAACCCAAAGTATTAGCTTTGGATTAATCCCAGCATGTTCTGCTTTTAAACAACTTTCTGGATTGGCATCCTGGAATAGTTCAGTCTCTAACGTCAGCTGGGCTTGGTACTCAGCAGTGTAAAGAACGGCTTTATGGACATTGGAGACTCCAAAGAGGGGAGGTTGGGAGGGATGTGAGAGGTCAACAACCACCCTTTGGGTATAACTACACCATTCAGGTGGCCGGTACACTAAAAGCCCAGACTTCAGCCCTGTAACCATTCATCCATGTAACAAAAAACCACTGTATCCCTGAATCTATTGAACATTTAAAAAAAGTGCATAAAAAGACCATTCCACCCTAATCTCTACCACCAACCTTGCACCACTGTGAAAATGAACATAAGAAAGTAACTTCTAATTGTGTTGTGAACGCTTTCACATTTAAAGACTTGTTACAGCAATTTACTTACCTTAAATTAAATAGGGCTTTTTTCCTTTTCTTTTTTCTTTTTACTTGGAATGTGGTTTGCAAATTATTTTTAAAATAGAAAATTGCACGATTGTTGAAATTAATGTCACAGATAGCTTGTTCTCCCTGATGGTTCTTCTATATAAATGAGTAGATACGACAGCTCTAGTGACAATTAGATATTATTAACCCACGTGCCTGCCACTCTCACAACATGTATATTCTTTCTCCTCTCCTTTTCCTCAGAAAAGCTACAATTTTCAACTCCAGAGAAATGGAAAATATACACATACACATATAAAACCTTCAATCTAAGAAAAATAGCAAGTTGATGAGTGGCGTGATTGGAGTAACTATCCAAAAAGAAATCTTGATTTGGGACAAATGTTTTCATTATTTTCAGTACCTACCAGTTACATAACCTTGAAATTTTAAGCCTTGCAAAACATTCAGCAGATCCCTGTTTACCATATACACAGTTTGTTACGTGGGTAGGTCCTACTGCTGGGCTGTGTAAGTAGAATCTGGGGACACTTTTCTAGAAGAGACGACCAATCTACCTTGATATCACATTCATTATAAACAAGGACAAAAATCTGTAGATGGCCTCCCTGCAGCAGAGGCCAATTTCTTTCTATAGAATTTAATATTATACTCCACTACAGTATCTTTTGGTCAGATTATTTCAAATATTTCTTCTAAAAACAAATGCTTCAGGAACACAACAATTTATTAAGAGCCCCATCTGTCCTTCTACCTATTTTCTCTGAAGTGTTCACTCTCGAAGGCAGAATCATGGAGTAGAAAATATCCTTGCTGTTTTACCTCAGGAGTTAAACAAAAAGTAAAAGAATAAATATGTAACAATATTAATTCCAGAAAGCTGTGGATTCATACTGTAGCTCTGATACTTATTTATATGGACTCCTAAGTAAACTACTGAATACCCTACGCCTTCATTTTTTCTCACTCTCAAAATGAAAACTTCTTAAGGTACTGACAGGGGATATTATGTATAAAGATCCTGGAATACGATTTCCTCTTGTTTCTTCATTTCTTTTGTGCTTGGCCTGATTTTTTTTTTTTTTTGATTAGATTAGCATGATTTCTCAATGGCTTGCATATCCAATGAACTTGGCAGGACTTTCACGTGCTCCAGATACAGTCTTACTTAGCACATTTGTCCTTTGGATCTCGTTCATGCACTATTTAAAGAACAGCCATAATTTGTTGATGAGACTAAATGTGTATGGAATCTAAATATTAAAACATATTCAAATTCATCATTTTATATCAAAAGTATCTGACTTTGAAATTCTCTTCTAGTATTGAAGAGAATAAGCTATATTCAGTCCAGAGGGGACAGGATTCATCTGCCTGGGCTAAGGATGTCCTCAGAACTTTGCAGTCAATATGATTTCAACATGTTACAATAAAAAATAATATAATATAATATAAATTCAGTACAAGAAAAATGTTCTGAATAGTATTTATTCAAAGAAACAAATTTCTTTTTTGTTACTCTTTCTTCTCTTCCAAGTACTTAAGAGATTTTTTTTTTCTTTTTCTATTTCTTTCTCTTTTTTTTGCAGTTTTGGCCAGGGCTGGGTTTGAACCCACCACCTCTGGCATTTGGGGCCAGTTCCTTACTCCTTTGAGCCACAGGTGCTGCCTAATTTTTTTCTTTTATATTTGTAAGAAGATACGAAATTATGTCATACCTTAGTAAGAGGACGAGGTTGGGTAGAGAAGGCTGGTATAATGTACGTAGTGCACCACTCACATCCACTTTCTTATTTTCTCTTCAGTCCCCTGTTCCCTGTAAGTTGATTTTGGCACTCCCTACTTTATTGAAGCCCTTCTTGAAAAGTAGCAGATAGTCTCCAAATTGGTAAATACTAGGAACACGTTTTGGTCTTATACCCAACTGCTACATTTCACACTGTAATACTTGAAATTTTCTATCCTGATTTTCATAAACTCTCTGATCTATCTTAATGTGTTTAGGAATTTCTTTCTACAAGCTTTTACTTCTTTTCATTAGTTTTCCACAAAGTTTCATCTTCAACCCACCAGTTTTTTGTTTTGTTTTGTTTTGGTTTGGTTTTTTTTTGAGACAGTCTCACTATGTCGTCCTCAGTAGAGTGCCATGGCATCTCAGGTCACAGCAATCTCAAACTCTCTGGCTTAAGCGATTCTCTTGCCTCAGCCTTCCAAGTAGCTGGGACTACAGGTACCCTCCACAATGCCAGGCTATTTTTTTGTTGCAGTTGTCATTGTTATTTAACTGGCTGGCCCAGGCTGGGTTTGAACCTGCCAGCCTGGGTATATGTGGCCGGTGCTGTAACCACTGTGCTACAGGAGCCAAGCTGAGTTTTTTAAATGTATATGCTCTCTCTTGGGATGACTAGTTTTAACTAAGGTATGTGTTACTCCCATACTGATGTATACTGTCCTATCTATCTCCCACACTTAATAAATGCTTGCTAATTAATCTTAATTGTACACCTCCACCCAGAAGGTAAGATAGGACCCTGGGATAGACACCTTTTGGTATTTCTACATAGCTCAGAACACATCATTCTCTCTGAGTACTACTCCTAACACACTGTGGTGGCATACCTGGCTAGTGGTCCCCTGAATTTCTATTTCTTCCTAGATCTTACTAATAAACCATTCATTTCATTTGGGCTGTTGGTGTGTCTAATTATTAAATTAAATGTCAATATTTAGTCAATTTGATATGTAAAGCCTTCGCAAATTCTAGAAAGCATTTCTTTTCTGATACAGGCATCACTTCTTTCTCCATGTCTCTTCCTTCTTTTACTTTATCTGTGGAATGAAAAACTGAGGAAGCAATGGTCACCTTGATGCAGTGAAGTGGCTGAAGGCGTGATAGTCATGCACTGAGGGTGGTAACTGGAAAGGCAGAAGCATCCTGGACCATTGTTGGAGCAGCTGCATCAGTCCTGTACTGCTGTATTAGTGAGAATTAATTTCAGCTGTGAGGAAAATAAAATCTCAACATAATCATAGCCTAGGTCATTTCTCTTTCATGTAAACAAAATCCTGGGATGCACAGTACGGGACTGGTATATCCACTCCTCAGTCATCAGGGCACTCAGACTCTTTGTACTTGGTAAGAAGACTTGTAAGTCGTATACTCTGGCCATTGTATTCACATTTAATTCATGACTAAGGGAGAAGGACAAAAGAAGGACATAGTGTTTCCTTTTTAAAATATGCTTTCCAGAGGTCACATAGGACACATCTATTTACATCCTTCAGCCAGAATTAGTCATACTATCACACTTAAGCATAAGGTAGCTGTGTATTCAGCTAAAAATAATGAATGCCATTGCAGAGAAAGAAGGCAGGGTAATCAGGGGCAGTAAGTAGCTATCTCTGCCCTGACTGCTCATCTTTGACTTCTTGATACATTGAAAAGATAATCCCCCATTTGGCTAAACATTTTTAACTAGGATTCCATTATGTGCAGCAAAATGCCATCCCTAATTAATTCAGAATTTGGATCCTAAAAGAGGCGCTAAACGTAGTAGAAGATAAAATGTGGAATTGACTGAAGAAAGAAATAGAGGTCACTGGACAATAAGAAAAGGTAGAAGCTAGCAAAGTTTAATTTATGAGGTTTAAAGGAAAGAAGCTCTCTTCATGACATAAAAGTGCAAGGTAATGCAGAAAATATGTTCAGAATCTGAAGTTATTTATTCAGAAGATCCAGCTAAGATAACTGATGAAGGTGGTTATATTAAATGATGGTGTAGGGACACACAAAAGTGTTTGGACTTTCTCACCTATGGCCTTGCTGGAAGGTGCCTTGTGTTCATAGATGGCTACACCAGCGTACGGTAAAGTCAGGCTTATGTAACTGCTGCTTGGTATGTTCCCCTGGGTGTAAAGGTACAGGGGAGCTGCCACTGGGGCAGATTCGCCATGCTTGCTCCTCCTCCCACAGTGTGAGCTGAATAAAGCAGAAAGCATGTTACACCTGCCCTCCACACCTGAGCTTCTCTCCAGTCTGGCCAAATTAGAACACTGTCATTACAGATGGCTTTTCAATTTAGAAAAAAACAGCCTGATATTGGGAGAAGAAGCCATCAGTACTTTAATAGCTAGAGAGGATAAATCTTACTCTGATTCTCTTGATAGGGACTAATGCAGCTGGTAACTTTTAGTTGAAGCCAATGCTCATTTACCACCTAAAAAATCCTAGGGCCCTTTAGAATTATGTTAAATCTACTCTGCCTATGCTCTGTAAATGGAACAACAGAGCCTGGATGACAGCACATCTATTGGCAGCCTGGTTTACTGAAATATTTTAAGCCCATTGTTGAGATCTATTGCTCATAAAAAAAAATAATACTTTTAAAACACTATTGCCCATTGATAATGTGCCTGACCATCTAAGAGCTGTGACAGAAGTGTACAGGAAGTTAATATTGTTTTAATACCTGCTGTTACAGCATCCATTCTGTAGCCCAAAGATAGAAGAGGAATTTGAATCTTCAAGTCTTATTATTTAAGAAATACATTTTGTAAGGCTATATAACTCCCAGAATTAACTCCCTTCAATGAATGTGGGCATAGTAAATTAAAAACTTCTTGGAAAGTATTCACTGTCATAGTTGCCATTAAGACCATTTGTCCTTTATGGGAGGTCAAAGTACACATTAAAATATCAAAATTAGCAAAAGTTTGGGAGAAGTAGATTCATTCCAGCACTCATGGATGATTTTGAGGGGTCCACAACTTCAGTTTAGGAAATCACTACCGATCTAATGGAAATAGAAAGAGAAACAGAATTAGAAGTGGAGCCTGGGATGTTGCCGTTAGGGTGTTGCCATTAGGGTCTCATGGAAAAGTAATGTAGCAAAGAATAAGCACGCTTATTGAAATTGTGTTTTAAATAAAGGTGACCATCTGCTCGCTCAGGCAAAACGGCGAGCTTTCTTTATTTACTGTTGGTTTATATAATCAATCTTGTGCATGTGCACTATACAGCAATGACCTCATTAACATTCATTACAATCTGTCTGCACATGTGCATTGGACATTAATGACTTCATTAATCCATTTAAACATCTTGTGACTACCTGCCTTGTAAGTAGCTCCTTCCTAGTAATCTGATAATCCACCCAACATACACCTTTAAGCATAACCCTTTCTACATAACTTAGTTTAACATAACTTAATGGAGAACGTGTTGTTAGCCATTACTTCTTTTGTTCTTATCTGATGAAGCCTGAGGCTATGGAGGAAAGAGATGGTGTGAAAGTCTGTCCTACTGACCTTGCCATTTGGAGGCAGTTACTTCAATCTTTAAAACAAGGCACAATTAAGAAACTTCTAGGGCATACAGAAATTTGTGTGCAAACCTCCACTCTTATGTGGGCCTTAAGTCAGGGGGTTTTTATTCCCGCAACTGACCAGGCCAACCTTAGGACAGGGGGGTTTTAGGCCCACAACCAACCTGGCCATATGGGCATATGGGATTCTGCCTCCATTTCTCACAAGTATGCCTGCACAAAGTCTTTTTGCTGCTTTCTCTCAAACAGCTTTTTTGGCCAGAGGCATATAGGCCTTTTGCCTATACTGGGATGTGACTGAATTTTGCCTGTACTGGGATTGTTACAATCAGTGATGAAACTTCAACAGATAAGGAGTTTCTTCTTATGGATGACCAAAATAAGTGATTTCTTGAGATGGAATCTACTCCTGCTGAGGATGCTATGAACATTTTTGAAATGAGAAGAAAGGGTTACCAAGGATATTTAAAAAACTTAGTTGATAAAGCAGTTGCAAATTTTGAGAGAATTTACTCCATTTTTTAAATTTTTTAATTTAATTTTTATTAAATGATAACTATACATTTATAGGGCACAGTGTGATGATATGATATATAATGTGGGATGCTTAAATCAAACTAATTAATGTAACTATCCCCTCACTCATTTTTTGTGGTGAGACATTTACTCCAATTTTGAAGGAAGTGTTAATGTTAGTAAATGCTATCAAACAGCATTGCATGCTACAGAAAAATATCTCACAAAAGAAAGAGTGAAGTGACACTGCAAATTTCATTGCTGTCTGATTTTAAAAGTTGCCACAGCCACCTCAATCTCTAGCAACCATCACCTTGACTAGTCAGCATTCATCTATGTCAAGGCCAGACCCTTCACCAGCAAAAATATTCCAAATCCTTGAGGATTCAGATGATCATAAGCATTTTTTAGTGATAAAGTTGTAAAATTAAAGTATATGCATTTTTTAGACATAGCACTATTAAGTTTCTATACATAAGAGACCACAGTATGGTGTGAACACACTTTTCTATGCTCTGGGAAACCAAAATGTTTGTGTGGCTCACCTTGTTCCTCTCTTCCCTTTATTTCAGTGGTCTGAAACAGAATCTGAAATATCTCCTTTGTTTAAGGGTTGGAATGCTATCTTTGGAAAGAGAAGACAAACTTGCCAACAAAGTTGCATTATACTTGTGTCCTGAATCTCAAATTAACTGAAGAGTTCCATAATTTGGAACTTGAAGTGTCTCGTAAAAACAATTGCTTTTGCATTCTAAACAGAAGCAATTATAAGCACTGGCTGTGGCAGCCTTAGCCAGAGCAAAGTGACTTGAGCAACTTTTCATAAGAATGCTCTATCAGAGGTTTTGAATTTTAAGGAAAAGATCAGTTTTTGCTATCCAAAAACTGTTGTTTGAAACTGCTCCAGGATAGTGCCAACAAACTCAGGGCTGGCGGGCTGTGCAGAACAGGTGTAAGCTGGTAAAAGAAAGTCCTCTTCAGACTTCAAGATGCTGTATCAGCAAGACCTTTAGCTCTTGTGTCACATACATAGAGTGGACAAATCAGAACCTGCTAAGTTTTTGAAGAAAGCACTTTGTCAAAGAAGTAAGAGGCCTCATAGGCATCAAAGTCTGATCGCTCAACCTCTAAGACCATCTCTTGCCAACTCTTGGCAGCTCCCAGGATAAGCAATCACCCCAGTGAATGCTGTGGTTTCCCATGGCCTTCTTTTCTAAATAAGAGAGTTTTTGTTTGTTTTATCTTGGTGACTCTACCCATTTTAGACTTGGAGCGGAAATCTGGTCTTTATTTTAGGACTGGCTGGAGCACAAGCGGTCATATCTGGAACCTGATGGAGAGAGGATTTTACCTTAACCAGAGCATCTTTCTTGAATTTGAGGAGCTGGATGCAATAACTGACTATAACTTTGAGGTGGCTGTCCTCAGAAAAGGGTTAGATGTGATCTACATATGGTGAAAAGGTGTTTGGAATGTGGAGCAGACATTGCTTATTGCCTTCCTCATAATAATTCTAGCTTTTGTTTTTTACCAGCAGTAACCATGAAGTTATGGATACTCTCGCTGCTGGTAGGGATGGAAAATGGCAAAAAAATAATTGGCAATAACTTGGTACTGATTTATAGAGTTGAACACAGGCTTACTTTAAAAACCAGAAAGTTCATTTCCATGCTTTCAAGATACTCTTGCACACATACACCTGGAATTATGTGCAAGACACTTCCCAGTATCACAGAAGAAAAACAGGAAACAACCCAAACATCAAAAGAAGAATGAAGAAAGAAATAATGCAGTAATATGCAATGGCAAATTACCCATCAGTGAAAGTCAAGGAACTACAGATAGGTAAAACAATACAGATATACTCTTTTAAAACAGAATGTTGAGTTTAAAAAAATCTGGTTGCTGAAGACCTCGTACTCTGTGATACTATTGCTATAATACAAAGAGTAAGCAAAATGTTTCATACATTGTTTAGGCATACCTATGTGATAAAACTATTTTCTTTTATTTTAAAATCACAAATTCTTTTTTTTTTTTTTTAATTGTTGGGGCTTCATTGAGGGTACAAAGAACCAGGTTACGCTGCTTGCACTTGCTTGCATTTGTCCAGGAAAGTCTGCCCTCAAGAGGTGTGTCACAAACCATGACCCCCACCCCCTCCTCTCTCTGTTCCTCCAGTTCCCCACCCCCTGCCATGTACTAGCATCAGTTGTCTTCATATCAGAACTGAGTACATTACATTCTCACTGCTCCATTCCTATGATAGGCTTTACTAAGAAGAATGTGTTTCAATTCCATCCAGGTTAATACAAAAGATGTAAAGTCATCCTTTTTGTGGCTAAATAATATTCCATAGTATACATATATCACAGCTTGTTAATCGATTCTTGGATTGGTGGGCATGTAGGTTGTTTCCACAATTTGGCAATTATAAATTGAGCAGCAATAAACAGTCCAGTGCAAATGTCCTTACAGTAAAATAATTTTTTTTTCTTTTGGGTAGATGCCCAGTAATGGGATTATAGGATCAAATGGGAGCTCTAGTTTGAGTTCTTTGCGGATTCTCCTTACTTCCTTCAAAAAAGGTTGTATTAGTCTGTAGTCCCACCAGCAGTGTAAAAGTATTTCCTTCTCTCCATATCCATGCCAGCATCTGCAGCTTTGAGAGTTTGCACTGTGGGCCATTGTCACTGGGGTTAGGTGATGTCTCAGTATGGTTTTGATTTGCACTTTTCTGATGATTAGGGATGATGAGCATTCTTTCATGTTTGTTAGCCATTCGTCTGTCTTCTTCAGAGAAGGTTCTATTCATCTCTCTTGCCCATTGATATAAAGGATTGTTAACTCTTCTTATGTAGCTTCATTTGAGTTCTCTGTAGATCCCCGTTATCAAGCTGTTGTCCAATTAGTAATATGCAGATATCTTTTCCCATTCTGATGGTTGTCTATTTGCTTTGGTTGTTGTCTCCTTAGCTGTATAGAAGCTATTCAAAGTCCCATTTGTTTATTTTTGTTGTTGCAATTGCCACTAGAGTCTTCTTCATAAAGTCTTTCCCCAAGCCGATACCTTCAAGTGTTTTCCCTACACTTTCTTCGAGGATCTTTGTTTCAGGCCTTAGATTTAGATCTTTTATCCATCCTGAATCAATTTTGGTGAGTGGTGAAAGGTGTGGGTCCAGTTTCAGTCTTTTACATGTGATTATCCAGTTCTCCCAGCAGCATTTATTGAATAGGGATTCCTCCCCCCAGTGGATGTTCTTGTTTGGTTTATCAAAATCATGGGGCTGTAAGATATTACATTCATCTCATGGTTTTTGATTCAGTTCCAGATGTCTATGTCTCCATTTTTGTGCCAATACCATGCTGTTTGATCACTGTGACCTTATAATACAGCCTAAAGTCTAGTAGGCTGAGGATGCCCCCAGCTTTGTTTTTATTACTAAGAATTGCCTTAGCTATATGATTTTTTCCTGGTTCCATACAAAATAAAGGATTATTTTTTCCAAATCTTGAAAGTATGATGTTGGTATTTTAATGGGGTTTGCGTTGAATCTGTAGATTGGTTGGGATGTATGGACATTTTTATGATTCTTCCTAGCCACGAGCATGGTATGTTTTTCTAATTAGAACTCTGAAGAATATAGGCATAGGTGGCACCTTTCTTAAACTGATTGAAGCTAATATTATACTGAATGGAGGAAAACTGAAAGCTTTTCCACTCAGAACAAGGTTGTCCTCTATCACCACTACTGTTCAACATAGTGCTGGAAGTTCTGGCTAATACAATCAGGCAAGAGAAGGTAATAAAGGGTATCCAAATGGGGGTAGAGGAAGTTAAACTCTCCCTCTTTGCTGATGATATGATCTTATACTTAGAGAGACTCAACCACAAGACTCCTGGAATTGATCAAAATATACAGTAGCGTCTCAGGATATGAAATCAATGTCCACAAGTCAGTAGCCTTTGTATACGCCAATAACAGCCAAGATGAGAAGCTAATCAAGGACACAATTCCCTTCACCGTAGCTGCAGAGAAAATGAAATACCTAGGAATATACCTAACAAAAGCAGTGAAGGACCTCTATAAAGCTAATTACAAAACCATAAGAAAAGAAATAGCAGAAAACAAAACTAATTTTTAAAAAGCGGTGACATTATCAACCTAAGATTTGGGCAGACACTAACCTCTAGGAGGAAAAGAAAGAAAGGGGAACAGCAGGAACACACAGGTAGCTCTCATACAGAGGTGACATTCACGTTCTCACAGGGCCTGGTTTAGGGTTATATTTTAAACTTGCATATATGTCACAATTCTTTTGTATGTCTCAAGCATTACATAATAGAACACTTTCTAAAAATGACATACTTAATGTACTCATATGAATGAGGTGTAAGCCAGACTGTTAAGTAAGGTAGCTATCTGGTTTATGTGGGACAGCCCTGGTTTACACCTGGCATATTTGCTAATTACAGCATCCCCTCCCCCCAAATCTGCACAACTGAAATGTAAGTTACATGTTTACCTTATTGTTCAGTAACAAGGCACAAGAAGCAGAATAGTGTTTATATCATGCTTCAGCTCATGTAACGTGGCTTATTCAAAAAAACACACATTTAAATGTAAGGAAGAAACAAAATGAACTATAGCCAACTTTTTGAAAAGGAAGAAGACGCCTGGAAGCTAAGTACTTGGGAAACAAGGATACTTTACACATGGATGCAGTGAAAGTCTGTGGATCTGGAATCAGGTGGGTGTCGATGTGGAAGACTTATTTTTCTCTGAACACCTTCTTGTCCTTTTAGAATTTTGTGCTCTGCGCATGTATTACCTATCTGGGAAAGCAATTGAAAACAACAAAATTCATTTTCAATGCAGTGTGTTCCGTTCCATGACAACTATTACTATAATAGCTTCCATTTATTAGAATCTGACTTTGTGTGGGGCACATTTTTAACCACTGTAGATCCGGTAGATTCTTACAGCAAGTCTAAAAGTTAAGTAGCAATACTGCCAGCGGTATGACTCTGAAAAGTCACCTTATTTTTTCTATAAAACAATTCCTATTGTATTCTATTTATACTACTCTTATATCAGCTCATCCTCTGATGTCACATTTGTTACTGTTAAATGTTAGCTAAGTCAGACGCTATCATACAAAGTATTCTGGATTAGAAGTCCTAAGCTCCCTTTCCTGCTCAGGCACTTACCACCTGAGCAAGCTGCCTCAAGACTCTCTGAGAGAACCTGGATTTGTCACTGTAAAATGGGAACAATACGCCTTTTGATTTTACAGGCTTATGTGGGAACCAAATCAAGGCACGGAGCAGAGGTAGGTTGGGAACTAGAATGAACCATAAAATATGAATGACTATTATTATTAATGACCCGGTGTAACATTTCAGCCAGGAAAGCCATCAATCAGTAGAGAAGTTGTAACTGAAAACAACTTGAAGACTATTTTTGCTTTCAGCACAAGTGGCATTTCCTCGTCGCTTGTTGCTTTATATAGTTGATAGTTTTATGCATAGCAACAGCCTCGAAACGGATCAGCAAGAACATAATGAACGTACTTTAAGCAGGAAATGTTAAATGATCTGTGTCTCTCGTTATGGGCTAAGCCTCAATTAATTCAGGAGGTGGTTTTCTTAGTTGGAAGGAAGGCTAACCACCTCATGTTGTTGACTGTACATAAATAAATTCCAAATTCAGTGATAAAGTGGTACTGGGAGTCGAATGTGTGGCCTTTTCTCTTAAGAAACCATCCTGGCAATATTGCCGCAGAATTTATTTAGCTTAACTCTCTCCTTTTGCATAATTTAGAAGCTGCTTCTCCTCCTCTGGGAACAAAACAACTGTGTAAAATACTGAGAACAACAACAACAAAAGGCCTTGCCAGGAATTAAATAGCAAAAAAGGGGGAGAATTCGCTTTTATTGATTAGAAAAAAGTAGCATCTGTGACAGACACGTGCAAAGTGTTCTAGAAGCCTCGTCAGACTAAAATTCCTTCACAGGGAAGAGAAAGGCAAAATATACAGCTTTCTCGTTTTTATAGCTTTGTAAAGTTACCTGGCAGATGTGTCTATGGTTTAGTTTATTTTAGTTTCCCTGGCTCTTGTAAGCGCAGAAGCCCAGGAAAATCTTCTAGGAAGCTTGATCTAATTGGTGATAAAAAAAAAAAAATCAATTCATAATATCAAGAGGCTCAGACAGCTCGGTTTATTTGTGCACAGAATTTTATTTTTCTCTCACTAGCGTCCCATCCTCCCCCTCCCCCTCAGAGCCTTTCACCTCCTCCCGGGGGCACTCTGCTCTCCAAGGGGAGAAAGCATGTTTGAAAATGTGGGGGAAGATGTGAGCCGCAACCTACATGAAAATCTTTATTTAGATAGTTTTTATCCAGAGATTTAAAAAAAAAATGCCAGCCAAGGTACTCAATGCTATTTTCTTAGCAGAAGCAAGAGAATAAAGGAAGAAGTGGGCCATGTTTAGTACACCTGCGTCCGGGAGGGATTCAACATCGCCTCTTATCTTATGGTTTAGGATTCGACCCTTATCCTCTATCCAGGGCTTGCAGGATCAATAGCAAGGGCTTGCTGGGCAGCTAATTTTGAGCGGGGGGTTTTAGAGTCAACTTTATTTATTTATTTATTAGTATTGCAATTTATAATGTTAATGTACATATATTTGTTCTTCATTCAGTTACTGGCACAGAGCACCTAAAACCCTTAGGATTTCCAAAGTGGTGTCTTTTTGTGTCCAAATGAGAGGACTGGTGGCTGGGGAGTGGGGAAGGGGTAGCATCGGGGGGGAGGGTGGAGTTGGGACTGATTGTAAATTGTTTTCCCGAGTTCTATGAGCCATTCCAGCAATTATCAAGTTCTAGGAGGAGGTCAAGGGATCCTCTGCTTGATAGCCAACAAAGCACAGATGAGAACCTAGAATTTCAATTGGTGCCTGAAGTGGGGGCCGTCTTGTGAACTGAGCCCTTTACCTGTGGGGTCTGATGCTATCTCTAGGCGGATGGTGTCAGACTTGAGTTAAGTGACACTCCGTGGATATCAGAGACTTGGTCAGTGTGGGAGAAAAACCCGCACATATCGGTGCTACAAGTGCTTTGTGTGAGAATGGAGTGAATAAAGCAGGAGTTTTCTCTGCAACATCCTTTTCTAGCTGGTGAAGAATTTACAGAGCTGGCGAAAACACAGAAAAAACCCGATAAACAAAATAGATGAGAAAATCAAGGTGAAGGCGAAATATGGGCTACAAAAATGATAAAGCTACAGTAAATGTTATCACTGGGAAGTACGTTCCACTTGGTCCTGGGTGTGGCCAGCCAGCTTGCCCAGTGATCTCCAGCAGTAGGGACCCACCTCCCCACGGGGAGCTGTGTCACGTGTGTGCATGATCTGATGACACACTTGGAGGACCCTGACTGGTCTCTAGATAGTGTTAAGAGGTGGGCAAAGCATTTGGGAGATGGTGTCAGATTAGTAACCACATATACCCATGTTCTCTGGTCCTGTAAGATGATGTCTGGGGGGTACCCCCATGTCATCTTTCGCAAGCTTCTCTTCTCGGATTTCTGCCCTGTTCCACACCCAGAGGCCTCTGATCTTAGTCACTATCCAAGAGCTAATTGCTATTGTATCCATCAACTTATAATCTGTTTCAGCAGCATGTTCAAAGTCCTGAATTTCTCTGAGGGAAATGAAAAGGCTCCCTGGAAAAATAAGTTTGGAAATTTTGAGAATCTAAGTCCTGCTCTGAGAATCCCAGTAGTTAAATGAAGAAGTATAAATACTCTGAGAATTTCACATTAATGACTTGTGTAAACATTGCTCAAATGTATTTGATTATGGAAATTCTTTTCAGATAGTACTTGTCAACCTTTTGTGAATTAGTCTTCTAAATATTTTAATTCACTTCAAGTGAACAAATAAATTTAGAGAAACTACTTTCTCTAAGGCTTCATAGTGAGAACAGTGATTCTTCCATTTTAGAGGGAAAGAATGATCCATAGTGGGGACAGAAGCCTTACAGGATTATTGCTTTAAGTATGAGAAATTTAACAGAATTGCTCGTAAGGATTAAACTGTTTTTGTGACCCAAAAGATCATTCTTTAGCATTAAAATGTGTTAGTCTCCATGATGAACAGCAAGAAAGGGAAGATGTTTTTAGAGAGGGACCCAAGTCCAGTGCTCCTTAGACCAGACCATACATTATGCAGCTCATTCCATGGACCGGTGTATTCAATTTGTAGCACAGAAGAAATGCCATTGAACTTGGATCAGGAGACGGAATTTGAATCCTGGCTTTGTCTCACATACTTTTTTTGCCCTGAAGTCACCAATACAAGACTTATTATCTTATTCTATATTTATAAAACAGAAATGAGTTATTTAAATTACTAGAAACCATAAAAGACTCCAAAATAGTCACTGGTTACAAAATGCATATGTAAAAATCAATAGCCCTACTCTATATATGTGTATATATATACATTCTGTTGATAACTGGTTATGAAATTTGATAGGAGAAAAGATCTCCTTCAAAATAGCAACAAAAAACATAAACTAGGGCTAAATGCATAAGAAATGTTCAGAACTAAAATAAAGAAATGAAAAAAAAAAACCTAAAAATCTTTCTATTGTTGTTAAAACACTAGGTCTTAGCCGAAGTGTCAAGGAGCCCCTCTATGTAGAATTCTGGAAACCGTTCTGCCTACTTAAGCCTCTCTGCTAACCAGCCCCTCACGTTCAAGCTGCCTCAGCGTCCCTGAACCCCACTCTCTGCCTTTTCACATCCGTGAGACTCCTGTCTGCCTGCAACCCACCCACCTTCTTGCACTGATGTTTGGAAAGTGTTCCCAGGCTGACTGCTGGACAAACACCATTCTGACCTTGTGTGTTTGCCTTCTACGAAGGATGACATTTCTCTTGTGTCTGTTATAAATCCTTGAAAAAAAAGTTGCCTCCTATATTTTCTCCTGCTGTTTAAAGAGAGATAATAAGTTTTGTATCAGTGACACCATCATAGCCAGAAGTGAAAACTGGCACATTTTTATAATTTCTTAAGTCTGCTTTATATCAGTGTGTCCCAGCTTTGGCTGTAAAACATTCCGATTGCTTCCAGTTATTTTAAAGGTACTAGGAAATTTTCATAAAGATACGTTTGTAAAAGATGAATAATAGGCATTACTATATGTTTTTAAATATAGCCTAAGAAAATAAGGCTAAAAATCTCACTGAAAACTGTGTAATGTCCTTCAAAATTTAAGTCTGGAGAGGACATTTTATACTATAATAAAATAGTTCTTTGGCATCACTGACTGTTCCCTCTCAAGGGCCCAATCCTGACTAAACTTTTATGTGAAAATAACCGTTCCAATCCAAATCAATCTCACTTTTGCATGTTATAACTCACAGATTGCAAAAAGTTTAAGAAAAAAAAGTCATTGTGAATTCTCCTAGTGATTGGCTCAGCTAGCAATTAAATGTCAAATACATCTCTTCAAAAGTAGGAAATTCATGCAAGAAAGTCCTATATGTGCATAAAAATCAGAGTAGAACCAAGTTCAGAAGAGAAGTTGCATATTCATAGCAACATAAGTTTATTAACAAATTAAAATGAACTTAGGGCATGGACTAGAGAATATAGGCAAAGAAAAAGAGAAAATAGGGGAAGAAAAATCATAGCATAGTGCCAGGAATTAAGGAATATAGGAAGTGGAGGAAGTAAAAAACATTTTGTCTCTGTGTGTGTGTGTTTGCCCTTCATTCGGTGTCTACAAAGGGCTCTGGGTTCACGGAGTTGTATTTTAATTACTTGAAAGCAACAACAACAAAATAGCAGACAATAAGAAAGTCAAGTAAAATTGAAAATTGGAGAATATGTTTGGAATGGATATGATTTAGATCTTTTATAATTGTTTAATTTTTTCATCAAAATTTCAAACTGTGTAGTTTTATTCATTTCCAGCTACATGGAAGGCAGCATTCCAGAATTTGAGAGTATAAATCCACTTGATGATACAGAAGTTAGCTTTTGCTGTGTTTATGAATCAAGAACCTCTTATATGTATGATGCAAAGTTTACCTGATTCTATAAAGTTTTTGGACACCATCCCCCAACCTGTTTCTGTAAATACCACATGGAAAACTACCATACATGTTTCAGTTTGTAACTTAAAAATAGGTGGCAGTTACTAATTCTGTATCTGGTCTAGTAAGTGAGTTCTCGATACCATTAACATCAGTATTTGTTCTGCTCCTGCATTTCTTATCCTCTTTTGCTTTAGAACGAATCAACCTGCCATTCCTTATGACCTAAGATAAATACTGGCAAATTTAGAACAACAGAGTGAATCATTGCACAGAGTAAAATCAAGTTTCTCCCCATGGGAGTAGACATGCCGTCTTGTTGCTATGTTGGTAATGACTAGGTCCATTCATGCTTCGGGAAGTCCAAGAATGAAGTGGAACGGGGGAAAGCTTCCTCTCATCTGGTAATAGCAGGCATTCTAATGTTAGGGTGCCAACACTGATTATTCCCAGCAGACGTCTGCTCTGGCCAGAGACATAAGTAATTCCATTAATCATTTTTATTTCCTAAGGAGGCAGGGGCTACACCCAAAGGAGCAATACAGTACTAGAAAAGAATTAGAATATGTCATGTTCTTATATTTCCTAATTTGGGGTCTGCAAACTAATTATTAAACCCTAATTTGACATCTAAAACATCTTAGCCAGGTGTTTCTTACCATTGGCAAGAAGAGATAGTAATGCCTGATTAGGACTATGCAGGCTAAATAGTTAGGATCATCCTTCATGTGAATAATTTCATGATAACAAATATGTAACCCCAATTTAGTAAAATCTTAGTAAAAGAAGTATTACCGTATTCAGTATTACTGTATAACAGTATTAGTGCATACAGTATTACTGTATAACAAATATGTAACCCCAATTTAGTAAAATCTTAGTAAAAGAAGTATTACTGTATTCTAGCAGATTGCATATATCAATATTTATCTGAATACAGACTGCTCTCAGCAAGAAAATAAGTGAGGCTTGATGTGTAAATGTTACATGGGTCATTTCAAAAGTTTGGAGATACACGAAAATCAAGAACTGTAAAATCTTCATTGACAGAAACAAATGAAGCCCTCCCAGTAAGACCAATAAGCCAAGCGAGCTGCCACCTGGCACAGGTGAATCAGAAAGGACGCTGTCAACTGTGTTTCTTGAAAGTGAAATAATGGACCATAACACAGCTGTCTCAAAACTTTTGCAGTGACCTACCTATATTATTCTGAAATGTTTGTTTGTTTGTTTGCTTTCCTTTTAAGAATATTCTCAGAGGCTGGGTGCAGTGGCTCATGCATCTAAGCCTAGCTCTCTGGGATGCCAAGGTGGGTGGATTGCCTGAACTCACAGGTTGGAGACCAACCTGAACCAGAGCAAGACTTCATCTGTAAAAAAATAATAGCCTGGTGTTGTGGCAGGTGCCTGTAGTCTCAGCTACTTGGGAGGCTGAGGCAAGAGAATCACTTGAGCCCAAGAGTTTGAGGTTGCTGTGAGCTATGATGTCAAGGCACTCTACTGAGGGTGACCAAGTGAGACTCTGTATCAAAAAAAAAAAAAATTCACATACTTACACATGAGAGGATATGAGTTAATTAGTTAAATTTCTCAGAGAAAAGACCTTAACAAAGTCAATTTAACTTCTATAAATTACCTAGGCTTTTTTTTTTTTTTAAATAAATACATTGTTTTTAATGTCACTAAGAAGTAGCCATATACTGTACATACTTTTAATACCAGTATTTATGTAGTTGCTTCAGAGAAAATGAGCCTAATGACAGAGACTAGAGTTAATAATACATTGAAGTGGTGAACTTCCCTGTGACGTCTTTGGTCAAGTCTTCTTCACCCTCCCTCCCCTCCCCCCTCTAATCAGAAGCAATTTACTCTTAATAAACATGTCACACTCACTCTCAAATCTAGACTATTACTCATTTAGCACCAACCATTTATGCCCTGAGCTCTGCCCATGTCACTTTCCTGTTGTATTTTGCATTTTTTTCCTCCCTTGTGCTACCAAGAAAGGAATTAAACTCTTATCTCTATGAGAATTTAAAAATGGAATTTTAAAAGGCAGAACATCTTTCAAACAGTTGTGCAGCTGTTTTTTGAAAGATATCAGTAAGTAGGCGCTATCATTTAATGAATTCTATAAGAGGTTTATAATAACCTACAAGTAAACTTAATAGACTTCCAGTTACAGGAATAGCCTGGAGAAATTGCCCTAAGAATCTCTCACTCTCTCTGTTTATATATCTTTCTATGAACCCTCAATTTAGTAAAATCTTAGTAAAAGAAGTATTACTGTATTCTAGAAGATTGCATATATCAATATTTATCTGAATATATATGTATTCAGATATATAAATATATTATATATTATATATTATAATATAATTATATAATTATAATTATAATATATAATATATAAATATATATCTGAAAGATATATATACAAAGACAGAGAGAGAGATTTATATATATATATATATCACCACAAAGTAAAAAACCAAAAATATTTTTAAAAAATACTGAGAATGCTGAAAGTGAGCACGTGAGCTGAGACTCTTGTTTATACCCGAGGTCCGACAGGTTTACATCCTCTGTGAAGGATGCATTAGAACAAACCCTCCCATCAACACAGAAGACAACTTGGAGTTTTACTTTTTTTTTTTTTGAGACAGAGTCTCACTATGTTGCCCTCGATAGAGTGCTGTGGCATCACAGCTCACGGCAATTCAAACTCTTGGGCTTAAGTGACCTCTTGCCTCAGCCTCCCAAGTAGCTGGGACTACAGGCATCTGCCACAATGCCTGGCTATTTTTGGTTGCAGTTGTCATTGTTGTTTAGCAGGCCTGGGCCAGGCTCGAACCCGCCTGCCTCAATGTATGTGGCTGGTACCCTATTCACTGAGCTACGGGTGCCAAGCCCAGAGTTTTACTTTTTTTGACCTAAGTGGGTAAAGGATACATGTAAAGGCAATTGATAAAACAGAAAATAAAAATGACCAATAAATGTGTGAGAAGATGTGCAATTATCTCAGTAATAGAGTAAAAGCAAATGGAGACAGTAAAAAACACAATTTTCTCCCATTAGATTAGCAAACCTTTTGTAGCTGGTCAATGTTAAGTCCTATGGAGGATGTCGAGTAATGACAGTGTTGATACAGTACTGCCAGGAGAGTAAGTGGGCTGAGGTAGTATCTTTCATTTAACCCGAAGATGTTCACACCTTCTCCCTCTTAGAGAAATTTTTAGTTTAAAGAAAAACAAAATGTTTACTACAGTATTTTTGTAGCCATAATCCCCCCAAACGCCCTAAAAACAATATACCACAACATAAATTTCCATCAATAGTGTGTCAGCGAAATAAACAGCATCCTATTCTACCATGTACAATGGGCATTAGGTACTATATGGCAGTGAAAATGTCAAATAAATCAAAACCGTGTAGAGAAACATGGATACATTCCATGAATGAAGTGTGATTTTAAAAAAGCCAGCTGCCAAACGATGAAGCCATACTACATGATTTATGCAATCATTATTATTTTAAATTTCAGGTTGACATGAGGGTACAGTTAGGTTACGTTGTTTGCATTTGTTAGGGGGAGTCCAAGGTGTAGTTCAGCCCTTCATCCAGAAGGGGTATATGTAGCACACCAAACTCTTTCTCCCCTCCCCGCCTCCTCCTTCCTCCCCTGATTTATATAATTCTTAAAAACACAAGCCCAAATGATATACATAGTATTGATGTAAAGTAAGTGTGTAAAATAGTTGTAATATTTTAAAAATACGTGAATAAAATCTATAAACTAGAAGCATAAGAAATGGTGGGAATGATAAACACCAAATCTAAAATAGCTGTCATCTCAATGGAAGAAAAGGGGGCACAGGAACGCAGAGGGCTACAAGGGAGCTGCAGTTCTAATCTGCAATGCCTTGTTTATTTAAAAACAAAATTTCCTATAAAAGTTGAGGGGGAAGTTGAGGGGCTTAAGTATCAAGAAAAGTGAATAGTTTCACGTGCTATTTGGTGGAAACATTAAATATCCTTGGAAAGCAATTTGACAACATCTAAAATGCACATTTCTATTATTCAACAATTATATTTCTAGCAATTTATTCCATACATATAATTGGCACATGAGAAAAGCTATGGATATAAAGACATTTACTGTAGCAATGTTTATAATGGTGACAGTTTTGAAATGACTTCAAGGGTGACAAGATAAATAAGTAACCATATGTCCATACAATGGGAAACACAAAATCACTAAACAAGTAAGGTAGCTCTCTAATGGCTGAAAAGAAAAGATCCCTGGTGTGAACTGAATGAAGAGAGCAAGACATGTAAGAAGGGAACCATGCTCACAAAGATACGGTCCCATCAGTGTAAGAAACAACTATGCTTAGAAACAAATCCATCCTAAGCATATGCATAAAACTATTTGAAGTTTACATAAATTGCTAAAAATAGACGCTTCTATGGAGGAAAACGGGGAGGCTGCAGTGAAACGAGATTTAATTCTCATGGTATGTGCTTAGTGCAGTCAAAATTAGGTAAGGTAGACATTCTGGGTTGAACCATCATACATATATTAACCTACAATAAGAGCAATTTAATATGGGTCAGCCATCTAATATGCATGCTGTATGGCAGGACGTAGAAGGCTTCCACTATGACATTCAGAGCACACGACTTACAGACCCCATAATGGCTCTGATAGCTCTTGGCTTTCCATATGGCACCCCAAGCAGCTTAGGTAAAGCAGAGCAAAGCTCAGCCTGTCTACAGGGACTGGTGAGCTGGGTTAGAAAGCCAAGCGTACCAGGAAAGCAAAGTTGAATCACAAAGGCTGTCCTGACCACAGATACTGTCTTGGGAGATGAGTTGCCAATAGCAGAGCTCCAGAATTATTAGCAAGCCTGGTTTTGACAGAATGCATCTGTTGGCAGGAGTGTGGGAGGCAGCGAAAGCTTGTGGCTTGTTCTTGCTCCGACTTCAACCTTAACTTATCCTAGCCTTTATACTTGGCTGAGTGCCTGAAGCTCTCCTTAGAAGAGATGCAATTATCCCTTTGTCCTTTTCCAAAATTCTCTCCATGTCATTTTGTAGTCTGGCTGTAGCAATGCCATGCTTGATAGCTGGTGTCTGATATGAGTCCTGACCAAGGGTGTCATTACCTGGAGAGGGTGCAGTGACCTAACCCTGCACCGTGATCTACAGTGAACTATTCTGTGAGAGCTACAACCCCAAACACTTTTACGGGTTTAACACATAAGCCACACTGCAGGGCAGAAGGGAAGAGATGATTTGTTTGCTCTGGGAGTGGGTCATAGCTGGCTGACTATGTGAGTTAAAGAGGCCTCCTCTGATTGTAGTCCTCTCTTTCTTTTAGTTCTGAAAAACAGTTACTAGATTCTCGAGTTAAATACCCAGGACATGAGCTTTCTCTCTCTGTGTCTCTCTCTCTCAATACTAAGAGAACCTTTTTTAAGAAGAAATCCATCTGCCTAACATCTTTCCAAAAAGCTTTGTAGCCATTCTTTACTTGTATGGGGTCATTTGCAAGTGTGTTTTTTTTTGGGGGGGGAGGGAGGGGTGTATGCGTCTGTTAAACTTTATTATTTTATTTTTATTGATTTTTTTCTATTGTATTTTTTCTTTTGGAAAAGAATTTAATTGAATTCATTTACTTTATTTTGGTTTCTATTCATTCATCAAGCCATCCTCTGTTAATCCAATAAACATGTACAGTGTAGTGAAACACTACTAGATTCTGGGGATGAGAAACTGTACCGGAGTGATTAGCGGCATGGTTTCAGGGCTCCAGTTCAGGATTATCCACTTCCTTGATCTTACACTGACTTTTCTAATCTCTCTTTACACCTCAGTTTCCCAGCATTTAAACGGAACCTATCTCTTAGGGTTCAAATGAGATAATGCATATAAAGAGATATTCACAGGGTATGGAACACTGACTACCTATAAACTCTTATCATAATGATTGATGAAAATACTATATCTTGTGGGTATAGTCCTGTATCTAAATACAGATATCTTTTATATTTTACTAGAGAGGAAATTTTAAATTCCCTCTAAACTGATCCTCTTGTCCACGAAAATTACTTGGAACTAGAGAAATCTCATAACGTTGCAAGGTGTTTGTTCACAGAAGCCACAGGCAAATAAATGTTACCCCTTCTTCTTCCCTTCCCTTTCCAAGTAAAAGGCAGCTTTAAAACTCTTCTGGGAGGTATTACTGAGCTCTTTCCTTTCTATTAGGAATTTCCTAAATTCGGAAGGCATGACTAAAAGGACATCATCATTCCTTCCAAAGTTAGGAAATTTCTTTATGAAAGAATTTTCAATATGTTTTGAATCTATACGTATACACATACAATTCTCTCCCCCCCAATTAATCAACCATTATTATTTACCACCAAGTCACAATACTAAGCAGACTCAGCCACAGGATTTGGGATTTTACTGTAATAAGTTTGGAACAAATGCTCATGAAGAATTTTTCTTTACCCAATTATCTCCTTATACTTTATCTATTTACACTTCTGAATTGATCAGAATCCAATCCAGTAGAGTTTGGAATTAATTCACTTGTTATTTCATTCTTTCTGCTCTTAACACCAAAGACCAAAGTTAACAGAATGATATCATCTTCAATAAGGCTTCATGAAGGAAAACCTCTTTGCACACAAATAAACCTGGCATGGAGCACAATCGCCTTCATCTCTCAATCACACCTGATGAAAATTTCAGAGATTCAAAGAATAAAAGCACATGACGTACCTTGACATGATGGATTCCAGCCTCCAGCATGCTGGCCTTCTGATGTGAAAGAGAATATTCTGAATTATTTCATACATTTTCCTAAGGACAAACAGCTGATTCTCATGGGTAGGCTGAAAACCCCTTCAAAGCACACTTAGTAATTTGCAGGCTGAGATGGGCTCCTTATGCTCTCTAATTTCTTAATATGTTCCTCTTTTCAGTTCTTCTGTTCATCTGTCATGAGTACTCGGTCCCATGGGTATAACCTAATTGATGACATCTTCAATGATCAATAGCATTTATCTTCCCACCAGCTCCAACAAACATCCTCTCCTTATGCACCTTGATTCCCCATAATACATTCTCATTTCTCCCCGTACTTTTCCTTTGTTGTATTTATCATCAATTGGAACCATTTTATGATGTAATTATTTGATTCATACCGATCTCCTCTACTAGATTAGAACTCACTACTGGGCACGGTGGCATGAGACTGTCCCAGATACTCTGGAGTGCTGAGACCAGAGGATCACAGGAACCCAGGAGTTGGAGGCCAGCCTGGGCAACATAGAAAGGCCTCATCCTGAACAAAACAAAACAAAAACTCCTTGAGGATAGGTAGCTTCTAATTTTGCTTTGCTTACTTGTATATTCCATTGCCTAGCAAAATTCTCTAGAATGTAGCAATCAAAAAATTATTAAATAAATGAAAGAACCCATAAGAATAACTTTCCTCCAAATTGTTTTCTCTTTCCTTGCCACAGTCTTCTTCCTGCTTATTTGTGTTCATCTAATCCATGTTTCTCATGGAATGAACTGTCCTATGCATCTGGCTGAATCCCAACTAAACCCTTCTTTCTCTCCTCTCATTGATGATTCTAGGAAACAAATGCTTTTCTCCATCATAACACTCCCATCTATTATGCCTCAAATCAGCCCAGATAAAGTAGTGTTGTGAGCCAGACACAAAGGTACCCAACCTCCCAAGCAGTTAAAGGCAAAGAGTTGTGTTTTAGGGAATTCTGAAAAAATGTTAACTGTGTCTCCAAAGCATTAAAAGTTCTTCATAGAAACACAAATTTAGACATGAGATGGATTGCATAGTGTTAGAACCTTTTAAATAAAAATACAGTTCAACTCTAAAATTCACTAACTTTGGAGGTATTATAGATAATATGAAAGAAATGATTGACCCTTGATACTTGAATTTGGTATATACATCTGTGGTTTAAATTATTTAGGCGTGACCATGGGGCCATAAGAAAGTATTGGAGTTATAATGTCGGCTCTTATGTTACTTAGAGGAATGAGTAAACATAGGTTAGCACTTTCCACTCAAAGCAGATGTGTAAGGCACCTCTCTAGCAAAAGGTCTAATTCTTTTTGTAGATCTTTAATTAAAAGATTAAAATCTTTTTTAATTAATGGAATCTGTGTTAGAACTAAAAGCATTCTGGATTTGGGAAATTATAACCAACTCCAGAGTTTCTGATTATTTAATTACTCTTTCATGCACACAATTTAATATGATGGTATTTAGGAAAAGAAAGTAAAGGAGTTATTGAAAAGGTTCCCTAGGGGAAAGTAACCACTAAGAAATGGATTTTTACCTACATTTTTCTTTTGTTTAATCTCTAGAGGGTGGAAGTTCTGAGAATAACTTAGCTGCCATTTCTCTATATAGAGAGAAACCTTATAGCATTTTGGTTCCTTGTCTCTACAACACAACCAAGGTAAGGAAGAGGACGCCCAGGGGCAGGTGAAGTCTGGGTGAAAACACGACAGCATATCAACTGCAAACAAAGGCAGAAAAAGACTAACAATAGTTTTGGTGACATCTATAATCTCAGAGTAGAGATTTCTCAGAATTACAGTAGGGGTCACATTTTCTATAATTAAGACTAAACAAACCAACCAAAAAACCTCAACCAAACAAATGAAAACCTCAAGCATTTGGCAACTAATGAAACCAGTTTTTGATTCTTTTTTTTTTTTTTCCTAGAGAGATAAAGGAAAAATAAGGGTTAAAAAGAAAAGAATACAATTCTGGTTACAATTGAGGGCAGAAGAATGGAGGTTTAATTAAAAAAGTGAATTCCTAGATGCCATGTATATCATGTACCGAAATAGGGATTGTTTCTTCAGTGTGTATTTTATACAGTGGTTTTACTGTCCACTCACTCTCTCTGACCCCAAACTGGGCTCCAGGTTTATCTTTTAACATTTTTTTAATACTAAATGAAAGGACCATGTACTTTGGCAGTGACATTGGTGTTCCACTTTTTCCCTTTTCCAGATCCGGATTATAATCCTAGCCTGGGTTTCTCCCTATACCACTTTCTGTAAAGCAAAGAGGAGTAATTTTCTTTTTAATGTCTCTACTTTTCTAGAACAAGCGCACGATGGTCATTTTCTTCCCATAAAGATTCAATCTTAAGATATGTGTCAATACCATTCTACGTTTTACAAGTTTTCCCTTCCACATTCCCACAAGAAGATGTGTTTACTGCTCATCTAGACAGTCTTTCCGGGGGCCAGTTTCCAATTTCCTTTCTGA